>NC_091990.1:41390153-41696927 GCF_044704955.1 Pristiophorus japonicus
CATAAGCAACCGGTTGCAGTTTCTCGAAATCATTAGCTTGTTGCAATACACACCCGACACCATATGACGACGCATCACATGCTAGTACCAAACGCTTACATGGATCATACAACACAAGCAATTTATTTGAGCATAACAATTTTCTCGCTTTTACAAAGGCATTTTCTTGGCTTTTGCCCAAAACCCATTTGCCCCCTTTTCGTAGTCAGACATGTAGTGGTTCTAGCAGTGTGCTCAGACCTGGTAAGAAGTTACCAAAGTAGTTCAATAGTCCCAGAAACGACCACAGCTCCGTCATGTTCTGAGGCCTCTGTGCGTTCATGATTGCCTCTGTCTTCACGTTGGTGGGCCTGATGCCGTCCGCCACAATCCCACTTCCCAAGACCTCCACTTCAGGCAGGAAAACGCACTTCGAGCATTTTAACCTGAGCCCCACGCGGTTGAGTCGACTAAGAACCTCCTCCAGGTTATGCAGGTGCTCAACTGTGTTCTGACCTGTGACCAAGATGTCGTCCTGGAAGACCACGGTTTGCAGGACCGACTTCAGTAAACTTTCCATGTTTCTCTGGAATATCACTGCTACTGATCGGATTCCAAACGGGCGTCTGTTATAAACAAAAAGACCTTTGTGTGTGTTGATGCAGGTGAGGGCCTTCGATGATTCCGTCAGTTCCTGTGTCATGTAGGCTGAAGTCAGATCCAGCTTCATGAACATTTTTCCTCCTGCCAGCCTTGCAAAGAGGTCGGCGGCCTTTGTGAGTGGGTATTGGTCCTGCAGGGAGAAACAATTGCTAGTTACTTCGTAATCGCCACAGATTCTGACGGTGCCGTCTCCCTTGAGGGCTGGGACAATAGGACTGGCCCACTCGCTGAACTCGATCGGTGAGATAATGCCCTCTCTTTGCAGCCGGTCTAGCTCGATCTCTACCATTTCTCTCATCATGTACGGTACTGCTCTCGCCTTGTGATGGATGGGTCGCGCCACCAAAATTAGCTGGATCTATACTTTTGCTCCTTGGAATTTCCCAATGCCTGGTTCAAAGAGCGAAAGAAATTTGTTTTAAGACCTGGGCACACGAAATGTCATCAGCAGGCGGTAGTGCTCGGACGTCGTCCCAGTTCTAGTGTATCTTTTCCAGCCAGCTCCTACCGAGCAGCGTGGGACCATCGCCCGGTACCACCTAGAGTGGTAGCTTGTGCACCGCTCCATCGTAGGAGACCTTTACGGTAGCACTGCCGATTACAGGAATCAGTTCTTTTGTGTAAGTTCTTAGTTTCGTGCGAACTGGAGTTAAGACTGGCCTTGAGGCCTTATTGCACCACAACCTTTCGAAAATCTTTTTGCCAATGATGGACTGGCTCGTGCCCGTGTCCAGCTCCATTGACACCGGGAGTCCATTTAGTTCAACATTCAGCATTATCGGGGGACAATTCATGGTGAATGTGTGCACCCCATGTACCTCTGCCTCCTCAATCTGAGGCTCTGGTTAGTCGTGATCCTCCATGGATCTGTCTTCCTCTGCAACATGGTGGATTGCAGGTTTAACATGCTTTGCAGCTCGCCTGCACATTCATTGGAGGTGTCCCATTGTTCCACAGCCCTTGCAAATGTATCCTTTGAATCGGCATGAATGGAAATGATGAACACCCCCGCAGCGCCAATAAGGTGTTAATGGCCTTGCATTCATCACCTTTGATGGTGGACTCTGAGTCATCTGTGGATGTGCAGCTGCAGGTATGTGTGACCTGCCCTGTACGTTACGATTCAAAAACAACATCACTTTGTTCAATGTACTTGTAGCAGAACTTGTGTGCTGAGAGATTTGCTTCGTATTTTCACTGGTGGCAATGAACGTCTGGGCTATCGCTATGGCCTTACTCAAGGTTGGGGTCTCTACAGTCAAAAGTTTGCGAAGTATGGTTTCGTGGCCAATGCCAAGTACAAAAAAGTCTCTGAGCATGTGCTCCAAATGTCGTTCAAATTCGCAATGTCCTGCAAGGCGTCTTAGCTCGGCGGCATAACTCGCCACTTCATGACCTTCAGACGTTTTGTACGTGTAGAACCTGTACCTCGCCATCAGAACACTTTCCTTCAGGTTCAAATGCTCTTGGACCAGTATGCACAAATCATCTTGTGATTTCTCCGTGGGTTTCACTGGAGTGAGCAGATTCTTCATGAGGCCATACATTGGTGCCCCACAGACGGTGAGGAGGATCGGCCTTCATTTGGCAGCACTCTCTTCCCCATCTAGCTCGCTGGCCAAGAAGTATTGGTCGAGTCGCTCCACAAAAGTTTACCAATCATCTCCCTCCGAGAATTTCTCCAGGATGCCCACTGTTCTCTGCATCTTTGGCCATCTGTATCTCATCGCCAGTTGTTGTGTATGGAGAAAGAGTCAGACTGAACACTGTGAGCTCAAAGTAAAGTGTGACCTTAGTCTTTTATTGCAGGTCTCTAGAGTGCCTCTCCAACCTGTGAAGCCTCCTTAAATACCTGTGCTCCCAATGGATTATGGGATTCCTTGAGACTCCAGGGGATGAGCCCTCTGTGGCTGTACAGAGTAAATACAAGTCCACATATATAACACCATCCAAGCTGTGGCTGCTACCATCATGGTTGGGTTTACCATCGGGTCGACTAGGACTTTCACGGTGTCGCAGCAGGCCACCAATCTGTGCTCCAGCAGATTGCTCGGAATGCTGAAGCCCCACTCTGGAAGTGGAAGTGGGTCAGTGGAGCATGAACCTGTTGTCCTCTCTCAGGATGACAGCATTCCTGCTCCCACCGCTGCCACTCCGCCATTGCCCTTGTCGCTGTCTGTCATGCAGCCAGCCCAGACTGCTGCCGCCCATGGTAAGGTGGTGCAGTCTATATTCCAGGCCATCCAGGCTCAGAGCTGGTTGAAGTCGTCCTGCAAGGCCACCTGGAGTCTCCCACATGGAAACTCAGCAGCCTTCCACCAGCCGTGCTGCAGCCACTAGGGGAGCACTGTGTAGGAACACTAAATCAGGAAAGGGCACACGAAAGACAGACACTAAGGGATTGCACAAGGGTGATTAGTTAATTGTATTGATGTAAATATGTGTGATATGATTATAGATACATTTAGTAATTGTGTTTAGAATCATTTGTGGTATCTCTCATTTCAGCTTTGTACCCAGGAGGACGCTGGGATATGGCATGAGACAGGGATGGTATGATGGGGATGAGGTGAGCAATGGGGATCTGGGGATTCAGTCATGTGAATCGGAGTCTGATGAGCTGGTCACGGACAGACCGTCCGGAAGGCCGATTGTCTGCTTGCTTCCTCCCTCCCTCTGGGTGTTGAAACAGTTTGGGTAGAGATAAGGAACACGAAGGGGAAAAAGTCACTGGTCGGCGTAGTCTATAGGCCCTCTAACAGTAGCAACTCTGTTGGTCGGAGCATAAACCAGGAAATAGTGGGGGCTTGTAAAAAGGGAACAGCAATAATCATGGGTGATTTCAACCTCCATATTGATTGGACAAATCAAATTGGTCAGAGTAGCCTTGAGGAGGAGTTCATAGAGTGCATAAGGGATGGGTTCCTTGAGCAGTATAAAACGGAACCAACCAGGGGGCAGGTTATCTTAGATCTGGTCCTGTGTAATGAGACAGGATTAATAAATAATCAACTAGTAAAGGATCCCTTCGGAATGAGTGATCATAGCATGATTGAATTTCAAATTCAGATGGAGGGTGAGAAAGTTGGATCTCTAACCAGCGTACTAAGCTTAAATGAAGGAAACTATGCAGGTATGAGGGTAGAGTTGAGTAAAGTGGACTGGGAAAATAGATTAAAGTGTAGAACATAAGAACATAGGATGGTTGATGAACAGTAGTGTACATTTAAGGAGATATTTCACAACTCTCAAAAAAAACATATTCCAGTGAGGAGGAAAGGGTGTAAGAGAAAAGATAGCCATCCATGGCTAACTAAAGAAATAAAGGATGGTATCCAATTAAAAACAAGGGCCTACAAAGTGGCCAAAACTAGTGGGAGGACAGAAGACTGGGAAGCTTTTAAAAGCCAGCAAAGAACGACGAAAAAATGATTAAGAAAGGGAAGATAGACTATGAAAGTAAACTAGCGCAAAATATAAAAACAGATAGCAAGAGTTTCTATAGGTATACAAAAAGGAAAAGGGTGGCTAAAGTAAATGTTGGTCCCTTAGACGACGAGACCGGGGAATTAGTAATGGGGAACATGGAGATGGCAGAAACTCTGAACAAATATTTTGTATCAGTCTTTACGGCAGAGGACACTAACAATATTCTGACAGTGGATAGTCTAGGGGCTATAGGGGGAGAAGAACTTAACACAATCACAATCACTAAGGAGGTGTACTCAGTAAGATAATGAGACTAAAGGCAGGTAAATCCCCTGGACCTGATGGCTTGCACCTAGAGTCTTAAGAGAAGTAGTCACAGGGATTGTGGATGCATTGGTTGAAATTTACCAAAATTCCATGGAGGTCCCAACAGATTGGAAAACTGCAAATGTAATGCCCCTATTTAAAAAAAGGTGGCAGACAAACATCAGGAAACTATAGACCAGTTAGCCTAACATCTGTGGTTGGGAAAATGTTGGAGTCCATTATTGAAGAAGAAGTAGCAGGACATTTGGAAAAGCAAAATTTGGTCAGGCAGAGTCAGCATGGATTTATGAAGGGGAAGTCATGTTTGACAAATTTACTGGAGTTCTTTGAAGATGTAACGAACAGGGTGGATAAAGAGGAACCAGTGGATGTGGTGTATTTGGACTTCCAGAAGACATTCGAAAGGTTACTGCACAAGATAAAAGTTCACTGGGTTGGGGGTAATATATTAGCATGTATAGAGGATTAGCTAACTAACAGAGAACAGAGAGTTGGGATTAATGGTTCATTCTCTGGTTGCCAACCAGTAATTAATGGGGTGCCACAGGGATCAGTGCTGGGACCCCAACTATTTACAATCTATATTAACGACTTGGAAGAAGAGACTGAGTGTAATGTAGCCAAGTTTGCTGACAATACAAAGATGGGAGGAAAAGCAATGTATGAGGAGGATACAAAAAATCTGCAAAAGGACATAGACAGGCTAAGTGAGTGGGCAGAAATTTGGCAGATGGAGTATAATGTTGGAAAGTGTGAGGTCATGCACTTTGGCAGAAAGAATCAAAGAGCAAGTTATTATTTAAATGGAGAAAGATTGCAAAGTGCCGCAGTACAGAGGGACCGGGGGGTATTTGTGCATGAAACACAAAAGGATAGTATGCAGGTACAGCAGGTGATCAAGAAGGCCAATGGTATCTTGGCCTTTATTGCAAAGGGGATGGAGTATAAAAGCAGGGAAGTCTTGCTAAAGCTATATAAGGTATTGGTGAGGCCACACCTGGAATACTGCGTGCAATTTTGGTTTCCGTATTTACGAAAGGATATACTTGCTTTGGAGGCAGTTCAGAGAAAGTTCACTAGGTTGATTCCAGGGATGAGGGGGTTGACTTATGAGGAAAGTTTGTGTAGGTTGAGCCTCTACTCTTTGGAATTTAGAAGAATGAGAGGTGATCTTATCGAAACGTATAAGATTATGAGGGGGCTTGATAAGGTGGATGTAGAGAGGATGTTTCTACTGATGGGGGAGACTAGAACTAGAGGGCTGATCTTAGAATAAGGGGCCACCCATTTAAAACAGAGAAAAAGAGAAATTTCTTCTCTCAGAGGTTGTAAATCTGTGGAATTCGCTGCCTCAGAGAGCTGTGGAAGCTGGGACATTGAATAAATTTAAGACAGAATTAGACAGTTTCTTAAACGATAAGGAGATAAGGGGATAAGGGGAGCGGGCAGGGAAGTGGAGCTGAGTCCATGATCAGATCAGCCATGATCTTATTGAATGGTGGAGCAGGCTCGAGGGGCCGTATGGCCTACTCCTGTTCCTACTTCTTATGCTCTTGTTCCTCCTCTTCCTCGTCTTCCTCCTAAGGTGATCCCACATTCCCTGCTGACAAGGGCTGTGCCCTCATGATGGTAAGTTATGGAGCTTGCAACAGACCACCACGAAATGGGACACCAGCACTGGTGAGTACTGGAGAGCTCCTCCCAAGTGGTGCTAGACAAACACATTTCTCCCCTTCAAAGAAAATACAGGTCTTGTACCAGTGATTTTCTCAGTTCTCCCTTGGATCAAGATAAAAGATTTTCTTACATTTGGTGAAAATTTTGCAGAATAAGGAGTCCCGTGGGAGGCTGAAAGAGAATGTATTTACACTTTTAAAGGCACTCTACATTTTTATGTGCATTTTCTCCTTTGAAAAGAGCAATATTCAGGTTTGAGGTGCGGAGTTGAATGACTGTGCAATATGTGAACAGGTGAGTCCTTAATTGGGGCAATTTTATAACAGGCCAATTAATTAACTGTGTTTCTTCAGGCAATTATGCTCGTGTGACAGCCTTAACCTTCAATAAAAAATTTCAGAATAAACTGTAACTGTTGTGATGGACACTGATACATTTCACAATCGTAGCATGCCATAAACTCATTAAGATTCTAATAGGAAAGTCAAGTATTGTGGCATGGTAAGTATTGCTTACATTGAGGTGAATTTGTGCACGTCCATTCAATGTATTGTGATTGATCCATTCCAAGCTGCAGTCATTTGACGTCGGCAGGGAGCGCATGCGCTGGCAACATATTTCTGAGGCAAGGGTGTATTGGATAACATGTGTAATTTATTATAACTGTTTTAAACAAACCTCATTTATTCACTAATACACTTTTGTATTCCTACCACTCTAAATTAAAGCAAGAGAATATTGACCTTTTAGTGAAGCCCAGGAAAGTGCTGGGAAATTGAAACTGAATGATGAAAGACCTGAGTGCAACTTTTCCAGTCCCGGTGCTGAAATGGCAGGAATGCAGTGCTGTGGGCTTTACAAGGGATTAGAAGGGATGTGGCCACTTAAAGCTCAGTGTCTGCCTATTTGGGGACTGAGATTTGTAGGTAATCTATTAAAAGCCTTTATAAAGGCTGTTTGAAATATGTGTAAAATAAGTGTGGATTCAGGAAATGGAGTCTATCACCAAGAGGTGGAGCAGCGGCTCATGAAGTGTCAATGCTGCAGCATGACATGTGTGTGAGGAGGGCTGCCGTGTTTAGTACTCTCTCCAGAGGACAACATTGCTGCTTGGTTAACAGGAGGTGGCAGCCAGGCTCAGCTCTGTGTGCACTATCCGCGTGACTAGTAAATAGATGTGGAATAAGATGGCAAACCTTAAGGAAGCTGCCAAGGTAAGCCTACCCAATGGTGCCATTGACCACAGTACATCGCCCATCTATGCAAGCCCTAATATGCTGCCAGGCAAACTGTTATGCCTTTATTGCTGGCCCCTGTACTTGGGGAAATGGAACAATGCAGTGGTATTGAGCAGCCATGTTTTGGTCCCAGTGCTAGTCAGTAGCAAAATAAATGAAATAACTGGCTATACTGGCCTATGCACCAGTCACTTTTTCCATATATCTGTAGGTAGCACATTGACTAACAGTGCAAATGATCCCTTTGCTAAACTGACATGTTGAACTACATAGACAAAACAGTAGAATACAAGTCATAAGAAGTTTGGATCAAACTGAACTGTGCTGTGGTTAGACCACACCTAGAATCATAGAATCATAGAAATTTACAGCATGGAAGGAGGCCATTTCGGCCCATCGTGTCTACACTGGCCGACAAAGAGCAATCCAGCCTAATCCCACTTTCCAGCTCTTGGCCCATAGCCCTGCAGGTTACGGCACTTCAAGTACATTCAAGTACTTTTTAAATATGGTGAGGCTTTCTGCCTCTACCACCCTTTCAGGCAGTGAGTTCCAGATCCCCACCATCCTTTGGGTGAAGAAATTTCCCCTCAAATCCCCTCTAAACCTCCTACCAATTACTTTAAATCTATGCCCCCTGGTTGTTGACCCCTCTACTAAGGAAAATAGGTCCTTCCTATCCAATCTATCTAGGTCCCTCATAATTTATATACCTCAATAGGGTCTCCCCTCAGCCTCCTCTGTTCCAAAGAAAACAAACCCAGCCTATCCAATCTTTCCTCATAGCTAAAATTCTCCAGTCCAGGCAACATCCTCGTAAAGTACTGTATTCAGTTCTGGTCACTGAGAAACAAGGGAGACAATCAAGCACTAGAGGCTATCCTTGCCCCCCTTCTACTTCTCATCTACATCATCTGAAAACATAACATCAGGTTCCATATGTACGCTGACAACACCCAGCTCCACCTCACCACAGCCTCTCTCGACCCCTCCACTGTCTCTAAATTGTCAGACTGCTTGTCCAACATCCAGTACTGGATAAGCCATAATTTCCTCCAACGAAATATTGGGAAAACTGAAACCATAGTCTTCCGTCCCCACCACAAGCTCCATACCCTATAGAAAACTACTTTAAATTTAACTCTTGGTGTAGAAGGGGGCTCAGGTTCATACTGATAAAATATCATTTTAGCACTGATAGCGCAATGTTTTTCCGCATCCAGAGTGATCAACACTTGGGATGGACTTCCAACTAAAATTTCCAAACAATCAGATGTTGCAACTAGGGGACTGTAGGGTCTCTCTGGATAGCCAAATCATCATCCTTATCCATAAGTATCCTGTGATCTTGCGAAAATGAAAACGTTGAATAAACTAGTAGCCTTGCTTGCCGCTGACAGTGCTGTTGCTTGGTGAAGGTTGGATGTGGGTGCCTTGCCGCAGATGGAATAGATCTTCCTGAGGCTTCATGCTGATGTAGAACCTGCAGAACCAACCCCACATGATCATTGTCAGGTAGGTGTGCCAAAGCCTTCAGATATGGGTGGTGGCATCATGGTAGGTATGGCCAATCTGGCTCTGATGCCTGCTGATCTCCATAGCATGTCTTTTTTAAACTTTTACCACTTGAATCACAAAATACTGTGAGTCCGATGCCTTCACACCAAACAAGTTAAAGATAGCAAAGTCTTGCTAAATGGTGCTTCATTTAGATGCTGTGCGCATGATGTGGTGGTATCAACACTGACATTTCGGGAGACATTTTACGGATTCTGCCTTCTTTAAGGATCTTCCATTCTGCTGTGATATCGGTACTGATAAAGGTGATCCCATGATTCCCCTGGTCCCAGCAGGGAGCACTGGTTGGAGACAGGGTACAACAGTGTAAATGACATTCGACAGCCTGCAATCCCTGTGAAAATGGCTTATGTTGAAAACGTGGGAACGGAGAATCACACGGAAAGATTTTGCGGCATTTTTCGAGCATTCCATCCCAGCCTGATCTGGAAACACATTAAATATGAGCTGGGGGAAAAAAATACAACACCATTGTTTGCTTCTAAACCTTTAAATTGAGATTTTAACCAGCTCCTCTTTAACGTCTGTTTATAATGGACAGAAGTATCAATAGGCAACACTTCCTCCCAAACACTGGAAATGTAAATGGGCCTACTACACACCTTTAATGTAACGCTGTGCGTATCCATGATTAGGCTCCCACGCAGAATGAGCGGGAATGAATATTTTTGACATGTAGCCTGTAAGAAAATCACCATAGTGCACGTTTGCAGTGAGGAATAGACAGGAGCAGTTAGTCACCAATTGCCCGAATCCTGCCAGTGATACCAATACTGCATCACTAGGAATATAACTGTGTCAGCAACTATCCTGTTGAACAGCCTGGCCATGCAATTAATATTGGGAAGCCAGCCGTTATTAAACAAAAGTTTTAAAAATTGATGAGGAAAACATTTTTATGAATCATTTTTTAATTACAGTTGTTCTAAAAATATGATGGGTCTGAATTTTTTGGACAGTTACTTGAGGATAGGGTTATTGGAAGATTTTATCCTAAGCAACTCCTTTAACTATTAAAATGACTGGTGCCAACTTGATGTCAGCTGTTCTATTAAATGCTGTAATTTTATTTTAAAGAACAGTGCTTCGATGCAACATTATAATACCATGTTGATACGAAGCACAAGACTCAGCCCATCATATCATCATGGACAGTCCCTCAGAATCGAGGAACACTTGCTTCCACTCTTAAAATGAGAGCCAATATGAGAGCAACAGTCCCTGTCACAGGTGGGACAGATAATCGTTGAGGGTAAGGGAGGGTGGGACAGATTTGCCGCACGCTCTTTCCGCTCCCTGCGCTTGGTTTCTGCATGCTCTCGCCAATGAGACTTGAGGTGCTCAACGCTCTCCCAGATGCACTTCCTCCACTTAGGGCGATCTTTGACCAGGGACTCCCAGGTGTCGGTGGGGATGTTGCACTTTTTCAAGGAGGCTTTGAGGGTGTCCTTGTAATGTTTCCTCTGCCCACCTTTGGCTCATTTGCCGTGAAGGAGTTCCGAGTAGAACGCTTGCTTTGGGAGTCCTGTGTCTAGCATGCGGACAATGTGGCCTGCCCAGCAGAGCTGAACAAGTGTGGTCAGTGCTTCAATGCTGGGGTTGTTGGCCTGGTTGAGGACGCTAATGTTGGTGCATCTATCCTCCCAGGGGATTTGTAGGATTTTGCGGCGACATCGTTGGAGGTATTTCTCCAGCGACTTGAGGTGTCTACTGTACATGGTCCATGTCTCTGAGCCATACAGGGGCCAGGTATTACTACAGCCCTGTAGACCATGAGCTTGGTGGTAGATTTGAGAGCCTGGACTTCAAACACTCTTTTCCTCAGGCGGCCGAAGGCTGCACTGGCGCACTGGAGGCGTGTTGAATCGCGTCATCAATGTCTGCTCTTGTTGATAAGAGGCTCCTGAGGTATGGGAAATAGTCCACGTTGTCCAGGGCCGTGCCGTGGATCTTGATGACTGGGGGGCATATTGTTCGGCGAGGACAGGCTGGTGGAGGAACTTTGTCTGACGGATGTTAAGCGTAAGGCCTATGCTTTCATACGCCTCAGTAAATACGTCGACTATGTCCTGGAGTTCAGCTTCTGTATGTGCGCAGACACAGGCATCATCCGCGTACTGTAGCTCGACGACAAAGGTTGGGGTGGTCTTGGACCTGGCCTGAAGACAGCAAAGGTTAAACAGGTTCCCACTGGTTCTGTAGTTTAGTTCCACTCCAGCGGGGAGCTTGTTAACTGAGGTGGAGCACGGCAGTGAGGAAGATTGAGAAGAGGATTGGGGCAATGACGCAGCCCTGTTTGACCCCGGTCCGGACGTGGATTGGGTCTGTAATGGATCCGTTGGTAAGGATCACGGCCTGCATGTCGTTGTGGAGCAGGCAGAGGATGTTGACGAATTTTTAGGGGCATTCGAAACAGAGGAGGACGTTCCATAGACCCTCGTGGTTGACAGTGTCAAAGGCCTTTGAAAGGTCGAAGAAGGCCATGTATAAGGGCTGGCGCTGCTCCCTGCATTTTTCCTGCAGGTGTGTTCCTACAACACAAACAATCACTAATTGAGCAGTCTGTGGAAGGGTTATACACCTGAAAGGTTAACCCAAATTTTCTCTTTACAGATGCAATCATGATTCATGATTCTACCATTTTCCGTTTTGACATCAGATTTTCAACATAATGCAGTTTTTCTTTCATTATAATACAGCACCAACTAACACTAATTAGGGATCTTATTGATGCTGCCAGGGTTGGGGGTGTTGTGTATGCATGCCTGTTTACTGTGTGACGTCTGTAACACAGTTATACAATACTGAATGTAAACTTACACTGTACACACCTTACCTGTACACCAGAGGGTGCTGCTGCTGGAGACCTAAGGGTTACCTGCACACTGCAGGTAATCCAGTATAAAAAGGAACTCACAGCTTGTTGTCCTCACCTCGAGAGTTGCAAATAAAGGACTACAGGTTTAAGTATCATACCCTGCCTCGTGGAGTCATTACTAAAGGTGCCTACATACACTACAACTGATGACGGGAATACGAGGTCACGAACCACACACTCAGCATGTCGAATCTCAGCATCTTTCAACAATTTACCGATGGGGAAGATTGGGATGCTTTTGTAGAAAGATTGGAACACTTAAGGAGACTGGCTGCACTGTGCGACTTTGGCAACCACCTAAATGAAGCACTAAGGGACTCTAAACTGACGAGAGCAGTGCACTGCATGGATATTTCTAATGGTAGAAACGCTGCCCCGAATCTCCTTTATTCCTTAGCACTCAAGTGCAGGAAGTGGGTGGAGCTTCCCCTTTTATATCTGAAGCTCCAGGTTAGGAGTGTCTCCCACAAGTTCACCACCTAGTGGTCATTGTTCTCACAGTGTACAACTTAGGTCAGATTATACATGGGTTACAATGCTGGTTGAATACATGACATCACCTCACCCCCCAAAGTCTTATTGGGATCACAGGTTGAGTCTCTCTGGTGGTTTACACTCTCTTGTACAGCGCCTGAGTTAGGGCTCCGGTTATTGGGCGCTGGCCTGAGTGTTTGCTGTTTGCGGTGCCTCAGGCCTATCCGGACTGCCCACAGTGACTGGGCTCTCCTCCCTTTGGTCCCTGTGTTCGGTCATCTGTGGAGGAGTGAACTCTATTTTGTGTTCTTCCTCTGCTTCTTCTATGGGGTTGCTGAACCTCCTTTTTGTTTCATCCACATGTTTGCGGCAGATTTGTCCATTGGTAAGTTTAACTACCAGAATCCTATTTCCCTCTTTGGCAATCACAGTGCCTGCAAGCCATTTGGGCCCTGCAGCATAGTTGAGGACAAAAACAGGGTCATTTACATCAATACATCGCGCCCTCGCATTCCTGTCATGGTAGTCATATTGTGACTGGCGCCTGCTCTCGACAATTTCTTTCATGGTGGTGTGTATAAGGGATAACCGGGTTTTGAGTGTCCTTTTCATTAGCAGCTCTCTGGGTGGAACCCCTGTGAGCGAGTGTGGTCAGGATTTGTAGGCCAACAGGAAGCGTGATAAGCGGCTTTGTAGGGAACCCCCTTGGATCCTGAGCATCCCCTGTTTGATTAGCTGCACTGCTCGTTCTGCCTGGCCGTTAGAGTCTGGTTTGAACGGTGCCGTTCTGACATGGTTGATTCCATTGCCTGCCATGAAGTCCTGGAATTCAGTGTTTGTGAAGCACGGGCCATTGTCGCTGACCAAGATGTCTGGTAGACCGTGGGCGGAGAACATTGCCCGTAGACTTTCTACCGTGGCAGAGGATGTGCTTGAATTTAAAATGTCACACTCGATCCATTTGGAGTAGGCATCTACTGCAACCAAAAACATTTTTCCCATGAAAGGACGTGCGTAGTCCACATGGATGCGTGACCAAGGCTTGGCGGGCCATGGCCAGGGGCTAAGGGGGGTTTCCCTGAGCGCATTGCCCAGCTGGACACACCTGTTGCACCTGCGAACACAAAGTTCCAGATCTGCATCTATCCCTGGCCACCAAACGTGTGACCTGGCAATTGCCTTCATCATGACAATGCCCGGGTGCTCATTGTGGAGTTCTCTGATGAACACCTCTCTGCCCATCTGGGGCATGACTACGCGGTTTCCCCACAATAGGCAATCGGCCTGAATCGAGAGTTCATCCCTGTGCCTGTGAAATGGTTTAAATTCCTCAGGGCATGCCCTGTACATGGCTGCCCAGTCCCCATTCAGGACATATTTCTTGACTAGAGACAATAGCGGGTCTCTATTTGTCCAGACTTTAATCTGACGGGCTGTCACGGGTGAGCCTTCACTTCCGAAAGCTTCAACAGCCATGATAATTTCAGCAGCATGCTCGGTAGCCTCCTCAGTGGTGGCTAGTGGGAGCCTGCTGAGTGCATTGGCGCAGTTTTCAGTGCCCGGTCTGTGCCGAATTGTGTAGTCATCGGCAGCTAACGTGAGTGCCCACCTCTGTATGCGGGCCGATGCGTTTGCATTTATGGCCTTGTTGTCGGCCAAAAGGGACGTTAGGGGTTTGTGATCTGTCTCCAGCTCAAATTTCCTGCCAAACAGGTACTGGTGCATTTTCTTTACCGCATATACACATGCGAGCGCCTCCTTTTCTACCATCCCGTAGCCCCTTTCTGCCTGGGACAGACTTCTGGAGGCATAAGCTACCAGCTGTAACTGACCATTGGCATTGACATGCTGCAACACACACCCGACACGATAGGACGATGCATCGCACGTTAACACAAGTTTCTTACACGGGTCATATAGCATTAACAGATTGTTGGAACATAACAAATTGCGTGCTCTATCAAAAGCCCTTTCCTGGCTGTCTCCCCAGACCCATTCGCGACCTTTGCGTAGGAGCACATGTAGCGGCTCTAGCAGCGTGCTCAATTTGGGAAGAAAGTTACCAAAATAGTTCAGGAGCCCCAGGAACGAACGCAGCTCCGTCGTGTTATGGGGTCTGGGTGCTCTCTGGATCGCTTCGGTCTTGGACACAATGGGGCTGATCCCGTCTGCTGCTACCCTCATCCCCAGGATTCCTACCTCTGGAAGACGCACTTCGCCTTTTTCAGTCGCAGCCCTACCCGTCCAGTCTGCGAAGCACCTCCTCCAGGTTGTGGAGGTGTTCTTCAGTATCGTAACCCGTGATGAGGATGTCGTCCTGAAAAACCACCATCCCTGGAATCAACTTGAGGAGGCTTTCCATATTTCGTTGGAAGATCGCGGCGGCCGAGCGAATCCCGAACGGACATCTGTTGTACTCAAACAACCCCTTGTGTGTCGTGATGGTGGTCAGCTTCTTTGACTCACTTGCCAGCTCTTGGATCATGTAAGCTGAGGTCAGGTCCAATTTTGAAAAAAGTTTGCTACCGGATAGCGTCGCAAAGAGGTCCTCTGCTCTCGGTAGCGGGTACTGGTCTTGGAGTGACACCCGATTGATGGTGGCCTTGTAATCACGACCCATCCGCCTTGAGCACAATCGGGCTTGCCCAGTCACTGAATTCGACTGGCGAGATGATGCCTTCCCTCAGCAAGCGGTCCAATTCGCCTTCTATCTTTTCCCGCATCACGTACGGCACCGCCCTGGCCTTGTGGTGTACTGGCCTGGCGCCGGGTTTATGTGAATCACTACCTTGGCCCCCATGAAAGTGCCAATGCCGGGTTGAAATAATGAGTCAAATTTGTCCAGGATCTGTGAGCATGATACTCGCTCCACAGAGGAAATTGCATTGACATCGCCCCATTTCCAGTTCATGACAGCAAGCCAACTCCTCCCCAGTAGTGCGGGACCGTCCCCCTGGACAACCCAGAGTGGCAACCTGTTCTTCGAATCTTTGTGGGTCACGACTACCATGGCACTGCCTAGCACCGGAATGATCTCCTTTGTGTATGTCCGTAGCTGTGCGTCAATCGGCGATAATTTTGGCCTCCTGACCTTGGACGCACACAACTTTTCGAACTGTTTGATACTCATCAGGGACTGGCTGGCCCCCGTGTCTAGCTCCATTGATACTGGGATGCCATTGAGGAGCACTTTCATCATTATCGGTGGCGTCTTGGTGCATGAACTGTATACGTGCTCCACATGAACTCGCTGAACTTCAGCTTCTAGCGATTTCCCCCAGCGTTCATTTCTGCAATTTCTGCAGGTATTTTGCTCATCTCTGCAAACTCCGGCTGAGTGTCTCCACGCCTCCAACATGAGCTGCTTTTGTAAACAAAAGGTCCCTTGCCAGTCGATCGTCCCTGACTGCCCCTGTGACTGTCCTTGAGTGCGCCATTAACAGGTGTTGATGGCCCCATTACTGGCCGCATTGTCCCTTGCAATGGCGTGAATCGCCGTTCAGCTTGCCATTGTCTCTGTCGAAATCCCCCTCTGGGTTCGACTACATGTTGGGGCATGCCCGATTGCCCTTGTCTGCCTGGAGAACTGTGTGCTGCTTTAACAATGTTGAATCTCTGTCCCAACCATTCCTTAACACAGTACCTCTCGTTTGTTCTGCTAGTGGCCATGCTCGCGTGGTTTAAATCCCAGTTTCTCGTCGCCATTGATACGTCCTTACTATACAGTATAGATGCACAAGAGGCCCATGCTTGCGAGAAGGTCAGTCTGTTACCTGTCCTTTATTCCTTAGCACTCAAGTGCAGGAAGTGGGTGGAGCTTCCCCTTTTATATCTGAAGGTCCAGGTTAGGAGTGTCTCCCACAAGTTCACCACCAAGTGGTCATTGTTCTCACAGTGTACAACTTAGGTCAGATTATACATGGGTTACATTGCTGGTTGAATACATGACACACACCTTACCTGTACACCAGAGGGTGCTGCTGCTGAAGACCTAAGGGTTACCTGCACACTGCAGGTAATCCAGTATAAAAAGGAACTCACAGCTTGTTGTCCTCACCTCGGGAGTTGCAAATAAAGGACTACAGGTCTGCACAGTTTAAGTATCATACCCTGCCTCATGGAATCATTACTAAAGGTGCCTACATACACTACAACTGATGACGGGAATACGAGGTCACGAACCACACACTCAGCATGTCGAATCTCAGTATCTTTCAACAATTTACCGATGGGGAAGATTGGGATGCTTTTGTAGAAAGATTGGAACACTTAAGGAGACTGGCTGCACTGTGTGACTTTGGCGACCACCTAAATGAAGCACTAAGGGACTCTAAACTGACGAGAGCAGTGCACTGCATAGATACTTCTAAGGGCAGAAACGCTGCCCCGAGTCCCGCAACCCTGAGTCCTCTACATAGGGCAAACCGGATGGGCCCGTGCTGGCCCTGTGGAGGAAACCACAGGGCCCACCAGTGCCACTACAAAGACTATGCATGCAACGGCTGCAAAGAGAAAGGGCACCTTCAAAGAATGTGCAGAAAAAGCTGTACTCACCGCATCTCTGATGAGTTGGTTAATCAACCGGGCTCCGACACAGATGAAGAGGAAGTTGCTCAAACCCTGGAAGAAGAGTATGGAATTTATACCTGCTCCACCGAAAGTTCTCCGTGGACGATGGAAGTAGACATCAACAGGGTCCCAGTCTCCATGGAAATCAACACAGGGGTGAACCAAATGACCTTTGAAAAACTTTGGATAAATCCCGCCACTCGACCAAAACTGTCTCCGGTCCAGGCTTAGCTCCTCACCTACACCAAAGGTAAAATCCAAATCGTTGGCAGCGTGGACGTCCAGGTCTCCCAGGGCGGCATGATGAACAAACTCCCCCTTTGGATTGTAGCCGGCGACGGTCCCACGTTGTTGGACAGAAATTGGATGAACCCGGTCCACATCAGGCGAAGTGGCGACAGACTTTGGTCCCCAGCAATTGACCTCAAACATGGATCCATCGCTGCATCTGGAGGTTCCACTGTCCAGCTCAACGGCGAGGCGATGACTCCACAGCACCCTGGTGAAATCTTCGAGACCAAGGATCCAAACTCCACTTTCCGAGCCGGAGCAGGACTCCAAGAGATGAATGGCGTTGAAAGAAATGGATTCCCGATGTCCAGGGTCGAACCTGTGGAAGAAAAGACCACCACAGCCTATCTGCAGGAGAGACAGAAAATGGCTGCAGCACCAGCACCACGAGGAGAAAAACCTAAAATCGAAATGGCCATGGCCATACCACGAGTGAGCATGGAGGAGCGACACGTGACACCGAACGGCCAATCGGATTTGAAGGCTCCCTTAAAGGAGACCGGTAACCAAAGACATTTAAAGGGTAAGTTTCAACTATTTGAGTACATGGACTTTAAAGCTAAAGATGCAATTAAAGGGTGCAAGTATGAAAACGGGGCGCAAATGACTTCTCGCCTGGGCGCGGCACCGCTATCGACTGATTGGTGGTTTAGTGGCGGTGGTAACCGGTAGCGGTAAAGTGCGTCAGGAAAAAAAAAATCGCCGACTTACCGGTTGCGGCCTTGTTATTGGTGGATCGTAGAATCCGTGCCGCAATCTTGAAGCCCAGAACTCCACTTGTATGCCAGGCTGCTGCCATAGCACCCCATTCCTTGGTGGTCCAGTGATGGCCCCGTTTCCCATCTTCAGAGTTGGCAGCTTGTCTATGCACCAGCGCTACGCATCTCACCATGTAGCACTGCGAACTTCGCGTGGCTTTGCACCCCACTCCTGCCCCCGAGAGGAAGTGCAATGTGATATTTTGCACTGCACTTCCTCTCAGAGGGCAGTAACCTGAATCACGGTCCAGGCGGGACTTCAGCGCCTGGCGCAGGAATTCCCGCTTCGTGACTGTTACCGCCGCCAACGCCGAATTTCACAGCCTTAATCTGCACACACCCTGTTATATGGCTGACTGAAGGTACAAGGTAATGATACTTTGTGCAAACAGTGGAACAATGCCTATCCCCTGTAATCTCTCAACTTGGTAAGCACAAAATTAACCCCAAAATTGTTTTATATAATTAAACAAAGCAATGATGCCTGTATTAACTGTTAATGTTTAGGGTCTAGTTGTTCATGAAACAGTAGGTTAGCACACTTACACACTGCATTAAAGAATGGCAAGGTGTAAACGTAATGGTTTGGCTACTTCCTATCACTTTTGCCTTTGGTCACAATAATAAGACAGTTTCTATATTCAGACCAAGGGGCCGAAATTGGCCTCTTGTGCGCAAATGGTTTTTCACCCAGGCACTCCAAGGTTCCCTTTCCTATTGGACTTGTTGAAGCCTGCTAGGCCCCAGTGCAGACCCCTCTACTAACCTAACCTCTAACGAACGCGTAGTGCCAGTATTTGAGCTGGTGCCTGCGGGTGAGAGAAGCAATGACGCTGTTATGTATCGATATGTGCATCGTCCTGCGTCCTGTGGGGGAAGTGAGATGTTATGTATTGACGAGTGTATCGTCCTGGTACCCTAAATGTATAATAAGCACAATGGTACACCACAGAGGGCACTGTGATGGGAGACCTGAAAGTACCTGCAAGAGGCAGTATAATAGGCTGTCCACCACACCTGAGAGTCACTCTGGAGCTGTTCAATAAAGGACCAAGGTCACAGCAGTTAGATTAACACCAGACCGTGTGGAGTCAGTGATTTGTGTGCTACATACACCACAGATGCAGTATTCGGCTCTTCCTCCCCCTCCAGACTCTGTTCGGGGGTCTCAGGTGCAGTCTCCACAGCTGCTGGCTGGTTATCTGAAAGCATAAATAGCACAAGATTCACATTAAGGTGAGGGCAGTGGGGCAGGAATGGAGCAAGGAATGCAGACAGTATCAGGAGCTGGAAAGTGATAAAGCCTTCTGGTGTGGAAGGGAAGTGGGATGAAAAAAGGAGAGGTGATAAAGATACCATTGTTGGCCCCAATGGGGTCAACATCTCCGCCAGTCATGGCGCCCACCACCTGCGGGCCAGCGAGCCCCAGCACTCGCACCTCAAGGTCACTCAGCGGCCACAGTTCAGGTACCCCTCCTCCAGTCTGCAACTGTTCCCTTCTGTTATGTGCAATCTTGGCCTGCAAAAGAAAGGAGCTTGTGTGAGTAAGAGTCCAGCAATGTATGTGGAAGATATGCCTGTCGTGGTTTAACAGCTGTGAATGTAGGCAAGGCATGAATGAGGATGTGAGTGTGAGTAGCTACAGATGCTTGGTGGTTGAGTGGTGGGGAGCGATGGCTTGCTCATTGTGCACAGACAGAGGTTCAGAGGCTGATATGTAGGAGCTTGTACTCACCTTCACCACCCAACTGAGGTCATTGAATTTCTTTCTGCTCTGGGTGAGGGTTCTATCCACCACTGTGCTGGCTAACACTTCCTGAGCCACCTCTTGCCACATGGCCCTGAAAACCTGTGCAGATGGCCTCCTTCGCGATGGAGTGAACAGCAACTCCTTCCTTCTCTCCAGTTTCCCCATCAATGTCTCCAACACCAGATCATTAAACTGTGTGGCCCTCTGTCTTGAAGGGGATTCGTAGCAGCCATTTCAGAAAAGGTCTTTGAGTTACTGAGGTGCACAGATGACTGACTCAAGTGCAGCAATGCTGAAAATGAGCAGCAGCAGCTTGAAATGACCTCCTCTTTAAGAACTAGATTGAGCTGGAGTCAAGGATTGAAGGCTGATTGTTGAATGCAAGTCAGCTGAAATTGGGTAACTTTCTGTGAAACTCTTTTAGAGTCTACCTGTAAAACATAAAACATTAAACCGTGCCACCCGCCCTGGATGACACAGCAGACATTTACAAGGCCCTTTTTTTTTTGGTTTTTTTTTGGGCGCTAAAATCACATTTTTTCCAGTGCCCCCTATAAAAGGGGAGGGGGACACTAAAAGCACCGGCAATTAAAACAAATTAAACTTTAAAACGTAAAATCAAATTAAAATTTGGTTTCAAATTAAAATTTGGTTAAACTTTCTGTGAAACTCTTTTAGAGTCTACCTGCAAAAACATAAAACATTAAATCGTGCCACCCAACCTGGGTGACACACCAGACATTTACAAGGCCCTTTTTTTTCCTTTTTTTTTTAGTTTTTTTTTTTTTTGGCACTAAAATCACAATTTTCCAGTGCCCCTTATAAAAGGGGAGGGGGACACTAAAAGCACCGGCAATTAAAACAAATTAAACTTTAAAACGTAAAATCAAATTAAAATTTGGTTTCAAATTAAAATTTGGTTAAACTTTCTGTGAATAGCACTCCTGCACCACCCAGCTGAGGCCATTAGCACCTCATTTACCGCCCCCTTCACTCCTGAGGCGAAAATGCTGAATTTCACACAATTTGGCAAGGCATCTCGCCGGGTGCTAAATTTACCACCTCAAATTGGGCGCTACCGAATTTACTGCCCTTAAATTTGCCTTTTGTGGGTTAGTTTGCCCAGGTTTAACAATCAACCTCCAGCAGCATTATAAAGTATAATATTAGGCAATCCCTTGTATCAAGGATGACTCGCTTCCACACCAAAAAGGGATGAATTCACAGGTGTTTCAATGAGGAACCTGACATTCCAGGTCCCGAACTGCATACTGAAGGGTGGAAGATGCCTGTGCGTGGATTTTTTTAATGTGGGGTGGCCGTTGCACACCTTCCACTACACAGGCTTGATAGAGCTAGGTCTTGATCCAGTGGCAGGGGTTAACCAAGACGACTGGAGACCAATCTCTGCTGCAAGGAGCTAGTGCGCGCACAATCTCCTACTTGTAGTGCATGTAGGCACCTTTAATAATGACTCCATGAGGCAGGATATGATACTTAAACTGTGTAGACCTGTAGTCCTTTATTTGCAGCTCCTGAGTGAGGACAACAAGCTGTGAGTTCCTTTTTATACTGCAGGTAACCCTTACGTCTCCAGCAGCAACACCCTCTGGTGTACAGGTAAGGTGTGTCCAGTGTAAGGGTACATTCAGTGTGGCATAACAGTGTTACAGACATCACACAGTAAACAGGCATACATACATAACACTACTGTCCATAGATCGTAGTGTGGGCTGGCCCGTGCTGCCCCTGGGCCCTCACCTATTATGGGTCCTGAATCCTTGCCTCTCCTGGGCCCCGATCACGATGCTCCTGGGCCCTGATCTCTCACTGCTCCTCCGCCCCGATCAAAAATGGAGCAGTCAGTAACAGGACATAATTAGTCTCCTTTTGGCTTGGAGACATCAAATATCGACACACTGTTATTTGAAATATCAAAATATTAAACTCCAGCCTAGTTAAAGGGTTATTAACATCAGCAGAAACAAATGCCAACTAACAGATTGAACACGATTCAGTAGGATGTGAATAACAGCACCAATGACAACAGAATCTAACCCCTGCAGTCACTTGTGAACTCGCTGGTGTCTCAGCAGGTTGGGTGACTGAGTGAATCCCTTCCCACACACTGAGCAGGTGAAGGGTCTCTCCCCAGTGTGAACTCGCTGGTGTGAACTCGCTGGGTGCCTTCTAAAGCACCAGGGAGAGGCCATTCACCTGCTCCATGTGTGGGAAAGGCTTCTCACTCACTCATCCAGCCTGCTGACACACCAGCTAGTTCATACCAGGGAGAGGCCATTCACCTGCTCCATGTCTGGGAAGGGACTCAGCGTTATATAGTTTGCTGAGGATCACATGAGACACCCACTTTGTTCTCCTGTCTCCCCTAAAAGGTGGCATCTACCATGCCGTCAGACTAATGTGTACAAGCTAAAACTATTAGTTAGATTTATCTATGGGTTAATTAATGCATAGAAGCCAAAGAATGTAGAAAGAAATAAAAACAGAAAATGCTGGAAATACTCAGCAGGTCAGACAGCATCTGTGGTGACAGAAACAGAGTTAACGTTTCAGGTCGATGACCTTTCATCAGAACTGGCAAAAGGTTAGCGATGAAACCGGTCTTAAGCAAGTACAGAGACGGGAAAGGGGGAGGGGAGGAAAGAACAAAAGGGAAGGTCTGTGATAGGATGGAAGGCAGGAGAGATTAAATGACAAAAGAAATGATGGTGTAAAGCAAAAGGGGGTGGTAATGGGACAATGAAAAAAACAAAAGATGGGTCTGGAGAAGGTGTATATGGCAACAAGATGTGGTGCTGTTCCTCGAGCTTCTGTTGAGCTACATTAGAATAGTGTAGGAAGCTGAGGACAGAGATCAGAGTGGGAGTGGGATGGAGAATTAAAATGGAAAAGCAACTGCAAGCTCAGGGTCATGCTTGTGGACTGAACGGAGGTGTTCAGCAAAGCAGTCACCCAATCTATGTCTAGTCTTCCAGTGTAGAGGAGACCGCTCCGTGAGCAGCAAATACAGTATTCTAAATTGCAAAAAGTATAAGTAAATCACTGTTTCGCCTGGAAGGAGTGTTTGGGGCCCTGGACAGTAGGAAGGGAGGAGGTGAAAGGGCAGGTGTTGCATCTCCTATGCCTGCACAGGACGGCGTAAGGCCTGCTTTTACCAGCGTAAGAGTTTTAAAAAACATTTTAAAATGTTTTCATTCATTTAAATATTAAAACACAGGTACAATAAAGTAAGGTTATGTTTAGCCCCTTTAAAACATTTAAATTTATTTTTCAAAAAATTTAATTTTTGTTTTAAATGTTTAATTATATTGTATTTAAATTAATTTTAAATATGTAATGTTTTTATTTATTTGTTTGTTATGTTAAATGTATTTTTATGTGATCCCCATTCATGTTTATGGGGATTCCGTACATATGGAATCCCCATTAGCATGAATGGGGATTCCCTTTTTTGATTGGTTGGGCCAGCCCACGTGATCGCAAGGGGCGCTTGCAAACCGCATGTTCCCCTGGGATACACGGGCCTCTATGCAGGCCTATGCGTAAAGGCCCGGGACTGCAGGTCTCCGTGGATCCAGAGGCAGGAGGTAAGTGCGTAGATTTTTTGCTGGTTGGTGGCATCTGCCTGCAGGAAGCCTCCGACCGCAAATTCAGTCCCAATTTATATAATTGAAGGATGCATGAGGGAAGGAAGAAAGAGATTACAACCTTTCTTAAAGTTAGGATGGTCATAAATATTTCTACAATAATGAAAAGAAGAACACAAAAAAATCTGGTACAAAATAAGCTGTGGAGCTGTTTTTATCCAGGCCAGCTTGGAGTTAATTAGCCACAGTTGTTAAGTTGTTCTAACAGTTAGCGTTCAATGGACTGTACTCTGTTTGAATCAATCAATAGAGGTTTTTGCAGATCAGTCCATGTCCTGTTTTTCTGGTTCATCTTATCTCTGATGAGAAATTAATTTTCAACCCTGAATGCATTAATTTCATTGTTCGTATTTCAGTGTTCATTTCCAATTATCTTGCTGACGTACATTTTTCTGGGCACCTTTGACCTAATCTCTATAGAGTGACAACATCATAATAATAGAATGGACCAGACTCGTGTCTTCCTCTGCATGTGTAATATTTATACAAAACTGGTACCAGCATTCAGAATGTCCAAAACTGCTTATGTATTCCTCAGGAGCAGCAGCTGATCTGTGACACATGGATGACTATATTAAAGAGGACATTTTTTTTGTTCTCCTCAGCTCAGGGAACAGCCTATTCTAAAAGGTATTCTGTAGAAGAATACAATTAAATCCCATTACCCCTCCAGAGTCGATCCCAGTCTACCATTCGCTGGTCAACTTCCATTCAAGAGCATGGGAATTATGAAGATAATAGTCAACCTGTGGAACAAGGGAGGCATAACTTAGAGGTAATGGTGGGCGTGCTTAGGCCAGGGATGGAACTTCTTGATTTTAATTGTGTAAGGGTGGGCACTCAGTGGCACTTTCTCAGAGGGAGAGCAGAAAGGAGGCAGTATCATGGAGTGGGTGAACCTACTTTTCCAGTTGCCAAGTGTCTGCATGAAGGGACAAGGCAGTCATTCTCATTATTCTTACCTCAGATATATATTAACATGGGTACGTTTAAAAGAATCATAGAAAGTTATGGTGCAGGAGGAGGCCATTCGGCTCAACGTGACTGCTAGATTTCTTTGGTTGGGGATTATAAAGTATTCACTGTCCTGAATGTATTCTATCTGTTGATGTATTTCATTACTTAAATAGAAAGCTCCTTTATTATCATTAAAAACATTTGTCAGAGAAAGTTTTGGGGCATTTCTGCTTAGAAAATAATTCAAAGACTTTCTCTGGAATCACTGTCTTCATGACAAAATCTGTAAAAATAAGCATTCTTTAAGCTCTAGAAAGATGATGCTGAACATGACAGGCAGCGTAATATTAGCTGCTCAAAGCACTAGAGACAAGTCGGGCATGTTAAGAATATGCCGCTTAAAGCCTCATGTAGTGATGAGATTGCAGATGGCATCAGTCGTAACATTGACCACACTAAGAATGATAGACAAGTCGGAGATTTTAATAAGAACTGCCAATTATTCTCTGTGGGCTTCTCGCATGAAGACGCTCGCATGTTTTTGCACAATCACCTCATTTACATACATCTCTCGGAGCACCACTGTTGCAAATCCACTGAATGATGACATCACAAGAGTAGAAAAGAACAGCACAAAAAGCAATTATACAGAGAAATACATAGAAGTTACAACATGAAAACGGGCCATTCAGCCTAATTTGTCCCTGTCGGCTTTTATCTCCATGTCAGCAAATAGTTAGAATCGCATTAACCTGCCCTATTCCCATACACCTTCAACCCGTTTCCTTCATCCATGCATGCAATATAATTGTGAATGTCGTTGGTGTTCTCACACAGGTCGGGGCCTCCACGCACCCACCCACTCACACACACACACCTAGTCCAGCTCATGCTGCCTTGCCCCCTCCCAAAGGCCCCTCCTGGAGCGATATCAGCTACAACTGCAGCAACTTTCTGAGGCCAGGCCACTGATGTGAAGGAGTGCCCTGGGGGTACAGGGAACACACACACACACACACTGGAGGCATGAGTGGGAAGCGAGCACCTAGGCAGGACCGGAACCAATGTCCTAGGGGGAGTGTTTGCTAGTGCTGTTGGGGAGGAGTTAAACTAATATGGCAGGGGGATGGGAACCAATGCAGGGAGACAGAGGGAGACAAAAAGGAGACAAAAGCAAAAGACAGAAAGGAGATAAGTAAAAGTGGAGGGCAGAGAAACCCAAGGCAAAAAACAAAAAGGGCCACTGAATGTAAAGGGGCTGCAGGAGGGGTCAAAACTAAAAATCATGGTTTAAAAACTAGTATTAAAACACTCTACCTAAACGCACGCAGCATTCGAAATAAAGTCAATGAGTTGACGGCACAAATCATTACAAATGGGTATGATTTGGTGGCCATTACAGGAACGTGGCTGCAGGGGGGCCAAGACTGGGAATTAAACATACAGGGGTATCTGACGATTCGGAAAGATAGACAAGAAGGGAAAGGAGGTGGGGTAGCTCTGTTAATAAAGGATGATATCAGGGTAGTTGTGAGAGACGATATTGGCTCTAATGAACAAAATGTTGAATCATTGTGGGTGGAGATAAGAGATAGTAAGGGGAAAAAGTCACTGGTGGGCGTAGTTTATAGGCCCCCAAATAATAACTTCACGGTGGGGCGGGCAATAATCAAGGGAATAATGGAGGCATGTGAAAAAGGAATGGCAATAATCATGGAGGATTTTAACCTACATATCGATTGGTCAAATCAAATCGCACGGGGTAGCCTGGAGGAGGAATTCATAGAATGCATACAGGATTATTTCTTAGAACAGTATGTTACAGAACCTACAAGGGAGCAAGCTATCTTAGATCTGGTCCTGTGTAATGAGACAGGAATAATAAACGATCTCCTCGTAAAAGATCCTCTCGGAATGAGTGATCACAGTATGGTTGAATTTGTAATACAGATTGAGGGTGAGGAAGTAGTGTCTCAAATGAGAGTACTATGCTTAAACAAAGGGGACTACAGTGGGATGAGGGCAGAGTTGGCTAAAGTAGACTGGAAACACAGACTAAACGGTGGCACAATTGAGGAACAGTGGAAGACTTTTAAGGAGCTCTTTCATAGTGCTCAACAAAATTTTATTCCAGTGAAAAAGAAGAGCGGTAAGAGAAGGGATAACCAGCCGTGGATAACCAAGGAAATAAAGTCGAGTATCAAATTAAAAATCAATGCGTATAAGGTGGCCAAGGTTAGTGGGAAACTAGAAGATTGGGAAAATTTTAAACGACAGCAAAGAATGATTAAGAAAGCAATAAAAAAAGGAAAGATAGATTACGAAGGTAAACTTGCGCAAAACATAAAAATGGATAGTAAAAGCTTTTACAGATATATAAAACGGAAAAGAGTAACTAAAGTAAATGTTGGTCCCTTAGAAGATGAGAAGGGGGATTTAATAATGGGAAATGTGGAAATGGCTGAGACCTTAAACAATTATTTTGCTTTGGTCTTCACAGTGGAAGACACAGAAACCATGCCAGAAATTGCTGGTCACAGGAATGTGGGAAGGGAGGACCTTGAGACAATCACTATCACTAGGGGGGTAGTGCTGGACAGGCTAATGGGACTCAAGGTAGACAAGTCCCCTGGCCCGGATGAAATGCATCCCAGGGTATTAAAAGAGCTGGCGGAAGTTATAGCAGATGCATTCGTTTTAATCTACCAAAATTCTCTGGACTCTGGGGAGGTACCAGCGGATTGGAAAGCAACTAATGTAACGCCTCTGTTTAAAAAAGGGGGCAAACATTAGGCAGGTAACTATAGGCCGGTTAGTTTAACATCTTAGTCCGGAAAATTCTTGAAGCTATCATTAAGGAAGAAATAGCGGGACATCTAGATAGGAATAGTGCAATCAAGCAGACGCAGCATGGATTCATGAAGGGGAAATCATGTTTAACTAATTTACTGGAATTCTTTGAGGATATAACGAGCATGGTGGATAGAGGTGTACCGATGGATGTGGTGTATTTAGATTTTCAAAAGGCATTTGATAAGGTGCCACACAAAAGGTTACTGCAGAAGATAAAGGTACGCGGAGTCAGTGGAAATGGATTAGCATGGATAGAGAATTGGCTGGCTAACAGAAAGCAGAGAGTCGGGATAAATGGGTCCTTTTCGGGTTGGAAATCGTTGATTAGTGGTGTGCCACAGGGATCGGTGCTGGGACCACAACTGTTTACAATATACGTAGATGACCTGGAAGAGGGGACAGAGTGTAATGTAACAAAATTTGCAGATGACACAAAGATTAGTGGGAAAACGGGTTGTGTAGAGGACACAGAGAGGCTGCAAAGAGATTTAGATTGGTTAAGCGAATGGACTAAGGTTTGGCAGATGGAATACAATGTCGGAAAGTGTGAGGTCATCCACCTTGGGAAAAAAAACAGTAAAAGGGAATATTATTTGAATGGGGAGAAATTACAACATGCTGCGGTGCAGAGGGACCTGGGGGTCCTTGTGCATGAATCCCAAAAAGTTAGTTTGCAGGTGCAACAGGTAATCAGGAAGGCAAATGGAATGTTGGCCTTCATTGTGAGAGGGATGGAGTACAAAAGCAGGGAGGTCCTACTGCAACTGTATATGGTAGTGGTGAGGCCGCATCTGGAGTACTGCATGCAGTTTTGGTCACCTTACTTAAGGAAGGATATACTAGCTTTGGAGGGGGTACAGAGACAATTCACGAGGCAGATTCCGGAGATGAGGGGGTTACCTTATGATGATAGATTGAGTAGACTGGGTCTTTACTCGTTGGAGTTCAGAAGGATGAGGGGTGATCTTACAGAAACATTTAAAATAATGAAAGGGATCGACAAGATAGAGGCAGAGAGTTTGTTTCCACTGGTCGGGGAGACTAGAACTAGGGGGCACAGCCTCAAAATACGGGGGAGCCAATTTAAAACCAAGTTGAGAAGGAATTTCTTCTTCCAGAGGGTTGTGAATCTGTGGAATTCTCTGCCCAAGGAAGCAGTTGAGGCTAGCTCATTGAATGTATTCAAATCACAGATAGATAGATTTTTAACCAATAAGGGAATTAAGGGTTACGGGGAGCGGGCGGGTAAGTGGAGCTGATTCCACGGCCAGATCAGCCATGATCTTGTTGAATGGCGGAGCAGGCTTGAGGGGCTAGATGGCCTCCTAATTCTTATGTTCTTGTGTTCTTATGTTATGAAGTCCTGGCAGTTTATTGTTGGCTGCACCGACATGGTGGCCTGAGCCGCGCACGCGCACTCGTGGGGCCATAAAAGGAGCGGCGGTGCGGCGCCAGGGAGCAGCACGGAGGCATACCAAACACTTCAGGGAGCAGCGCAAGCTGTGACGGCAGCGAAGAGTGATGTCATCAAGGCCCAGGTCAGTGATTGGAGTGTGGGCAGATGCAGCAGGAGCGGCGAGGTCGGGGCGAAGGAGCAGCGAGAGACTGGGGGGACGTGATCAGGGCCCAGGGGAGGTGTGAGTTCGGGGCCAGGGGGCCCAGGGGCAGCACGGGCCAGCCCACACTGCGATATGTGTGTGCACTAGGTCCGTGCAGCAGAGCTGGTCTCCAGTTAGTCTTGGGTAATCCTTGCCACTGGACCAAGACCTAGCTCTGTCAAGCCTGTGTGGTGGCTTGTGTGCAACGGCCACCGCACGTTAAAAAAATCCACACACAGGCATCTTCCAACCTTCAGGATGTAGTTCAGGACCTGGAATTTTAGGTCCTTCTTTGGAACACCTGTGAACTTATCCTTTTTTGGCGTGGAAGCAAGTCATCCTCGTTTCGAGGGACTGCCTATGATGATGATGATGATGATAATTGTGAATGGTCAGTTCTGCCTGAACTACTAACCCTTGAAATAGATTCCCACATCCTCACAACTCTCTATGTAAAGAAGTTTCTACATTTCTTATCTTTATCTTGTATCTACAGGTCCACGTTCTTGACATTTAACTATTGGAAACATTCCATTTCCATCCACCCTCTCCCATCTTTTCATCATTTTAAACACTTCTGTCTTATCACCCCATGATCTGCAATGTTTGAATGGAAATACTCTTTTTTTCCGTAATTGTATTTCCTCATACTAGGCAGCATCCTATAAATCTGCATTCTATACTCCCTGAAGCCTCAATATCCTTCCTGTAGTGTGAGCCAATAATACACACAGTACTCTAACTGAAGATTTATAGAGGCTCATTATTATATCTTGGTTTTCATATTCTATACCTTTTCTGATTTAGTGTAGTCATGACCTTGTTATTTACAGCCTTATCAACCCAAGGTGCTGCCTTTAATGTCCTGTGATCCCCAAATCCCTCTGCTCTGCCACAGCACCAAGCTTACTTCCATTCTGACTATAATTACTGCTGTTATTTTAATTTAACCAAAATGTATTACCTCACACTTACGGACACTGAATTCCACCTGACACTTTTTAGCCCATCTCTTTGCAGCTTCCTTTGGCCTTCTAAAGAGTTAATCAAACCTGCTATTTTAGTATCATTGAATTTCAACACCACTCCCTCTAGGGCTTTATCCAAATCATTGATACGCACAGTGAACAGAAGTGACTCCAGAACTGAACCTTGCAGCCACTTCCAGATACGCTGAAAAATTGTCCATAACTCCCATTCTCTGTTTTCTCCCCTCTACCAATTTTTTATCTAGTTTTCTGTCCTCTCCCTCATTAGGTCTCTTGCAAATAACATAGTTAAATCTAGAAGGGGAATAGTTTGGCCATAAGTTCCCATGTGGGGAATGGAAATATGTATTTACCATTGAATCTCTTAAACAAAGTGTTGCAACAAATTGGAACTTGGCAGATTTCATACATGTCATTGTGGGAAATCACCAAATAGAAGCCATGCATGAGGAGGAAGGGAAACTGAGTAAGGGGTCATCTTTGGGCTCCTGTTATACACCTCTTAGTGGCCCGTTACACTGTGCCATTGGCAGTTGTCTGGTCAGTTATAGGGGACAAAATTCACTTGCACAAGAAAGCTGGCACACCTCCCGACTTTTAGGAGCCATCACTGATTTCGGCGGTGCCCTGATCGATATTCAGCCAAAAAAGTAAACAAATGGGTTCCTGCGCTAACGAGCACCTCCAAACGGCACTTTGTAGCATTGTGGGTGTGTTAATTGAAGAGGGCTGAATACGGAGAAATTCAGCATGCTGGTAATGTGGATCTAACGAGCCAGCTGTTCCATGGCCTTCTTGATTGTCGGGGTTTGCAGCTAGGCCCTGAGGAGGGATGGAGTTTACTTTGAGGATGGCTGGTGTTAGATGAGCAAGGAGGGTAAGCCGCTTCACCGATGCAGAGCTGGAGACCCGTGCAGGATGTAGCGGGTAGGAGGAGACTGCTGTATCCTGACGTGGGGAGACCAACTCGGCAGGTCTTGACCAATGCATGGAGGGAGATAGCAGAGGAGGTCTCAGGCACCACCATTCATCAGAGGACTCCTATGCGGTGCAGGAAATAATTCCACGATATCATCTGTCTTATGAAAGTGAGTACCTTATCTAGCAACTGCCGACTTTGCATCTGCGAGCCTCTCCTTCAACATTCTCTTATTTCCCATCCTCACTGTTTAGTCACTCAAGCAGCATTTCATTGTTCATGCCTCTATACATATATGTGCGTGTTCTCGCAATGAAGGCTCCCTTTCATCTCACACTTACAGCTGCATGTCAGGGACAAACATTTGTGCACTCATTTCTGATGTGTCATCACAGTGGTACTCACCAACCATTCTTTCTTTTTCAGGCTCACAATAGAGCTGAGCAAAGGAGGAAGGAGGACCGATGGTGGCGAGGCAGACTCGCAGGTCCTCACACCTCTGGAGGAGAGGGTTGAGGCGCTCGTCGGCGGACATGGTGCCTTCCCTGTGGCCGAGGGTAGTGCTGACGCCGATGTGGCCTCCTTTAATGTCCTCTCTCCTTGAATGCGCCAGCGCCTACTGTGCCTTTCCTCCATCGAAGTCTGCTAGTTGCTTCCTCCATGCCTTCATCCCCACCTCCCCCTCACGGCAGCCCTTTTCCGATTTATGCCTGCAGATGAGACGCCTCCTTTGACCTGCGGTACTGGCGATGCCGATGTGAGCAGCATGGGTAAGTGAGGCCATCTTTAAATGCACCCTCGACCTGAATGCGGCAGCGCCTACTGTGCCTTTCCTTCTGGAAATCTGCTATTTGTAGGCTCCATGAGTTAATTACCCACCTCCCCCTCACAGCAGCCCTTCTCCCATTTATGCTTTCAGGTGACAAACCGAGTGGCAGCACACCCAGCACAATCGCCAGTCACGAGAGTCGTCGCAGACCAACTGGAGGCCTGCATCACACCCTTCTCCACATAAGGCCTCAAATTTCAAGTCGCAGCAGCCGTGAGGACATTGAGGGTTCAAACCCTGCTGAGAGCATCCACAGCACTCCATCATTTGGAGATGCCACTGAGGTGGAAGAGGAAGAGGAGGACACTAATGGCACCAACGCCTCACTGCTTCCACCCACACGTGCCAGCTCAGATACTGGGAGTGCGCGGTGTGATATAGATGAGGTAGTACAGGGATCTGCACAGAGTGTTGCACATGGGGTCGAGAGGGCTGCAGCATGGTGACGGGGCTAGGGGTGAGTCTGCACCGCAGTTCTGCCGATCCAGATCCTGGAGCAGGACATTGCAGAGCTCCCTCAGTACCTCCTTTCTGAATCTCAGCCTTCGCAGGCATTGCTCATCACTGAGCTTGAGGAAGCAGAACTGATGTCTGTAGACCCTTTGAGGGTAGGGCCTCTGTAATATATTCTTTACGACATCACAACACACTCAGACTTTACAAGATGGCTCCGTTCCTTTATTATTCTTGTTGTAAACATCAGAGGCTGCATTATGACAGTAGTCCACTAGGTGGAGCAGTAGTCCACTAGGTGGAACTAGATTACACTTCTCCCTCCTCAATGAAGAATTAATTATAACAAACAATCATCATACATAACTTGCATGGTTATATACAACAAAAGATATCGACTTATTTTGCCATATTTACAAATCAAGCTTAACCACCGGTTTTCTGTTTCGAAGAGGATACCTCCGCTCTCGAACAGAACTTCCCAAACATGGTGTCGAACTTAAACTCATTCAATGCTGATCTTGAGAACATTTTTCCTCCAAGGGATTACCTTGATCTACATTTGAACTATCTACAACTTCAGACTGTTTGTCTGCCTGACTCAGAATCAGACTTAAATTCTGACTTTCTCATCGATTTGTTTCTAGTACATCTGATGTAGGATTTGCTACTGGTACTCTACTTGTAACAAAACTATCTGATGAGTCAGAAATAATCAACTCATTCCAACTTTCAACTCCTTCAACATCTGTGATTGTGAACAAACCTAACCTTTCCATGATCAAACAGCTTGACCAAATATGTGCAAGGACCACATATCTTCACCACTCTTCCTGGTAACCAATTTAACCATTTATGGAGATGGATCTTCACTCTCACCTTCTGATTTAATTTCACACTTCTCTCTCTTACTCTACCTCCATCATGATTCTCTTTAGATGCATGGTGAACTAACATGGTGTTTTCTACCAGTTGGCTTTTACACTCTGTGAAAGCTGTGTCGCATTCTTCTGACCACTTCCAATGGACCTGTTTGTTCAACAGCTCATTCAGTGGATGTAACACTGTAGTCAAATTTGGTAGGAACTTTCCATAATAGTTCAAAAGACCCAAAATGATCGAAGTTCAATAACATTCTTCGCAGTGGGTGCATTTCTAATTGCATTCAGCTTTCCCTTGGTTGGATGTAAACCATCTTTCTCTACTCTATGCCCTAAGTACTCCAATGAGTTTTGAAAAAACTCACACTTGCGAGCAGTCACTCATACCCTGTGCTTCTCTAGTCATTTGGGCACTTCAGTCAATATGTTATTATGGATTTGCCTGTTTGTTGCTGAAATTAGTATGTCATCTAAATAACATACTACCCCTTCAATGCCTTGAAAAATCTGGTTCATCGCCCCTTGGAATATGGCAGGGGCGAAAGACACTCCAAATGGTAGCCTATTAAATTGATATAGGTCAAGATGATTATTTATAATCAAGCATGACTTGGATTCCTCATCTAGTTCAAGTTGTAAGTAGGCATTTGTGAGATCTAACTTTGAGAAGTTCTGACCACCTGTCAGCGTTGTGAACAAAGCTTCTACATTTGGCAATGTATTTGGGAGATTACCCTCAAGAACTTGGTTTATGGTTACTTTATAATCACAACACAACCTTACCTTACCATCTGATTTAGGTACAACAACAATGGGTGTAGCCCAATGACAGATCTATCGTAGAGATAATGTTCTCAGTCTTTAGTCTTTTGAGTTCTTGCTCAACTCTCTACTTGAGTGCATATGGTATGGGATATGGCTTGCAGTAAACTGATCTAGCGTCCTTATGTATCTTAACACTCGCCTTGACACCTTGGATCAGACTGGCTGTTTCACAGAACACATTCGGATACTTATTGATGACATCATCCTTCGATGCAAATCTCGTTTCAACACGAAAAATCTCATTCCAATTCAGCTTCAGTGTTCCCAACCAATTTTTACCTAGTAAGCCAGGCTTGTCTCCTGCCACACCTGAGAGGCAAGCTCTTACATTGATCCTTGTATTTCACCGGTACGGTAATATGACCTACCACAGGATTCTTCCCTCCTGAGTAGCCTCGCAGCTCGATCTTGGATTTCTCCAATGGGAAATTACACAATTTGTTGAGATATAGCGATTCCGGTACTACGCTCATGGATGCACCAATGTCGATTTCCATGAGTATCTTGGTTCCTGCAACATCTACTTGGATGATGATACTTTTCGAATTGCTGTTAGATACCCTCGTGCTCCTGATGACGTGTATCTCTTCATCCTGTTGCTTTTCCACCATGCTATGTACTCTCTGGGTATTTCTACTTATAGCCTTGAAAGTTGGTTTACTCTTCAGCCTTCGCAAGATACCAGTTTTCATCAGAAGAAAGAGTCTGACTTCATATATGGACAACTTTGAGCAATGTGTTGTCCCAGACACTGATAGCATGACTTCAATGTATTGTCCAGTTACTCAGCCCTTGGAGCCCAACTGCCTTTTACTTTTAACATGCAGGCGATTCACCTTGGTTGTCTGACGACTGGAAATGGTACGAAATTCTCAGGAATATTGGTTGGTCATGTCCATCGACATAGCTGTCTGACAAGCTAAATCAAAAGTCAAGTTACGAGTTGTCAACAACTTTCTTCTGATCGCTTCATTTTTCATCCCATAAACAAAGTGGTCACGCAAGTCCTGAAAGTTTCTGAAATGACATTGAATAGATAGCTTCTTTAATGCTACAATGTACTCACTGATACTTTCGTCAATTAACTGATCTCGTGTTCCAAAACGATAACTTGCAGCAATTTCCAGAGGCTCAGGACTGTAGTGCTGTTCTAACTTCCTTCGAATCGCGATAAGTGATGTATCCTTTGGCTTGATGGGAACAAGCACATTTTTCAGGGTTCCATACACCTCGGGGCCTGCTTCAGTCAAGAAAATAGCCTGTTTTCTTTCTAACACCACCCAATTACGGTTTTCTTCATTGGGGACTTCGATGATACTATTCGTGGTGAAAAACATTTCTAGCTGCTCCACATACTCTCCAAAAGTTTCACGGTCGCAATGGAATTCACCGAAGCACTCTATTATTCCCATAGGCATGGCCACCTGAACTCTGGCCATTCAGACAAGTGTGCTTGTAATTTACCTTGATTTTTAGCTGTTCTGCAAACAAAGGACCTCTCTAGTCTCTCTGTTGTTTGGCTGGAATCATTCATCAACAAAAATTTCAGCAAGGGAATCCGATTATCCCATCCTTCATCGCCAATGTGATATATTCTTTACGACACCACAATACACTCAGGCTTTACAAGATGGCTCCGTTAATTTATTATTCTGGTTGTAAACAGCAGAGGCTACATTACCACAGTCGTCCACTAGGCAGAGAAGTAGTCCACTAGGCGGAACTATATTACAGCTTCCTTCCCCAAGCTCTGTGATGGCCATCTCCCTGGTCCTTCTCATGTTCGGGCGCCTCTGCAGGCTGTTGCTGGCAAGGCTCTTGGCTCAGTATGGGGGGCAGCATACCTGACCCTCCTCCTGACGCCATCTCTCTCCTGGACACCTTCTCCACATGCAGGTCGGCGCACATCTGTAGGCCCTTCTGGATGTTGGGCAGGCATGGCTGCTGCCTCCCTTGCCCGCTGACTCTCTGCACGTTGCTGATGGTGCCGCCTTCTCCTGCATGCCGCCCTGCCTCTGACAAGGTGTACAAGGTATTCCCCTGATCCCATTGTGTGTTTAGGCTGCACCTTGACACGCAGGCCTCTGGAGCACAGAATGAGGCCTACATGCCTGCATTAGTGAGTCAGAGGTCAAAGTCCTGAAAACGCTCCAAAAAATGATAAAGAGCACTCAGCACGTTAAAGAAATCCTCAACCCAACACAAAATGTTTGCAACAAAAATACTCCTGATCACGGGAATCCTCCGTTGTCCTCCTTCAGCGGTATCGAGTATCACTACAAAGTGTACCGACCCAAAAAGCTGACAAAAAATACCCTCTCTTTTTATACTTGAATACGGGTGGCGGGGCCGCACAGCAGCGGTGCACACGGAGGCCACAAGCCCCTTATCGCGGCAGCCGTTAACGGATTTCGCCGGAAGTCCTCACCACTGAAACCCCCCCTCCCCCCCCTCGCCAACGCTGAATATGCAACGTGGGACAATCAACCGGAACGCATCGGCCAATCGATTTTGCCGATTGGCCGCCGAAAGCCTGCGAGAACGGTCCTTCCCGGGACCCTGAATTTCGTCCCCATAGACTTTGTACAACACTGAATCTGCCAATGGATACACATAATGCTGATATTTGAAGACTCATATACTCTTCAACCAGTTTGCCATTTCTTTACCCCAGAGTAGATCAGATGTGATGACCATGACAAGGGGCTAAGTAACTGAAGGGAGTCTAAAACAATTGTAGATTAGAGATGTGTGAGCAACATAATGGGCCATCTTTCATAACAGACTTATTGAGTTGGTATTCTCAGCCATTGAAAATAACATAGCGTACACCGATTGATCAAAAATGTAAATATATATATCTGCTTGCAGTAACTTGGTCATCATTTGTCCTCCATATAGTCACTTTACCACTCTGTAGAGTGATGCCATAAACACTCTTACTATCACCAAGTCATTCGTGAAGATGAGAAATATGAGTTTTAAAAATTGAGTCAAAATAACTATTTTTCACATGCCACTCAGATCTCGACAATACACCATATGTTGTCCTAGTAGTGATGTACGATTGTGTTTATTTCACCGACAATTCCCCACAACTGCAGGGTTCATGAATAATGAGTTTTTTCATTATTTATTTAATTAATTTCCAGGTAAATTTTCCTATTATTGTCCCCATTTTATTCCCTGGACAACGCACCATCTGCAGTATAGAGACCAGGCAGGGAATTAGCTCCATACCAGCTGTAAGCATAATCGCATAGTTACAAAGATTGTTACGTGTTCATCAAATACTGAGGGCTAAAATTTCGAATATGTTGAAAAGCTGCCAGTAACAGCGCCAGCCAAGGCTAACGCCCGCCCACTGAGAGCGCGCAGGCAGCACAGCGCAGTATTTTGGTGCTGCCTACTGATTAACATCAACGTAGTGTTGATTTTGTGGTGCAACGCGCTCTTTCTAGCGCTAAGCACAGCAGGAGGCCGAAGGTCACGCCTGTCTCCCGCTTGCAGTGAAGGGGAACTGGGAAGAAAGGAGTTAACCTGTAGGCCATGTATGCAACAGTTGCCGTACTTGCTACAAAAATATTACCTGCCACCCAATGTTTGTTGATTTTTTTTAGTCCATGAAATGCACCTGCATTCTCTGTAACATTAATCTTTCCCCAGTGGTTACTCTTGAAAGTATTTAAATGTCTAGTAATCATGTTAGGTTTTAGTGGATCTTGCATACTCGACACAAAATAATTATTTGATAAACAATTGGGCCTAGAAATTGGCCTTCACCTCCAGGGGGCGATAACGGGGCACTAACCACTTACCGGCCAGGCGTGGCGATATGAACGACTCCTGCTAAATTCAGCGGGAGGTTTGCGCTGGCGGTAGGACGTTGCGCCCCGATCTCCTTCACCCAGAGATAGTGATGTTATTACTGTGCGCATCGCTCCGGTAGCACCCCGGATCCAAACTTCGGTTCCGCCCCCTGCACCATCGCCAGGCGACAACACCGACAGTTAGAGGAGGCGTTGATCGGGAGGCCGGGGGCTTTGGCGGCGAGACTTAAAGATGGTCAAGGTAAGTAAAAAAAATTCCAAAATGGTGTTTCTCAATTTATTTATTTCCTCTTCAGCCGCGATCAATCAGCCCGGCACTCTGCTGCAGTGCATGGGGCTGATCGAGCCAGATCGCGGCTGCTGTTGGGGACCAGGTAAGTGTTTCCAATGCAGAGCCTGCAGCGATGGCCCTTCCCTTTAAAGGAAGGAAGGAGCCTATGAATGCACAAGTACCGCCGCGCCTGCATCCTGCTTGATTTAGTGCTTCACTTCCTTCCCGGAGCGCAAACACCGAATCTTTTAAAAGCTGATAATCTTTAGCGCCTTCACTAATTTTTTCAACTTTTAAAAGTTACCGCCCTAAACGGGGAGCTCCTGAATTTCTCTCCCTTGGTTTTGGAATTTTAAATAAATTAAATATAATTCCTTACAATCTTAAGCAAGATTTGCCAGGTGGTGATGTTCTGGTGACGCTAACATAAAGATAAGAGATCTTATCAGAGATGATCTTTAAACGTTACAGTGGAGTTCCAGGTTGGAATTTGCTGAGGGATTGCAGTTTTGTGCAGGTGTTCAGTTATAAACTAAAAGCTTGTACCACAAGGTATCACCCACTGATTTACTGACCCACAAACACTGTAGGCCTCCCAAAAAGCCACCAGAAGATGTAATGCCCCCCCCCCTTTCCCCACCCAGCCCTACTGATGGGCAAAACAATGAAAGTATAAAAGAAGAACCTTGGCAAATGAGACGTTTGAAGATCCAGCATCCATCTGAGGTGTTTTCCACTGGTAAGCCTCCACCCTCGTCTACAATCGGCCAAGTCCTGTCAGATCCCTCATGGCCGTTAAGGCTGGTGAAGCAGGTTTAGCAGCTGCACACACGGGCGTGCTTTAGAGAAGGCGGCAATAGGAGCGGTGAAATCCAAAATGGATGAGCAGGTGTCAACTCGGCATCGCACGCCGATTGACTACATGCTCCAACTCATTACAATACTTTCAGTGAGTGTAGGCAACGGCCTGACGAAACTGTCCATTTCCCCCCCCCGAATCTGGCAGTAATGGGTGGCATAAAACCACAGAAGCATTGGCAGTTACTCCCAATGCATTCATACACGGTGTCTGAGATGTTTGGTTGCTGCTCTTTTCACTGCCTACATACATTTGCATAGGAACATAGGAACAGGAGTAGGTCATTGAACCCCTTGAGCCTGTTCTGCCATTCAATGAGATCATGGCTGATCTGCAACCTAACTCCACATACCCATCTTTGGCCCACATTCCTTAATAGCTTTGATTAACGAAAAGCTATCAATCTCCGATTTTAAATTAACAATTGATCTAGCATCAATTGCTGTTTGCGGAAGAGAGTTCCATAATTCTACCACTCTTTGGGCCTGAACTTGGTAAAACCCAAGGCCCTCCCAAATGCCGCCCAAAGAACTGCCGATGGCCGCCGAGAGACCGGGTGGTGCTTTGCCAGGAAGATTCCTCTAAAAGAGATGGCAGTACCGCCCGGCGGCAAAATAATGGCATACACCATCAATCTGGGCGGCAGCGGGCAGGAACTCTCAATCTCGGCGGCAAATGAGTGCACTCCCAAGTGCACTGAGGATTGAGTTGGAAACAGGGAGGGGGGGTCTCTGAAAAGTAAAAACCATTACTAATAAAAACACCGGAATACCTTCAGGGAGCCCCATCCAGGTAAGTCGCTGTAAAAAAATAATTTTAAAGATGTTCACTAACCTTTTTTTGCAGGTCTTTCACACTTACTGTCAGGGTTAGACCTGCCTCCATGCAGTGGTCCTTCCCCCTGCTGTCGTCCACTCCCGCCAGCTCCCGCCCGCACCAATCTGGCAGCTTGGCGGGCGGGAGGACAATTGCACTACTTGCCGCCAGCAGCCATCAGCGGGCGGTTCCCGGCGGTACTCCCTTCCCGCCTGCTTCAGCCCAAGTGGAAACTGGCACAGAGGGGAGACCGGAGGCAAAACTCGGCGGCAGTCGGCGGCAGTGGGCGGTGAGGCCCCCAATATCGGGGCCTTTGTGCCTAGAAGTGTTTCCAAGTTTCACTCCTGAAAGGTCTGGCTCTAACTTTTAGACTATGCCCCCTAGTCCTAGAAACCCCAACCAGCAGAAATAGTTTCTCTCTATCTACCCTATCTGTTCCCTTAATATCGTGAAAACTTCGATCAGTTCATCCCTCAACCTTCTAAATTCCAGGGAATGCAACCCTAATTTGTGCAATCTCTCCTCGTAATTTAACCCTTGAAGCCCGGGTATCATTCTGGTAAACCTACGCTCCAGTCTCTCCAAGGCCAATATATCCTTCCTATGGTGTGGTGCCCAGAACTGCTCACAGTGCTCCAGGTGTGGTCTAACCAGGGCTTTGCACAGCTGCAGCATAACTTCTACCGCCTTTTATTCTAGTCCTCTAGACATGAAGACTAGTATTCCATTCGTCTTTTTGCTTATTTTCTGTATCTGTTCACGATATTTTAATAATCTATGTACCTGGACATCCACTGTTTTTTTAGTTTTTCAACATTTAGAAAGTACCCTGTTCTATCCTTTTGCCTACATTGAAATCCATTGCCCCAGTTTTGCCCATTAACTTATTCTGTCGATATCCCTTTATAATTTTATACTTTAATCTACACTGCCTGCAATGCTGCCTATATTTGTGTCATCGGCAAATTTGGATATATGATTTTCTATGTCATCATCTAAGTCATTAATAAATACTGTGAATAGTTGAGGCCCCAACACAGATCCCTCGGGGTACCACTAGTCACATCTTGTCAGTTTGAGTACCTCCCCATTATTCCTACTACCTGTCTCCTGCCGCTCAGCCAATTTTGTAACCAGGTCAATAATTAGCCTTCAATTCCATGGGCTTTAACCTTAGTTAACAGTCTCTTATGTGAGACTTTATCAAATGCCTTCTGAAAATCCATAAAAAATAACATTCATTGACATTCCCCTGTCTACTACTTTCGTTACCGCCTCAAAAAATTCAATCAGGTTTGTCAGACATGATCTACCTTTCCCAAATCCCTGCTGGCTCTTACTGATCAACTGAAAATTTTTGACCTGTTCAATCACTCTATCATTAATTATAGATTCTAGAAATTTCTCGACCACAGATTCTGGGCTAACTGATCTATAATTACTTGGTTTTCCTCTCTCGCCATTCTTAAATAACAGAGTGGCACATGCAATTTTTCAATCTAAAGGGACGGTTCTGGAATTGAGAGAACTGTGGAAGATTACAGTTAGGGAATCAGCAAAAGTGCTCACCTATTTCCTTTATACCCTGAGATGGAAAACATCTGGCCCTGGGGATTTGTCACTCTTTAGTACCATTATTTTCTTCATTACTGTTATTTTACTTACATTAATTTTATTGAGACCCCATCCCTGATTTAATATTAGTTTCCTCGGGATTTCTGGCATGCTATCCTCGTCCTCTACTGTAAATAGTGTATGTAATTGTAGTCTCAATCACAAGCTTCTATTGAACGTGGGGTTGTGGGGTCCCAACATTACATCCCATCTAAGGGCACCCAAGCACCATGTGAAGTATACATTACATTGCTCTCAATACACCATTAAATCTCAATGCACTCATGCACTGAGTGAGACACAACATCAAGTCTCATTGCACCATACATTCAGTGAGACAGCAAATTCCATTTTTCCGAATGCACTCATGCTGAGTGAGTCACATACCATTACTGTCCCTCCCAATCTTCTCATGCATTGAGTGAAACACAATATTAGAGTTCCTCTCAATGCAGTGGAGCACCAGGTGATATACACCATTACACTCCCTCCTAATACACTGGAGCATCAGGTGATACACACCATTACACTCCCTCTTAATGCACTCAAAAACAGTTTACATTTATATAGTACACTTAAGATAAAAATGTCCAAGGTGCTTTACACAGAGGGTGAAAAAATAGACAGGAAACAGGCACCAAGCCGTGGAGAGGTTAGAAAGGGCAACCAAAAGCTTTGGTTGAAAAGATGAGTTTTCAGAGCATGTTTAAAGGTACAGGGAAAAGAAGAGAGGAAAGGGGAATCAGGGACATTCAGAGACGCATCAGTACTGGTTCACTCCGTGCACTCAAGTATGGAGTGCAATATACACCATTAAAGCTTCCCTCTTCTTCATTTAGTAACTGCCTACTCATAAAACCCATCTCCCTACTGCTCTTACATTTTCAATATACACCTTAACTGAACATTACCAGTAACAGGGTACTTGTTAACAGGCTTGTACTTTGAGGATTATGAAGTGGCTGCAATAGAAAAAAAGTAAAAATTGCTTTCTCAGATATTTCTTCTGAACAGCTTTGTACTGACAGCCCCTCATTAAGCAAAGCTTTTAAGGTCTCTTCTTCCTCAAGAGGATGAGCTTAGGTACAAATCCTTTAGAAATGCAGCCCATCTTCCAAAAGCAGTCTGTACTTTGACATTTCTAACATGCAATATACCCCGTGAGCTGCTTTTTATATTTTAGGTTAAAATGTCCAAGGTAACTGTAAAGTCCTTACTCTACAGCATGAAACCACACGAGGCACATTCCAGGGACAAGGCCACTGTGTGACCTTGACTCTTTGTTACAGGACTCCAACAGTGATGACCCTGCATGGGACCTCCCTTTATATACCTGTGTGATCAGGTAAGAAGTGTCTCCCAGAAGTTCACCCCCTGTGGTCAAGGTGTGCATCTGAGTTGAGTGTATACAGTAATACAGTGGTGTTACATTGTAGTTACAAACATGACATCGTCTTCCGCCTCCCCCCCCCCCCCAAAGTCTTACTGGGATCATAGGTTTAGTCTTTCAGGTGGTCTACGCTCCTTCGTGGAGAGCCGTAGTTGGGGCTCTGGTTGTTGGACACTGACGTGAGTGTCTGTCACCTGTGGTGATTCCGGCCTGTGCGGGCTGACCTCAGGGACTGTGCATTCTTCTGATCGCTCTTGTTGCACGTTCGCTGGAGGTAGTGTGAGCTCCATCTAATGGTCTTCTTCAGGTTCCTCCGTGTCCATGCTGAACCTTTTTTTTACTTGGTCCAGATGCTTACGGCATATCTGGCCATGTTGAGCTTTACCATGAAGACCCTGTTCCCCTCTTTGCCAATTACAGTACCCTCAAGCCATTTGGGCCCCATGGCGTGATTGAGGACGAATATAGGATCATTTATTTCTATTCATCTCCCCCTTGAATTACGGTCATGGTACTTGTTTTGTGACTTGCGCTTGCCCTCAACTATGTCGGTTAGGACTGGGTGGATGAGGGACAACCGAGTTTTGAGTGCCCATTTCATGAGTAGCTCTGCGGGTGGGACTCCCATGAGCGAGTGCGGGTGAGATCTATAGGCCAGCAGGAGGCGCGATAGGCGGCATTGTAGGGAGGGTCCTTGAATCCTGAGCATACCTTGCTTAATGATTTGGACTGCCCATTCCGCCTGGCCATTGGAGGCCGGCTTGAACGGCGCAATCCTGACGTGGTTGATGCCATTGCTCGACATAAACTCCCGGAATTCATAGCTCATGAAACATGGGCCATTATCACTAACCAGGGTGTCTGGCAAGCCATGGGTTGCAAAGATCGCACGTAGGTTTTCCACGGTGGTGGATGACGTGCATGAATTCAGGATGATGCACTCGATCCACTTCGTGTACGCATCTACCACAATGAGGAACATCTTCCCCATGAAGGAGCCCGCGTAGTCAACATGAATGCGTGACCATGGCTTGGTGGGTCAGGGCCACGGGCTGAGCGGGGCCTCCCTGGGGGCATTACCCAGCTGGGCATAGCTCGTGCACCTGCGAACACAGTGTTCCAGGTCTGAATCAATTCCAGGCCACGAAACGTGTGACCGGGCAATGGCCTTCATCATCACAATGCCTGGATGCTCGCTGTGGAGTTCTCTGATGAATGCCTCCCTGCTCTTCTGGGGTATGACTACCCGGCTGCCCCATAGTAGGCAGTCGGCTTGGATGGTGAGCTCATCCATCCGCCTTTGGAATGGTCTGACCTCCTCAGGGCATGCTCCGTGTGCGGGCGCCCAATCCCCAGTCAGGACACATTTCTTAATCAAGAATAGGAGGGGATCGCTGTTTGTCCAGATTTTGATCTGGCGGACTGTGATGGGGAAGCCTGCACTGTTAAAGGCATCGACAACCATGACCACATCAGCGCTTTGCTCAGCTGCTCCCTCGGTGGTGGCCAATGGGAGCCTGCTGAGTGCGTCAGCGCAGTTTTCAGTGCCGGGCCGGTGCTGGATGGAGTAGTCATAAGCAACTAGCGTGAGAACTCACCGCTGTATGCGAGCTGATGCGTTGGCATTGACAGCCTTGCTGTCTGACAACAGGAATGTGAGTGGTTTGAGTAATTCAAACTTCCTACCAAAGAGGTACTGATGCATTTTTTTTACACCATAGACACATGCAAGCGCTTCCTTCTCGACCATCCCATAGCCCCGTTCTGCTTGAGAGAGCGACCTGGAGGCATAAGCCACAGGTTGTAGTTGACCCTCAGCATTACCCTGCTGCAACATGCCCCCAACCCCATAGGACGATGCATCACATGTCAGAACTAAACATTTACAGGGGTCGTACAGGGTCAACAACTTGTTTGAACAAAGTAGGTTTCGCGCCCGATCAAAAGCCCGTTCCTGACAGTCCCCCCAAAACCAATCGCAACCCTTACGCAGGAGCACATGTAGCGGCTCCAACAACGTGCTCAAGTTTGGCAGAAAGTTCCCCAAATAGTTCAACAGTCCCAGGAATGAACACAGCTCCGATGTGTTGCAGGGCCTGGGTGCTCGTCGAATCGCCTCTTTTTTGGATTCGGTGGGCCGAATCCCATCTGCAGCAACCTTCCTGCCCAGAAACTCAACCTCAGGAGCTAAGAACATGCATTTAGACTTCTTGAGTTGCAGGCCTACCTGGTCCAGTCAGCGTAGCAGCTCCTCCAGGTAGTGGAGGTGTTCCTCGGTGTCTCGACCCGTTATGAGGATGTCGTCCTGGAATACAATCATTCCCGGAATAGATTTAAGCAGGCTTTCCATGTTACGTTGAAAAATCATGGCTGCTGATCGAATGCCAAACGGGCACCTGTTATATGCAAACAGTCCCTTGTGCGTGGTGATGGTGGTCAGTAATTTGGATCCGTCGGCCAGTTTCTGGGTCATATAGGCTGAAGTGAGGTCCAACTTGGTGAACAGCTTGCCACCTGCCAGCATGACGAAGAGGTCCTCCGCTCTTGGGAGCGCGTATTGGTTTTGATGGTGGCCCTGTAGTCGCCACAGATCCTGACAGAGCCATCCGCTTTTAGAACGGGAATGATGGGGCTCACCCAGTCGCTGAATTCAACAGGCGAGATGATGCCCTTTCGCAACAGCCGGTCCAATTCGCTCTCGATTTTTTCCCGCATTACATACGGCACCGTTCTCGCTTTGTGGTGCACTGGCCTGGCATCCGGGGTGATGTGTATCACTACTTTAGTGCCTTTGAAAGTCCCGACGCCCGGTTGGAATAGTGACTCGAATTGTTGTAGGACTTGTGAGCACGAACTTCGCTCCACCGAGGACATTGCGTGAACATCCTCCCATTTCCAGTTCGTCTCGGCTAACCAGCTCCTCCCCAACAGTGCGGGACCATTGCCCGGGACAATCCAGACTGGCAGCCGGTTCACTAACCCATTGTGTGTGACAGCTATCATTGCACTGCCTAGCACCGGAATGATTTCTTTGGTGTAAGTCTGTAATTGTGTCTCAATACGTTCTAATTTGGGTCTACTGGCTTTGAGTGGCCATAGCTTCTCAAATTGTTGAACACCCATGAGTCACTGGCTGGCCCTGGTGTCCAGCTCCATGCGTACTGGGAGAGTGTTCAACAAAACCCTCATCATCATTGGTGGCGTTTTGGTGTATGAACTGTGACTATTCTCCGCATGGACCCGCTGAACTTCGGCGTCCATTGATTTGCCCCAAAAGTCATCCTGCCTCACAGAACCCTCTTCTGGTCCATCTGCCTCATATATTAGTCTGGTTGCAGGTTTTCTGCACATTTGAGCTAAATGGCCACTGAGATTGCTGTTTCTGCAAACAAACTGTTGGAATCTGCAAGATCTGGCTGAATGTTTTCCCCCACACCTCCAGCATGAATTAAAGTTTCCATTGTTGGGGACAAAGGGACTATGGCCAGGAATTCTGCACTGCTCTTAAGTACCCTATTAGTGGGTGTCAATGGCCCCATCCCGGGCCGCATTGTCCACTGTGATGGCGTGAACGTCCGTTTAACCTGCCATTGTCTCTGTTGAGGTTCTGCTCTGGGGTCTATTGCTGCCTGGTAAATGTTGGACTGCCCCTGCCTGCCTGTGGGGCTCTGAGTAGCATTGATGATGTTGACTCCCAGATCCATCGCTGCGTTAGAGGCAGAATTGCGCGCGTAAATCATTTTCATCTCTTCCTCCCCCGTCATGAAAGTTTGAGCTAACAACGCTGCCACTTCCAAGGTCAAGTCCTTGGTCTCAATTAACTTGCGAAAAATTCCCGTATGACTGATACCCTCGATAAAGAAGTCCCTTAACATCTCCCCCCTGCAGGCATCTGTGAACTTACAGAGACTGGCCAAATGCCGGAGGTCCGCTACAAAGTCCGGTATGCTCTGTCCTTCACGACATCGGTGGGTGTAGAATCTGTGTCGAGCCATGTGTACGCTGCCCGCCGGTTTGAGTTGCTCCCCGAGTAGTTTGCTGAGCTCTTCAAAGGTTTTGTCCGTCGGCTTTTTGGGTGCCAGTAAGTCCTTCATGAGCGCATAAGTCTTTGGCCCACAGCTGGTCAGGAGATGAGCCCGTCGCTTGTCGGGCGTTGCATCTCCCAGCCAGTCTTTAGTTACAAAGCTTTGCTGAAGCCTCGCGACAAAATTGTCCCAGTCTTCCCCAACACAGTACAGTTCCTCTGTGCTACCGGTGGCCATTCTCGTGGGTCGTGAATTCCCGTTTCTCATCGCCATGTAAAGTCCTTACTCTACAGCATGAAACCACACGAGGCACATTCCAGGGACAAGGCCACTATGTGACCTTAACTCTTTATTACAGGACTCCAACTGCGATGACCCTGCATGGGACCTCCCTTTATATACCTGTGTGATCAGGTAAGGAGTGTCTTCCACAAGTTCACCCCCTGTGGTCAAGGTGTGTATCTGAGTTGAGTGTATACAATAATACAGTGGTGTTACATTGTTACATTGTAGTTACAAACATGACAGTAACACTCAATAGAATTAACTAGAAGTGTGCAAATGAAACTCAATAGGTTATTATACTATGGCACACCAAAAAATAATGACAAATTGTGTTGGTGTTTTAAGTATTTCTGCTGGACAATTATTTATTTGAATCACAAGCAATAATGCAGTATATGACTTTGCTTACTATGGGAGCAGATTTCCTCTGTGTACGAGGTGTAGCAAAATTATAATTGCATTCTTTATAAGTAGGTTAATAATTTTTTACAACTAACACACAGAGGAAATGTTCCCCTATTTCTCTTTTGATATTGTTTCGACTATTATCACATGTCTTAACATCAGTTACTTATTTATATCTCTATTCTCTGATGCATTTGTTTGTTCCCATCAGGAAATTTTAAGGGAAAAAGAGCAGAGTTGTATTCAAGAGGCTAATTTTGGGCAGAGGGTGGGTAAGGAATCAAATTACTGGTGACAATGCCAATCACCACAATCTAACAGTTTAGAAAAAGCAGCATTGCATAATTTGATCATTTCCTCATGACTTTGATGCTTGGTGTGTTATCACATCATCCTTACACATTACAGATTACTATTTCATTTATTGCATTATCCATTTTGTTTATCCTAGAAAAGGATTTGCAACATTTTCATAATAGTTTCAACAATATAGCCCCTGGCTGTTATTTTCTCAAAAGCAATGTGGTCTGACCTGCATTCAAATCAGTGTTAGGCACCAAGTCAGCCCACATGCCATCATATCAATTATATTTCTTCTAATTCTTGGTGGAACCCTCTTCAAGATATATAAAAACAGTCTTTCATCTGTTCGTGTTTTGCTTCTCTACTTCAATGCCTCAGCTATCCAAGACATGGAAAACAAATTGATAGAGCAGTGCCTGTTTAAAGAGAACATGTTGTGAAATGTTGATTGAACCACATATTCCAGTTGAAGTTAACAACAGCAACAACAACGTATATTTATATAGCGCCATTAACGTAGTGAAACGTCCCAAGGCACTTCACAGGAGTATTATGAGACAAAAAAATTTGTCACCAAGCCATATAAGGAGAAATTAGGGCAAGTGACCAAAAGCTTGGTCAAAGAGGTAGGTTTCAAGGAGCATCTTAAAAGGAGGAAAGAGAGTTAGAGAGGTGGAGAGGTTTAGGCAGGGAATTCTAGAGCTTAGGACCGAGGCAACAGAAGGCAAAGCCACCAATGGTTGAGCGATTATAAACAGGGATGCTTAAGAGCGCAAAATTAGAGGAGCGCAGATGTCTCGGGGGGCGGCGGGGGAGGGGGGGTTTGTGGGGCAGGAGGAGACTATAGAGATAGGGAGGGGTGAGGCCATGGAGGGATTTGAAAACAAGGGTGGGAATTTTGAAATCGAGGTGTTTGCTTAACCGGGAGCCAATGTAGGTCAGCGAGCACATGGGGGGGTGATGTGTGAGCGGGACTTGGTGCGAGTTAGGTCATGGACAGCTGATTTTTGGATCACCTCTAGCTTACGTAGGGTAGAATGTGGGAGGTCAGCCAGGAGTGCATTGGAATAATCAAGTGTAGAGGTAACAAAGGCATGGATGAGGGTTTCAGCAGCAGATGAGCTGCGACAAGGGCGGAGATGGGCGATGTTACGGAGATGGATATAGACAGTTTTAGTTATGCCGTGGATATGTGGTCGGAAGCTCAATTCAGGGTCAAATATGACATCAAAGTTGCGAACTGTGTGGTTCAGTCTCAGACAGATGTTATGGAGAGGGATGGAGTCAGGGGCTAGGGAACGGAGTTTGAGGTGGGGACCAAAAACAATGGCTTCGGTCTTCCCAATATTTAATTGGAGAAAATTATTACTCATCCCAGAACTGGATGTCAGACAATCAGTCTGACAATTTAGAGACCTTGGAGGGGCGAGAGAAGTGGTGGTGAGATAGAGCTGGGTGTCATCAGCGTACGTATGGAAACTGCTGTTGTGTTTTTGGGTGATGTTGCCAAGGGGCAGCATGTAGATGAGAAATAGGAGGGCGCCAGGAATAGATCCCTGGGGTAACCAGAGGTAACGATGCAGGGGCAGGAAGAGAAGCCATTGCAGGTGATTCTCTGGCTACAATCAGATAGATAAGAATGGAACCAGATGAGTGCAATCCCAACCAGCTGGTGACAGTGGAGAGGTGTTGGAGAAGAATGGTCAAGCATGTCAAAGGCTGCAGACAAGTCAAGAAGGACAAGGATGGATAGTTTACCATTGTCACATTCATATAAATTAATCAGCACTTTACAGTGTTTGTGTTATGAGTTAGCACTCCTGGCACAGAGCATCATGCAGCAGGATCACGAACCAGGAAGTCAGTTGTAGAGGAGGGGCAGAAGATCGTGCAGGTCATGAATTGTGCGTACAAACATATGCAAATGACCGGCTGGTCCATCAAGCCTGCCCCGCCCTTATGATGTCTGGAGCATCATGACCAGACACTTCCTACTCCCCCCACCCCCACCCCTGCAACCATTGAATCTCCTGGAGAATCGACAATCCAGGGACAAACCCAAAGCCAATAAGGGAAAAGATACTCCGGAAAATTGTTCTCCAAACCCCTCAGGCGATCCAAACCAGTTCAGGAGATCACATGGACCAAGTGTTACCCATAAAACCACGTGCCTTTTCTATGATGCGATCTCTGCCCCAGTCAAGAATCGGTTCCAATTCCCTCTTGACGGCATACAGAGAGTCAACACCCACCATACCAGTCAGCAACGCCTTCCAGAGGCTCACTCCTCTCTGGCAAAAGAAGAACCAACTAACATCCAGCCTATTCCTACTCATGCATAGTTTGAACCTATGTCCCTTCGTCCTCCCCAATCTGTCAAACTGGAATAATCTACCAACAAGCACGTTATACAGCCCTTTCATTATTTCCTAATGAAATGTGCTGGCCTCTGCACCCGAATGCCCAATATCCACTCCTGCCATGCACAACTCTGTGCCGAGAGCGTTAACAATTACATTTATTTCCAATCCATCATCATGCAAAAGATACTCATTGTTAGACACAGGATAATGACTTTAGCTTATAGCAAGATTGGAAAATTCTGCTCATAAAGCTATGTTCCAGCTTTAGTGAGCAGCTTGCAGTTTGCTAGCGACGTCAGTGTTTATCTCTCACGCTCAGATCTTTTACTGTGTTCTTCTCTGCTTTCTAGCTGCATCTGATCTTTTACAGCCAGTTCCGACTTTCCCTGCTCCATTGACCAGCTCCTCATCAGTACCAGGAGAATATTTAAATTTTTTTTTTCTGCTTATCACCCAAGTAATTGTTTCTTTTTTGACAAGTGTATCATTAAATTTAGGGAATGTATTTATTTTAATTCAGAGTAACCTCAACCTTCTTGACGATGCTGTTTAACTTAAGTTGCTGCAGCACATTCGTACACAGTAAGATAATGGGACTAAAGGCAGATAAATCCTCTTTACCTGATGGCTTGCATTCTAGGGTCGTAAGAGAATTAGCGGCAGGGATTGTGGATGCATTGATTGTAATTTACCAAAATTCCCTGGATTCTGGGGAGGTCCCAGCAGATTGGAAAACTGCAAATGTAATGCCCCTATTCAAAAAAGGAGGCAGACAAAATGTAGGAAACTATAGACCAGTTAGCCTAACATCTGTGGTTGTGAAAATGTTGGAGAACATTATTAAAGAAGCAGTAACAGGACATTTGGAAAAGCAAAATTTGGTCAGGCAGAGTCAGCATGGATTTATGAAGGGGAAGTCATGTTTGGCAAATTTGCTGGAATTCTTTGAGGATGTAACGAACAGGGTGGATAAAGGGGAACCAGTGGATGTAGTATATTTGGACTTCCAGAAGGCATTTGGCAAGGTGCCACACAAAAGGTTACTGTGCAAGATAAAAATTCACGGGGTTGGGGTTAATATATTAGCATGGATAGAAGATTGGCTAAAAAACAGAAAACAGAGAGTCAGGATACATGGTTCATTCTCGGGTTGACAATCAGTAACGAGTGGGGTGCCGCAGGGATCAGTGCTGGGACCCCAACTATTTGTAACCTATATTAACAACTTGGAAGAAGGGACTGAGTGTAACGTAGCCAAGTTTGCTGATGATACAAAGATGGGAGGAAATGTCCTCCTGTGTGAGGAGGACATAAAAAAGCTGCAAAAGGACATAGACAGGCTAAGTGAGTGGGCAAAAATTTGATAGATGGAGTATAATGTTGGAAAGTGCGAGGTCATGCACTTTGGCAGAAAAAATCAAAGAGCAAGATATTATTTAAATGGAGAAAGATTGCAAAGTGCTGCAGTACAGCGGGACCTGGGGATACTTGTGCATGAAACACAGAAGGATAGTATGCAGGTACAGCAAATGATCAGGAAGGTGAATGGAATCTTGGCTTTATAGCAAAGGGGATGGAGTATAAAAGTAGGGAAGTCTTGTTACAGCTGTATAAGACCACACCTGGAATATTGCATGCAGTTTTGGTTTCCATGTTTACGAAAGGATATGCTTGCTTTGGAGGCAGTTCAGAGAAGGTTCACTAGGTTGATTCCGGGGATGAGGGGGTTGACTTATGAGGAAAGGTTGAGTAGGTTGGGCCTCCACTCATTGGAATTCAGAAGAATGAGAGGTGATCTTATCAAAACGTATAAGATTATGAGGGGGCTTGACAAGGTAGATGCAGAGAGGATGTTTCCACTGGTGGGGAAGAGGAGACCTAGAGGGCATGATCGTAGAATAAGGGGCCGCCCATTTAGAACTGAGATGAGGAGAAATTTCTTCTCTGAGGGTTGTGAATCTGTGGAATTCGCTGCTTCAGAGAACTGTGGAAGCTGGGACATTAAATAAATTTAAGACACAAATAAACAGTTTCTTAAAAGATAACGGGATAAGGGGTTATGGGGGGCAGGCAGGGAAGTGGAGCTGAATACATGATCAGATCAGCCATGATCTTATTGAATGGCGGAGCAGGCTCGAGGGGCCGTATGGCCTACTCCTGCTCATATTTCTTATGTTCTTATGTTGTTATGTACTTTTGCCAGTCCCACCCGTGTATCATACAAGTCTGTTGTTCCTGGAACCTGGGAGATGTGGTTGGGCTGCAAGAACATTGGGACATCAAGGACACTGTTCCAATAAAACTCAATACAAGCTCGAGGAACACCACCTCATCTTTCTACCAGGCACTTTACAGCCTTCCGGCCTTAATATTGAGGTTAAGAATGATCTTAACCATGCTCCAATTTTCTCTCGCACAGCAGGTGCTGATAATGGGGATGGCTGCACCAGAGCCGCTGGGAGTGGAGGGGGTGTGGACTGGTGCTTAAGGTGAGGACCCCGTATCGATACACGGCCGGTGGGGTGATCCACACCCCTGTGGACTACCCATCATTCTCCACTACATTCCGGGGCATGAGAGTCTTCTCTTTGTGACAATTTCTATACTTCCCTTTCCCTCTGCTATTCTGCAGTAACAATTTATACACTCTCCGGACCCATCTATTGTCATCACCCTTCTTTCCTTCTTTGCCTTGCACCATCACCACTTGTTATATAATCACTCCTGCCCTCCACCCTATCACAGAGAAACAGAGTTTCCTTTTGTTCTTTTCCTGTGCCCCCCGCCCCCACTCCCCACACATACACACCTTATTCTGGCTCTGTATATATTTACAAGATGTTAATCTCTAACCATCTTCCAGTTCTGATGAGACCTGAAACATTAGCTCTGATAATAACTGCGAGGTGAGAAGGGAACAGGGGTGGGGGGAGATTTAGCAGCCAGGAAACCTGGAACAACAGGTTTCCCAGAGGTCCTGCCAAATGTAATGGTTTCTGGGCCGGAGCCAGTCAGATTGAGAGGTAGAATAGCTGGGGAATGGAGTGCAGAGGAGTTGAACATTGGATGTCAGGATGGGGAACATAAGAACATAAGAAATAGAAGCAGGAATAGGCCATTTAGCCCCTCAAGCCCGCTCTGTCATTCAATAAGATCATGGCTGATGTTATGCATTTAACCCCTTGTAACCTGTATGACACCTGACCACCAGAGGGTCCACCTTTTGGAGTCCCAAGGGATCCCAGCATCCCTTGGGAGCACGGTATATAAGCAGGCCACCCATGAGGTACCTGCACTCTGGAGTCTTATTAAAGGAGCTAAGGTCACACTTGCTCATTGCACACAGTACTCAGTTTCATCCTTTATTATGAGTGTACCAATTGGCGACGAGGTAACGAACAACCACGCGAAAATGCAAAGAACAGTCGGTATCCTGGAGAAGTTCTCAGAAGGCGATGATTGGGAGGCCTTCCAATACTTCGTGGCCAATGAGCTGGAAGGGAACGAGAATGCTACCAAATGAAGGATGATCCGCCTAACTGTCTGTGGGGCAACAACCTATGGCCTCATGAAAAATCTCCTGGTCCCGGCAAAACCAACAGAGAAATCCTACAAGAATTGTGTACGCTGATCCGGGAGCACCTAAGGAAAGTGCTTTGATGGCGAGATATCGGTTCTACATGTGTCAATGATCGGAGGGCCAGGAAGTGGCGAGCTATGTCGCCGAACTAAGGCGCCTCGCAGGACATTGTGAGTTCGAGGGATTCTTAGAATAAATGCTCAGAGACTTTTTGTACTGGGCATTGGACATGAGATAATCTTTCGCAAACTGTTGACTGTAGATACTCCGAATCTAAGTAAAGCTATAACAATAGCCCAGGCATTTATGTCCACCAGCGACAACATCAAACAGATTTCGCAGAGTCAAGAAGTTTCGACCAGTACTGTGCATAAAGTAACGTCGGTTTCGAGCAGAAATATACATGGCAGAACGTACACGCCGGCAGCTGCTGCCTGACCTCAGTTGACCCAGAGTCCGCCATCAATCGTTAATGCGAGGTAGTTAACAACTTGTTGGTGTTGTGGAGGTGATTATCGGCCCCATCAATGCCGCTTCAAGCACTATGCGTGCAACGGTTTCAGAACAATGGGACACCTCCAGCGAATGTGCAGGCGAGTTGCAAACCCTACAAACCACCACGTTGCAGAGGAAGATCGATCCACTGTGGATCAGGCTGAATTGGAGACTCGTACCGAGGAGACAGAAGTGTACGGGGTACACACATTCACCACGAAATGTCCACCAATAATATTGAAAGTTGAACTGAATGGTATTCCAGTATCTAGGGAACTGGACACAGGTGCAAGTCAGTCCATAATGAGTAAAAAAAGCCTTCGACAGGCTGTGGGGCAAAAAGGCACACAGGTCCAAGCTCAGCCCCACGCACAGCAAACTAAGGACTTACACCAAGGAACTAATCCCTGTAATTGACAGTGCAGAAGTCAAAGTCTCCTATGACAGAGCAATACACGAACTCCTGCTGTGGATTGTGCCAGGGGATAGCCCCACGTTGTTTGGCAGAAGCTGGCTGGGAAAAATCCGCTAGAACTGGGACGATATCCGAGCGCTTTCGTCGGTCGATGATGCCTCATGTGCGCAGTTTCTGAGCAAGTTCCCATCGTTGTTCGAGCCAGGCATTGGAAACTTCTCGGGAGCGAGAGTGCAGATCCATTTTGTTCTCGGTATGCGACCCATCCACCATAAGGCACGGGCGGTACCGTACATGATGCTTGAAAAAGTGGAAATTGAGCTGGACAGGCTGCAGCGAGAAGGCATCATCGCACCGGTGGAATTCAACGACTGGGCTAGTCCGATTGTCCCGGTACTTAAAGAGGACGGCACGGTTAGAATTTGTGGGGACTATAAAGTAACGATTAACCGTTTTTCGCTGCAGGACCAGTACCTGCTACCCAAGGCAGACGACCTATTTGCGACCCTGGCTGGAGGGAAGACGTTCAACAAGCTGGACCTGACCTCGGCCTACATGACGCAGGAGCTGGAGGAGTCTTCGAAAAGCCTCACCTGTATCAACACGCACAAAGGTCTGTTCATCTATAACCGGTGCCCGTTCGGGATTCGGTTGGCTGCGGCTATCTTCCAATAGAACATGGAGAGCCTGCTAAAGTCGGTTCCTTGCACTGTGGCTTTCCAGGACGACATACAGGTTGGGACACCATTGAGCACTTGAAGAATCTGGAAGAGGTTCTTAGTCGGTTGGATCGCGTGGGGCTCAGGTTGAAACGCTCGAAGTGTGTTTTCCTGGTGCAGGATGTCGAGTTCTTGGGAAGAAGAATCGCAACAGACGGCATCAGACCCACCGATGCCAAGACGGAGGCCATGAAGAACGCGCCGAGACCACAGAATGTGACAGAGCTGCGGTCGTTCCTGAGACTCCTTAACTATTTTGGTAATTTCCTACCTGGGTTAAGCACCCTGCTAGAACCTTTACATGCGCTACTGCGCAAGGGAGACGACTGGGTATGAGGGAATTCACAAGAGGCTGCCTTTAAGAAAGCCAGAAATCTGTTATGTTCAAACAAACCTGTATAACACATGTAAATGATGCGCCGTCATACCGGATCGGATGTGTGTTACAACAGGCTAACGAATCGGGGATTTTACAACCAGTCGCTTATGCGTCCAGGAGTTTATCCAAGGCCGAAAGGGCCTACAACATGAGTGAAAAAGAGGCTCTGCCATGCGTTTACACGGTGAAAAAAATGCGCCAGTACTTATTTGGCCTCAAGTTTGAGCTTGAAATTGGCCACAAGCCGCTCATATCGCTGTTCTCTGAGAGCAAAGGGATTAATACCAATGCCACTGCCCGCATCCAAAGATGGGCGCTCACGCTGTCGGCATGTAACTACGTAATCCACCACAGACCGGGCACAGAGAACTGCGCAGATGTTCTCAGCTGGCTGACATTGCCCACCATTGGGGTGGAAATGGCACAGCCAAAGGACTTGCTCATGGTCATGGAGGCATTCGAGAACGAGAAGTCCCCCGTTACGGCCCGCCATATCAGGACCTGGACCAACCAGGATCATTTACTGTCCTTGGTAAAAAACTGGGTCCTCCATGGGAGCTGGTCCAGTGTCCCAGCGGAGATGCAGGAGGTGATTAAGCCGTTCCACAGACGCAAAGACAAGTTGTCCCTGCAGGCGGACTGTCGATTGTGGGGCAATCGCGTGGTCCTGCCCAAGATAGGCAGAGATACGATCATATATGAACTGCACAGCATCCACCCAGGCATTGTAATGATGAAAACCATAGCCAGATCCCATGTATGGTGGCCCGGCATCGACTCAGATTTAGAGTCGTGCGTGCGCCAGTGCAACACTTGCTCTCAGCTGAGCAAGGCACCCAGAGAGGCACTGCTAAGTTTGTGGTCGTGGCCCTCCAAACCGTGGTCAAGGATCCTCGTGGACTATGCGGGCCCATTTCTAGGCAAAATGTTTTTGGTTGTCGTGGACGCCTACTTAAAATGGATTGAATGTGCAATAATGTCTGTAAGCATGTCCACGGCCACTATTGAAAGCCTACGAGCCATGTTCGCCACGCACGGCTTGCCTGACGTTCTAGTCAGCGACAATGAGCTGTGCTTCACCAGTGCTGAATTCAAGGAATACATGACCCACAATGGGATCAAACACGGAACATCTGCCCCATTCAAGCCCGCATCCAACAGCCAGGCAGAACGGGCAGTTCAGACCATCAAGCAAAGCTTGAAACGAGTGTCGGAAGGCTCCCTGCAGACCAGGCTGTCCCGAGTACTGCTCAGCTACCGCACCAGACCCCACTCACTCAGCAGGTTTCCCCCAGCCAAGCTGCTCATGAAAAGGACACTAAAAACAAGGCTCTCTCTTGTCCATCCTGATCTCCATGATCACATGGAGGGCAAGCGGCATCAACAAAGTGTGTACCATGACCGCGCAAATTTGTCACGTGATATTGAGATCAATGATCCTGTGTTTGTGTTCCATTATGGACATGGTCCCAAATGGCTCACTGGCATGGTCACAGCCAAAGAGGGGAGCAGGGTGTTTCAGGTCAAATTGGTCAATGGACAAATGTACAGAAAACATTTGGACCAAATCAAATTGCAGTTCACCAACAGCTACAAACAACCCGAAGAAGACACCATCAACTTTGACCCTCCAACACACACACAAGTGGCAACTGACATCATGGTTGACCACGAAGCCAAACTCATCATCCCCAGCAGTCCGGCAAGGCCGGCTGCCCAACAGCCCAGTGAAGAACTGACCAACTCACCCACACCTGCATTTGTATCGAGACGATCGACAAGGGAGCAAAAAGCTCCAGATCGTCTCACCTTGTAAATAAGAGCACTGTTGACTTCACGGGGGAGTGATGTTATTTATTTAACCCCTTGTAACATGTATGACACCTGACCACCAGAGGGCCCACCTGTTGGAGTCCCAAGGGATCCCAGCATCCCTTGGGAGCACAGTATATAAGCAGGCCACCCATGAGGTACCTGCACTCTGGAGTCTTATTAAAGGAGCTAAGGTCACATTTGCTCATTGTACTCAGTTTCATCCTTTATTGTGAGTGTACCAGCTGATCTGATCATGGACTCAGCTCCACTTCCCTGCCCGCTTCCCATAACCCTTTACTCCCTTATCGCTCAAAAATCTCCGCCTTAAATATATTCAACTTGTGGGACATCGGAGGTTGGGAGGTGAGTCGTACATCAGAGATTGACCATCGGTGGTCCGATCACACAGTGGGGTCGGACAATCGAGGGGGTCAAATCACGGGGTGGTTCACAGGATAACTTGGGAGGGGGGCTGGGGAGAAGCACTCCTGCTCCTCCCGCCCCACAAGCAGTGCTGGAAAGGCATTTACATATTCCAGCCACCCTCGCCTCCTTTCAGCTGCTGGGTTTCTCGAGGCCCGGGAAACACGACCCTAAGAGTTAAATGTGAAATAGAGGCAAGCAGCCTCATTTAAATATTTTAAGGAAGACCTGTCTCTGGAGAGCAGATATGTCACCCGTCCTCCAACCCACCTCCGTTAAAACTGTAATTGGGCGGGTTGGGTTTAGGTTTGTCATTTTTTAAATTTTTAACACCCCTCCTGCCCTTCCTTCGGGGTTAACACCCCCCCCCCCCCCCCACTACCACCACCACACACACACACACACACACACACACACACATTAACTTTGTTTCTTTCTCCACAGATGCTGCCTGACCTGCTGAGTGTTTCCAGCATTTTCTATTTTTATTTCCGATTTCCAGCATCCGCAATATTTTGATTTTGTTTTAGGCTGCAGTGAGACAGAAAGTTTGTTTTATCTATCACACTGGAAAGGGAGCTTCTGACCACACAATTGCAGATCACAGCATCAGTGATTTCAGTGTAAGAGATGCCAGTCAAGGTAAGCATTGCATTAAAGTTATGTCTTGTCTTGTTTCTAGAGCAGTTTAAGGACACTTTACTGCTCATCAATGTGGAGCGTATACTCGTATTGCAGAAACAAATGGGTGCAAGGGGCATCTTGTTTCCCAAAGGAGTGACCCTATTAAGATCCATAAAAACCTCCAATCTATCTCACATCACACTCCTGTATCTCTAGTCTATCCATTCTGTAAGAAGACTATATTCAAACAAGTTACTAAGCATTCTTCGTATTGAAAGGTGAGTCATTTTAGTGGCCTTTGCCCAGACTGGTCCATTGAGTAAAAGCTGGCAGTTTTAGCAATTAAAACTGATGATCTTGGATGCGAGCATGGCTGGGGTAAATGTCTGATTTTCCCAGAGGAATTAATTGACCTTTCACGTGTTATCACATCCTGCTAAACTCATACTTAACTACAAAGCTTTTAGCAGTAATGTTGTCCACAATGCGGTCTAATGGCTGAATATGTGCAGAACCATCCTTCAAAAAACAGTTAAATTTTCTACACCTCTCATCCCCCTAGCCCCAGCAGTTAATCGTCTTAGCCTGTAGGTTCTGGCACTTGATGCCCAGCCAACAGTAAGAGGAAATCAGTAATTGGCACTTTCTATGCAGACTCCAAGGATGATAGCAGAAATGCAAGGGTATCAGGAACGGATGAAGGATTGAAAAGAGTAGGCTGTAAGGGCGAAAAACCTTAAATAGGGGTAAAGTAATTCGTTGTAATTAAAATAAAGTAAGAAAGACTGAGAGTAAGGTTTAAAATGCGTTCATGGTATAATAGCTGAATTAGGCAGAAAAACTAAGGTCAGAGAAATTCTCTGAGGAGATAAGAACACCCACACGATTTACATAGAAAGCTCACAGAAATAATGAGTGAAGGCCACAATGTCCCAGACACAGGAGATAAGAGGGACAAAAGCCTATTTAAAGCAGGGTGTAACCAGACTCTGCCAAAGATAACAAGCCTGTGAAGACGTTCCCAGGAAAGTTCACATAACCTGCAAGGGCTGTTCCCTAGCAACAGCTGTCAGAACTGAATGTACCAATAGAATCATTAGAAATTACTGTAACCAATGAAATTGCCTGTAACCTGTATCAACCAATGTATTAGTAGTAGGTGGGCGGGGACTGGTGGCAAATAACCAATGGAACACTTACCTGCCTAGTTTCTGTATTTCGACTCTATAAACATGTAATTACACCGCCTGTCATGTGAGATTGGCATGAAGAGCACTCAGTAATGGTACTGATGTGGCCAGATCTCCCTTGATTAATCAGGTTTTAATAAACAACTATTTTCTCTATAAAAGACCTTTTGTGTGAGTGTTATATTTTTAATGCTCCACAACATTTGGCGTAGTCGGCAGGAGACAACGGGCAGCCTACAGACGAGCGTATACGAATCCATCACTAGTGAGTATCTTTAACTACCACTCATAATCCCACGTAAGACGTTACGAGACGTGTCTGTTGCCCGGGGTACCAGAATCTGTGAACGGTCTTTTATGGTGTAAAAGACTTGGGGGAATTGGGAAGTCACGATAGACACTTTCAGAAGGCATTGATGCGGATGTGGCCTCTGAGTTCAAGGGGAACCGGGTAGAAGCACCATCAGTATCTATAATACAGATAAATCGGTAAGGATATCGATGGGACTGCAGGCTCTAGGGGTAGGGGAAACCGATTAGAGGGACAGTCGGTATCTAGAATGCATGAACAGGGTAATCTTGGGGCATGATTAAAGTAGCGTGAAGGGGCCAGTTCGGTGGGACCGCTCGTAGTCGGATCACAGAATGGCGTCAGGGAAAGAATTAGACTGGGGTGAAGAAGGCACCCTTACTAGATTCTATGCAGGCGACTGGAAGGGCTTAATCGACAAGATTGGGGGCCGGACGGCTCGCTTAGTAGATATTTTTCGGACGACCATAAAAAAACCTGATAGTGACTATCTTAAGTGACGTATCGATCCAAAAATAGAGCCGGCCAAACAATTAATAAGCTTTGTTGAATGAAAAGAGACTTTTGTGAATGTCTGTCTTTGAATGAAAGTACTTGTGTGATTTTTGACTGCGGAATATTTGAGGTGGGAATTAATGAATTTTTCATGTGTCTGAAAGCCTGTTTGAAAAAAATGTTGGAGCTTTCTGTTTGTTTGATCTCCACCCACTTTTTCAGACAGAGTGAAAGTTTTTTTTTAACCCTTTGTAGTGTTGTCCTGTATGTGGGAAGTTTTAAGAAAGTGTGAACCTAGAATTGAATTACATTTTAAGTTAGAAACGCAGGTGCGGATTTATTCGGATGATAAGTTACGGAGCTAGAAAATGCATAAAGGATAGGTTTGTTGAGCAAAAGATAAAAAATACATGGTCCCGTTGTTTTTTTTTAAATTGGACACGCTCACTTACTTGTCAAAAGAAAACACGCAATCATTGATTACATTGGGTTGAAAGACAATAAATTTAGTCTAGGAGTGAGATAAAGAATGGAGAAGGGAAATTGTAATGCCTTCAAAAAGAGCCTGTGTGGGTCTCTCAAGGCTGCGGGCTGGGGAAGTACGCCCCCATTTTCCTTTGTGTAAAACCTTGACGTGAAAGCTTCTAGCTCAGTAAAAAGAGTTTTAAATAAAAGATTAGCAGTACAATATTTGAATTGGGATTTTGAAATATTTCCTTGATAAACATTTTGGTTGTATTGGAAAATCTTTGGTTTGGAAACCTTTTTTAATAAAAGTACACATACTGCGTCAGAAGCTGAAACTTAAAAAGATGTAATTTATGAGATACTGTATCACAAAATTGATTAGAGTTTTTGATGTTCAGCTTCTAAAACAGAAGTTAGGCACATAATTATAAAACAAGTACTTTGCATTCTGTGATCTGTGAATCACTATAAGCATAAATGAGAAGTCCGATATTAAAAAAAACAGTATTACCATTTTTGACATTTTCTAATTCAACAATAAATACAAATACTACAAAAGGGGAGCAGAAATTAGGATGGGAACAGTGAAGAGTTAATTTTGTTGTGAATGTTTCAAGTACCACTGGTTAAGAAAAGGCACAACAAAATGCGATACATTTAAAATAAAAAGTTAAATCTGATCTCTTTTTAAAAAAAAAAGAGAAATAAAACTAAAAGGTTTGGAAACAATCGAGAAATAACTTCAGGGATCAGGTCAAACTCCTGGGCAAGTGGGGATCTATCTGCAAAAGTGTAAAAGGGACTTTGGAAAAATTAAAATGTTAAAACGGCAGGCTTTAGCAGTTTAGAACAAAAGACAATATAAGTTGAACTTGTGACTTCAGATACAGTGGTTGAAGAACCACAAAGAGTGAGATGTAATGGCCTTGAAACTGGAACATTTGAGATAACAGAAAGCAGCTTTCAAAGCCTACGTGCTAGACTCTGTTCTAGTTATGGAAGACATTTGAGATAACGGAAAGCAGGATTTAAAGTAAATCCCAAAAAGGCACAAATTGGACAAGCCGTGGTACAGTACCTGGAACACTAAATATCCCAAAGAACTAGGACCATGTCCAATAATAAAATGGATTTGGAAAAGGGCACATGCCCGGAGAAACAGTGCAAACAATAGAAATGGTAAGACTCTAACTAAAAACCTGGAATATCCAGGATGTGTTTTATCAACAGAATATAAACGTGATCACCACCGTCCTTCCGATTCTACAAGGATAAGCTACAAGCAGCCCCTAGGGGGCAGCATCCGAGTGTCAGGAGCGTTTATCTTGAAGCCACAAGATAAGTGGGTAACAAAATATTACCTGAATATTGTAAACCAGGGGAATTAACCTCGGGAAAGTGCGTGGTAATTAAACCTGGAACAGAAGTAATATTGTTATTTGACAATGTGCAGCATGAAATGTTACCTGTGAGCATAAATTTAACAGCTCAATACCTACCAGAAAAGCTTAGCCCCAAGACTAAAGCGTTGTACACACGATTGCTAGACACAATCCTGAGAAAAGCTAGTGACACATCAGCAGCAAGGGAGTAACACAAGCAGCTGAGACACAAAGGAGGAAGACAGAGGAGATCTATAGGGAATGACATATTAACTGGAGTAAGTACAGTGACCTCTCAAGTAGATGCACTAGATATACAGGCGATCCAGGCAGGAGTAGATAGTTTGAAAGGAACGATGGAGGTACTAATGAGGAAACAGGCCAGGATAGGGATAGAATCTTCAGAGTTAGGATCTAAAACATCCAAAATACTGCTAGAGGGTATATCCATATTGGAAGGCCATGCATGAACAATTAATGAGGTAAATAAGCAGGTATGAGAGGACGATGCCGAGGACAGGAAAAGAGACACATGTCATACCTATGGGAAATGGATGATCGGTTAGGTGAGACACAATATGAATGAGATACAAACTGGGCGAGTTCCAGATTGGATAAATAGCACCCAGTTGAAAGGAATGGCACAGCACACTGGGCCATTAGACGCCTGCACCCTGAAAGGAATGACTAGTGTGTATGCGGTTACAGGAGGATGTGAGGGGATACAAACATAATATGAGGGGAAGAGTACATCCACGATGGACCAGTATGAGATCAAAAAGAATGGAAATATAAGAGGAGTATCTTTATCCGGGTGCCGGAGAGCCTAACTATATGCCCTCACCCAGTGGGAGACGGGAGCAAGGATAGCTGCGGGTTTGACAATACTACGGAAGGATGTGTCATTGGAATAAGCCCTGCCCGAACCGAACCCACACATTACACCTATCAAGGGCGAGGAGAATATTGTGTGGTAACTAGCCTAGTAACTTACGATTACGGAGGCTTGATTTGTAACATTACAATGCCTAACTTTTGCTTTACTCCCAGAGTATCGGTGGCAGTGGGAAGAGCATGCATATATACACGCCAAAGACAATGATATTAAATATAAGCGATGAGATTAAGCAAGATATTGAAGATTACATGGAAGAGCAAACACCAGCAATTCCCCTGTTACTTGAAGATTTAACTGAGCTCAAAGTACTATAAAGAAATAACATTAAAAGATATTATGAGCTAAAGGATAAAGGCAAAGAACTGGACAGCGAAATAAAGGATAACCTGAAAAGCCCGCCTTGATACTTGAGATTATACATCCGTGGATAAGGATCCTTACACGTACCCTAGTGGCAGTACAGATAGGAATAGCCTTGAGTTGGTGATGTTATGTAACAAGTGCAAAGACAGGAGAGGCATACCCGAGTAAAGTTACAAGATAGGGATTAGAATTATATTCCATGTGTTAGTCCTAGTGCAGCTGATAGTGGTACTGGTGCTCCGGGGAGAATGTGCAGGCAGATACAAGAGACGCAGAGTGAAGAAGTTGGCCAAGGCCTGTAACCAAGAACGCAGGAAGGCCTTTGCTAGATCCAAAGAGCGGTAATCAAACACAAAGACAGCATGAATACCTGATATGAGTCGTGAGTGTCCCAATCCTATCGTCTGGTCAACGAAACCGAAACGGAAGACACACAAATCAAGACAGGAAAAGGCAAGGAAAGGAAAAATTGTTGTTCATGGTGGGTATTAGGGGTTACCACCTGATCAAATGGGGGATTGTAAGGGTGAAAAACCTTAATTAGGGTAAAGTAGTTCGGTGTAATTAAAATAAAGTAAGAAAGACTGAGAGTAAGGTTTAAAATGCATTCATGGTAGAATAGCTGAATTAGGCAGAAAAACTAAGGTCAGAGAAATTCGCTTAGGAGATAGGAACACCCACACGATTTACGTAGACAGCTCACAGAAATAATGAGAGAAGGCCACAATGTCCCAGACACAGGAGATAAGAGGGACAAAAGCCTTTTTAAAGCAGAGTGTAACCAGACTCTGGCAAAGATAACAAGCCTGGGAAGACGTTCCCAGGAAAGTTCACATAACCTGCAGGAGCTGTTCCCTCGCAACAGCTGTCAGAACTGAATATACCAATAGAATCATTAGAAATTACTGTAACCAATGAAATTGCCTGTAACCTGTATCAACCAATGTATTAGTAGTAGGTGGGCGGGGACTGGTGGCAAATAACCAATGGAACACTTCCCCACCTAGTTTCTGTATTTTGACTCTATAAACATGTAATTACACTGCCTGTCCTGTGAGATTGGCATAGAGAGCACTCAGGAACGGTATTGATGCGGCCAGATCTCTCTTGATTAATCAGGTTTTAATAAACAACTCTTTTCTCTATAAAAGACCTTTCGTGTGAGTGTTATATTTTTAATACTCCACAACAGATGGCCTAATAAAGGTCATTAAAATTATGAAAGATTCTGATAGAGTAGATACAGAGAGAATACTTGTGGTGATGAGCAAAACTAGAGGCCATCAATATAAGAGAGTTACTAAGAAATCAAAGGGGGAATTCGGAAGAAACTTCTTTACCCAGAGAGTGATGAGAATGTGGAACTCACTACCACAGGGAGTAGTTGAACGAATAGATGCATTTAAGGGGCGGTTAATTAAGCACATGAGGGAGAAGGGAATAGAGGGTTATGCTGATAGATTTAGATGAGGAAAGATGGGAGGAGGCTCAAATGGTGCATAAACGCCAGCATGGACTGGTTGGGTCAAATGGCCTGTTTCTGTGCTGTATATCCTATGTAACTCCCCCTCCCCACACCACTATTCTTGGGTGGCAAGGCTACTGCTTTTGGAGACGGTTGTGATATCTTTTTTTGCCCACCCAGGGGATATGAGGTTACAGAATTTTGCCGCTAGCAAATGAGAGTGAGTTCTACCTCCTTCTGTAAGCATTTGCGCCAGGCCTAGAGTAGGTCTACCTCTGTTAGTCATGCTGGCTCCTTCACTGGGGTACGCGATTGGCTACCTCTCGCACCTGACTTCCTTCCTTCAATCCATATTTTTTTTTGGTATCACTTTCCATTCTCGTGTTACACTAACAATCCTTATTGTCACCATAATACTAACTTAATTGTAATTAATTGTAAGGCAACTTAGTAAAGGTAAAGATAAGAAGATATCCAGTGCCGGAAATCTATGTAACCCTTCAGGTTTTTCCAACATCTCTAACTGTAGAGTGTTGGGTGTACAGCAGTTAATAATGACAAGCAAACAAATACAGATAAAAAACCTTCAGATATACCAAGGTATCTAACTGAAATAAAGTCCGGATGATACTGAAAATTCAGTAAGGTTTCTTGGCTCTGATTTTGTCAGTGATATAATTGAATTTTGCCTCTGCTGTTGTTTGGTAAATTTTAGCTAGTAATATATTGTAGACAAATTTATTTATTGTCCTGAGTTTTCCTTTCCCTTTTTCTGCCAATTTCGCCCCCGCCCTCTCTTCTGAAGCTGTTGCCACGTTTCTGGATTACATTTCTGTGGGAGCTGGGAGAGCTTGTGTGTGAACCTGGACACTGAACATCAACAAACTAATTGACCTTAGGGCACTGCCCCTAAGTCTAATGCAGTCCTCACCCTATATCATTCCAGCAGGGATCACTGGATAGCAATCTGGAGCAGGAACTTTGACCAGTTTTAGCTCCCTAACACAGGGTCCCTGAGGCTAATCACCTACCCACCCCCCACCCAACCCCTCTAAACTGAGATCAACTACTGTAGAGTATATAAGAACATAAGGAATAGGAGCTGGATTAGGCCACTTGGCCCTTCGGGCCTGCTCCACCATTCAACAAGATCATGGCTGAACTTCTACCTCAACTCCACCTTCCCACACTATCCCCATTTCCCTTAATTCCCTTAGTTCCCAAAAATATATCGACCTTTGTCTTGAATATACTCAATGACTGAGCATCCACAGCTCTCTGGGGTAAAGAATTCCAATGATTCACCACCCTTTGAGTGAAGAAATTTCTCCTCATCTGAGTCCTAAATGGCCAACTCCTTATTTTGAGACTGTGACCCTGTGTTCTAGATTCCCCAGCCAGGGAAACCATTTTCTGAGCATTAATCCTGACATATGGCACTGTTACTCACTGCCACAATAAAGTAAGCCATTGGCCAAGCCCAAGTCCATGGTTTCTAAAAATCTAATGTATTTGTTTAGTTAATAGTAAATACAGATACACCTTTAGAAAGACAGCCGCTATTCTGTTCTTCACCACTACCTGCTGCAGTTTTACAAGTCTGTTTCATCATAAACTACCTCTCCAGCACCTTCTCTTGTGTCACAAACTACAGGGTGGCAGGACACACATCTGAACCCAATTTCTCATGTTAAATCACCAATCTCAGCCACATCAACAGTGGTAAGTGCTGAATGGCACACCGTACCTCCCCACAAGGAGGGAGGCAACATCAGAGGGTATATCACCCAGGGCACTTGCGCACTTCCAAGCTGCCAGCTAAAACGTGGTGTTGCCAGGGGCTTGACAACAGATCACCTGGCTGCCTTATCCACTGGACGGTGCTGGATAGCAGAAAGGAACGTAAAGAGAAAGGGGAGAACAAGATATAGATTGGGAGATTGGAAATATAAGGAACAGTTTATTTTAGCTGAGCTAAGTACTTTTTGTGCTTGTTTCTGATTGGTGGTGGTTCTGGTAACAGTTGCACACCTGAAACCTTAACCTGTTATTTCTCTTTACAGATGCTGATTGACCTGCTGGAGTGAGCATTTATTTCACATTTCCTGCATTTGCAGATTTTACTTTTTATTTTATAGGAACAGAAACACATTAGGGTTCCAGTAATTAACAGACCACATTAACCCTGGAATTGCCTGTTTGGTAAATTGCATCCGATGGTGTGTAATGTTATCTTATACTATAGAATGTTACAGGATAGAAACAAGCCAATCAACCCATCAAGTCCGTGTTGCTCTTTATCTCCACATGAGCCACCCAGACTTCTGCTTACTCCCCATACAGTTTAATATTTCTTTTGGTTTACTTCCGTTTAAAAATAATTTATGGGCTCTGCCTCAACAATGGTTCATAGAAGGGAAAAGAACATTCTAACCTCCCCTTTAATTCTGTTTATAACCTCTCGTTAATGTCTCGTTGACCAGTTAAAACAATCTTTCACTAAATACCTTATCAGAATCCATCTAACTTCTAGCAATTCATCATATAACCTCCTCAACTTTAGTATGAAAAGCCCTAACTTCTGAAATTTCTCTTCATAACTGTAAATCCGCATCCCTGACATGCTCAGGAATCTATACTGTGCCTTTTGCACTGTTTTTACTTTCGTCCTATATATAAATATATATATATAGAGAGAGAGAGAGAGATAGAAAGATTCACCAGTGTTACCAGCTGGTTTATGGTGTATTCTAAAATTGGCTAGTGAGCACAGCAACATCAAGGAAATAGGGCATCATAAGTGAAAAGACCAACTACAACACGTTCTTTTATATGGTCTTCAGCAACTTTTCCCTCCCCCCATATTATAAAGACATGCAGTTCCTCAAAATTGACTTTCGGGTCCCAGCCTGACAATAAGAAAGAAAAAAAGACTTGCATTTATATAGCGCCTTTCATGACCTCATGACGTCCTGAAGCACTTTACAGCCAATGAAATACTTTTGGAGTGTAGTCACTGTTGTAATGCAGGAAACATGGCAGCCAATCTGCGCACAGCAAGCTCCCACAAACAGCAATGTAATAATAACCAGATAATCTATTTTTGTTACGTTGATTGAGGCATAAATATTGGCCAGAACATCAAGGATAACTCCCCTGCTCTTCTTCGAAATTGTGCCATGGTATCTTTTACGTCCACCTGAGGGAGCAGACGGGGTTTCAGTTTAACATCTCATCCGAAAGACAGTGGAGCATTCCCTCAACAATGGACGTCAGGTAACTTTTTTTATATAATGCAGAACAGCACGCTTCAGAAATAGAACATGTTTATTGGAATAAATTATGATCATTGCCACATCACAAAGCTATTGTCTCCTGAAAACACTGTGCCCAGGCTAAATCTTTTGGTTGTTCTCCCATAACACCAGCTCTGCAGATAGTTTCTGTATTTTTATGCTTTCTTTGTCAGCTCTGTTTCTACAGTGGTCGGTTAATTTTAATTATCAGTGGTTCAAAAATGGACAACAACAACAACAACAACTTGTATTTATATATAGCAACTTTAACGTAGTAAAACGTCCCAACGCACTTCATAGGCGTATTATAAGACAAAAAATTTGACACCGAGCCAGATAAGGAGAAATTAGGGCAGGTGACCAAAAGCTTGGTCAAAGAGGTAGGTTTTAAGGAGCATCTTAAAGGAGGAAAGAGAGGTAGAGAGGTTTCGGCAGGGAATTCCAGAGCTTAGGGCCTAGGCAACTGAAGGCACGGCCACCAATGGTTGAGCAATTATTATCAGGGATGCTCAAGAGGGCAGAATTAGAGGAGCACAGATATCTTGGGGGGGTTGTGGGGCTGGAGGAGGTTACAGAGATAGGGAGGGGCGAGGTCATGGAGGGATTTGAAAACAAGAGTGAGAATTTTGAAATCGAGGCGTTGCTTAACCGGGAACCAATAGAGGTCAGCGAGCACAGGGGTGATGGGTGAGCAGGACATAGGAACAGGTGTAGGCTATTCAGGGCCATGAGTCTGCTCTGCCATTCAGTGAGATCATGGCTGATCAGTACCTCAACTACATTTACCGCTTTAGCTCCATATCCCTTGATACCCTTCTCTAACAAAAATCTATCGGTAAAATGTACAACTTTTCCAAAGTTTATTATCGAACTTTGGAAGCTTAGCAACCACTTCCACAAAATGAACCACCTTTCTGTTATAAAATGCTACAGAAAATCTCTTTTATTCTTTACAGTATTAGCTTTCCTTACTCGTGCATGTTCCAGCTGTGCATCAGGAGATAATTAACTGGAGAATCCTTTCGTAAAGCAGCATGAGACAGGCAGCCATCATATAACTTAATTAGGCAAGTCCACATTTATTAAAAGGATTATGGCTCCCAACATAGATTTCTGAGATAAGAATGGAGAATTAAAAATAAATATTAATATAAAGTAAGAACAAAGCCAAGAAAATTGCTTTAAGGTCAATTTGCTATTTTTCTCACTTGAGGAATTTAGGTCAGAACCTGTAATCCTCTTATAAAATTAGTCTACATGGAAAAGAACAATTCAAAAGCATCCATTCCCTGGTACCCATATTCTTAAATATATCTAACACTACCCACTCACTTAGAATGTTAACATTATTGGCATTTAGGTGAGATATTAGCCACTATCAATATCAAGGGCCAGACTTTAGCCTTCATTCTCAGCAGTTTTCTCGGCAGTACAGCTCTTCTTTAGATGAAAACCGCCCGGCGAAAGTTTCCTCTTTATTTTTTTTAAAAGTTCCGCCCACATTTTGAAAAGATCGGCAGGTAGCAACCGCCCACGTGCATCACCGAGGAAACCGCCAGGATCCAAGTTTTGCCTCAGTGGGGACCCATACACACTGCCGAGGAAACCGCCCACAAAAGGCTGCTGGAAACAGGGCGGTAAGTGAGTACCTTGCAAAGAAAGGTAAATTAAAGGTTTTTAAAATTATTTAAAAAATTCTAAAACGCCGATTACGTTAAAAAGTATCTTGAGAATGATAAATAACGTTTTATTTTTTTGTTTAACTGAAAAAATATTTTTGGAGTTTTCCCCCTCCCTCGGCCCAACCGCAGCCTCGGACTACATTTTAGTACTTACCGTCCATTCCGTCTCACCTAGTTTCACCTTTAACCACCGAGAAACCACCGAGAATCTTGATGCAAGATCTATTTTCTCACTGGCCGATTTTTTTTCATTAATTATGGAAAGTTTCGCCAGCGTTAGTTGCAGAACAGTAGCGGTGTTTCTGGGCGGTAATCGGACAATGTGGGGCTTTGGGGAAAGTCTATCTCCAAGTGTAGTATATCTACACACTTTCTTTACTTTTCCATTAAAGTCCTTCCATTAGTGTCAGCTGTGGTCAGTGGGTAGCACTCTCACCTCTGAGTCAGAAGGTTGTGGGTTTAAGTCCCATTGCAGGGACTTGAGCACAAAAATCTAGGCTGACACTCCAGTGTAGTGCTGAGTGAGCGCTGCACTGTCGGAGGTGCCGTCTTTCAGATAAATATTAGCCAGGACACCGAGGATAATTGCGCTTCAAGGACACCCTCAAAGCCTCCTTGAAAAAGTGCAACACCCCCATCGACACCTGGGAAACCCTGGCAAGACTGCCCAAAGTGGAGGAAAAGCATCCGCGAAGGTGCTGAACACCTCGAGTCTCTTCGCCGAGAGCAAGCTGAAGCCAAGCATCGACAGCGGAAGGAGTCACCCCAACCTCCCGTTCTTTCAACCACCATCTGCCCCACCTGTGACAGAGACTGTAGATCCCGCATTGGACTCTTCAGTTACCTGTGAACTCATTTTTACTGTGGAAGCAAGTCATCCTCGACTCCGAGGAACTACCTATGATGATAATGATGGTGACAAGAGTGACTACACTCCAAAAGTGCTGCATTGGCTGTAAAGCACTTTGAGATGTCTCCGGTGGTCGTGAAAAGTGCTATATAAATCTAATAAGTCTTTCTTTCATTAAACTGATTTCAATTGTGCCATTTGAAAAATACTCCCTTTGACCTTAAGTATCAGCCATCACTCAGTGGGTAGCACTCTGCGTCAGAAGGTTATGGGTTCACGCCCTGCTCCAGAGACTTGAGCACATAAATCTAGGCTAACACTTCAGGGCAGTGCTGAGCGGGTGCTGCCTTGTCAGAGTTGCTGCCTTTGGGATGAGACGTTAAACTGAGGCCTCATCTTCCCTTTCAGGTGGGCGTAAGAGATTCCCATGGCACTATTTTGAAGAAGAGCATGGGAGTTATCGCTGGTGTGCTAGCTACAATCACTTACTGCTGATTTGCACTGGCCCAGATTTTGCTGCTAAAATAACAGTGAGGCTAATGGCGCTCTCATTATTTATGCATAAACGACACCGAAACTTCAGATGTGGAGCAGATACGCGGTTAAATGTAAATATCCAAACATTGCTGTCCAAGTTGCATGGCTCTGCCATTAGCTTTGTGAAAATGGCACTTTGCTGTTTGCTTCACTATTGAAGTGCATTTAATGTCATGAAGTTGCTGTATTTGTGTGGTAAATACAAACTAAATTTGCCACAAATATTTAGGGCTAGTAATTGCAAATTTAACAACAACAACATATATAACACCGTAACATATTAAAACACCCCTAGGCGTTTCACAGGATCGTTATCAGAAAACATTTAATATCAAGCCACGTTAGGACTGATCGGAGCATCTTGAAGGAGGAGAGAGGGATAGCGAGGCGGAGAGGTTTAGGGAGGGAATTCCAGAGCTTAGCGCCAAAGCAGCTGAAGGCACGGTGGAGCCAATGGCGGAGCGATGAAAATCGGGGATGCACAAGAGATCAGAATTGGAGAAGCGCAAAGATCTCAGAGGATTGTAGGGCTGGAGAAGGTAACAGGGTTGATGGGTGAATGGGACTTGGTGCGAGTTCGGATACGGGCAGCAGAGTTTTGGATGAGCTCAAAAGTATGAAGAATGGAAGATGGGAGGCCGGCCAGGAGAGGGTTGTAATAGTCATGTCTAGAGGTACCAAGGTGTGATTTGGAGATAAGAGCCATACTGACATCTCAGAAGTTTGGCCGGGGCAAGTGGTGGAAGGTATAGCCAGGCAAAGAGGCTACATTAAGGGGGTAGGTGTCATCACCCCTCAGCCAGGTTTCCATCAAGGCCATAATGTCACTGCAATCATCCACAATAAGCTTATGGATGGCAAGGGCCTTGTTCACAAGTGAACGGACATTTTGGAGGGAGATGCGGAGAGGGGCGGTGATAACTGGTCAACTGGCAGAGACCACGGGGTCAACACTGGGAGCGGTGAGTGGGACAGGAAGGAGGTTGGAAAGATTAGACCCCAAAGGGCGCACTGGGCAGGAGGGTCGGCGCGAGAGTAGGATGGGCAGTTGGGGAAAACATAAGTACCCTTTTAACAACATGCTAAGTGTTAATTACTGCCAATCAACCTCTCTGGTACTGAAAATTAACTATCACATGTGTGGAGTCTCATTCCTTCAGGTTTTTAATTTTTGGGTGAGATATTAAAAACATTTTTAAATGTTAATTTTAATTTCTTACTTTTCCTTTCTGTCTCTTTTTTTTCTCTCTTAATACAATCTTTCTTTCCCTCTCGTTAGTTATTTTTCTGTACCTGATTTGACAACAAATTCATCCACTTTAATTCACCCTCCTTCTCAGCCCTTCCACTGTTTATTTCCCGTCCTTAAATCTCATTGGTTAAGGAGATGCCCTGTTGTTTACCTTTTTCACTCAGTTTCCAGATGCCCTATTTTTTTTAAAGCGCCATTATCAGCTCATGCTTTCTACAATTTTGAGCTGGATTTTAGTGCCCTAGAATGAGTGAGTTGGCTTCAGGTCAGAGGTTACATTTTTCTAAATCTCAAACCCGAACCCAACCCGCCTCTAACCCACCCACTTCCGGGATTAACAGAAGCGGGACAAGAGGCGGGCAGCCAACCTACTCTCAGGAGGCGAGTTGGCAATTTAAATATTTCAATGAGGCTGAATTAAATGGTTTTACTGAGGGCCACCAGGTTTCTCAGGCCTCGGGAAACCCAGCAGCTCAAGGGAGGCGAGGACAGCTTCGGCCGGGGGTGGGGAATAAAGGCCTTTACAGCACTGCTTGTGGGCGGGAGGAGGAGGAAGAGTGCTGTAAAGGCACTCCTGCTCAAGTTTAAAACTCCACAGCATGCAGGGAAACCTGGACCTCCGGTTTTCCTGTTCGAAACTCCTCCCCTGCTCCCCTCCCCCTCCCTCGCCTTCGTAACCCGCCCCTGTTAGTATCCAGGCCTTTGTGGGCAAACTTTTTCTGAACTGAAAGGTGCAGGGGCGAATCGAACTAATGACAGATGCCGTTAGATATCCTGCTACAGCAAAATCTGGCCCAATTAACTCAAGATCGTGAGATAATTCAGGCCTGATATTTAATATATGGACTTCAGTGTACAGGAGAATCAAGGTTGGCAGAATCTGCATTTTTTTTAACATTGAAGATTTTTTGGCTTAACCTTCAAATGTAATATTTCCATTTGTTTTATATTCACCATCCTCTATCAGCTGAGAGAATTTTGTCAGAAAACCTATCAGATCAATACACCTAGCTCCACTGAGTTACATTTCAATCAGATTGGCCCCTGTAAGTATTCCATTTCACTTTCGAGTCAGGCAGGTTAATGCTGAGCCTGATCCTATAGGTATCTCCAGAACATTAATCTAATGAATCAAAGTAAGTAATCCCCGATAAACCGCACATGGACTGGTCTGTGTCCTCACAAAATGTCACTGAGATACTACTGAAGATTTAAACCCAGCCTGCCTGGCCGAAAGAGGATGACCACACAGTTAAAATTGCCTCTAAGGGCTTACCTGCCCATTCTTGCTCCATTCCCACCCACCGTCACCTTAACTTGGCCCTTTTTTAGGTGTCCAAGGTGTCTGCCTGACTTAGCCACGAGTCCCGTTAAGACATGCAAGTCGTGGTTCTTTGATGTCATTAGGACCCAGATTTTATTTTAACCATTAATTGAGCAGGATGTCCCACTGCAGCAACCCTGTAGGAAAAAGAGGTAAGGCATGCATTAAACTTCCTGGGTGGGGGCCATGAGAAGCAGGAGTGCTCGTCCCGGGCCCCACATGGAAATGTCTGGGTCTATGCTGACCTGAGCGGCACCCATTCCCAACCGCAAGACCTTGCCGAAACCTCCTCCCATGTCTGGGTGCCGGCGGGCCGCCTTATCTTCACTGTCTCTTTATGCCTGTTGCTGCCAGGCAGGCAGCTGGAACGGCGGAATGTAAATGAGGTCCTGGAGTTAAAATAGCTCAGGTTTTAAATTGATGAAAATCAAAATAACGCAGATGCTGGAATCAGAAATAAAAACAGAAAAAGCTGGAAATCTCAGCAGGTCAAGCAGCATCTGTGGAGAGAAACAGAGTTAACGTTTCAGGTCGATGACCCTTTGTCAGAACCGTTCTGGCTAAGGGTCATCGACCTGAAACGTAAACTCTGTTTCTCTCCAAAGATGCTGCCTGACCCGCTGAGATTTCCAGATTTTTCTCATTTTATTTCAAATTGATGAAGTTTGGGAGGAGGGGTGGGTAAAGCTTTCACCGCCCCCACTCCCACCCACTCACAACCTGCTCCCAGTTAAAATCCCCCTCCTACATGTACAGAGTCCTTCTAAAGGGCATTGTCACTCCAAGATCTCCACCATATTGTCCGCAATATCAATTTTATTTCTGTTCTACAAAAAGCTTTGCAATTATTTTAACCAAGCGATAGGCACACCTTTAAAGAAAGACTGAAGTCTTGCAGTCCATTCCTTCCATCATCTTGCTTGCTCTCCTCTGTTAAAAGGGAGCCATATGATAAAGTTAGTGCTAACAATACGAAAGATCATCATGAGTGTTAAGTATCAAATAACTCCACGAGGCTAAGTACAGTGAGTTAGTTCAGGCATGACCTTACTCCAGTTTATTTATTTTCAAAGTGAAGATTCAACATGGCTGCCAACATTATATACACGGCTTGCACGTGTCTGCCAGTGACCATTAGGACTCCGACAGTCACACCCTCCGGTGGCAGGTAAAACCCAGTTAACATACATAACATCATAACCCCCCAAAGTCCTTGGTACAGGTTGTATTTACAAGTTGAGATGGTCCAGGACCTTCCGCTCCCTAGTTGATCTTCTCAGTTCGAACCTAAGCTTGGGTGAGTTAGTAGGACCATTGCTGCATTGCGGAGCAGTCGGTCTGACAGGACTATCAGGGACGGTAGGTTTATCTTCGTGAATGACACCACGGTCAACTAATGGTTCGATGTGTGTTGGTTGGTCGATGATGATGTCATCTTCAATTTGTTCTGGGTTGTCTGTGAATCGCAGATTGGTTTGGTCGATGTGCCTCTTGCACGTTTGGCCATTTAACAGTTTAAGTACAAACACCCTGTTCCCCTCCTTGGCCAAAATCGTGCTAGCAACCCACTTTGGACCATGACCATAATTCAGGACAAACACAGGGTCATGAACGGCAATGTCACGTGACACGGCCGCGCGATCGTGGTACCATTGCTGCCGTTGCCTTCTGGTTTCGACATGATCATTGAGATCTGGGTGTACAAGGGAAAGCCTGTTTTTGAGGCCTCTCTTCATTAACAGCTCGGCAGGAGGGACCCCGGTGAGCGAGTGGGGTCTCGTCCGGTAACTGAGCAGAATGCGGGACAAGCGGGTCTGTAGGGAGCCGTGAGTCACGCGTTTTAGGCTCTGCTTAATGGTTTGGACAGCCTGTTCCGCTTGACCGTTAGACGCGGGTTTGAAAGGGGCAGACCTGACATGCTTGATGCCGTTATGGGTCATAAACTCGTGGAACTCCGAACTGGTGAAACATGGTCCGTTGTCGTTGACAAGGACGTCGGGCAGGCCATGGGTGGCGAACATGGCACGGAGGCTTTCAATATTGGCTGTGGACGTGCTTGACATGATTACACATTCAATCCATTTGGAGTAAGCATCCACTACCACTAACAACATTTTGCCGAGAAAGGGGCCGGCAAAGTCTATGTGGATCCTTGACACGGTTTGGATGGCCACAACCACAGACTCAGCGGAGCTACCACAGGTGCGTTACTCAGTTGCATGCAAGTGTCGCACTGATGCACGCATGACTCCAAGTCCGAGTCAATGCCGGGCCACCAAACGTGAGACCTGGCAATGGCCTTCATCATGACAATGCCTGGGTGGGTACTGTGTCAATCACGCACAAAAGTTTCCCTGCCTTTTTTTGGCATAACAACATGATTACCCCATAACAGACAATCAGACTGAATAGACAATTCATCTTTGCGGTGGCTATAAGGCTTAATTTCATCCTGCATTTCCCTGGGAATGGCTGACCAATTTCCATTTAGGAAACACCTTTTTACGCTTGACAATACAGGATCCTGGCTGGTCCAGGTCCTAATTTGGTGAGCCGCGACGGATGACCCCTCGCTCTCAAAGGCATCCATGACCAGCAGCAAATCTGCGGGCTGCGGTATTTCCACCCCGGTTGTGGGCAATGGTAGCCGGCTAAGCGCATCAGCACAGTTTTCAGTGCCTGGTCTGTGGTGGATGACATAATCATAAGCGGATAATGTCAGTGCCCATCTTTTGATGTTTATACCTTTGCTCTCAGAAAACAATGAAATGAGTGGCTTGTGGTCTGTTTCAAGCTCAAACCGAAGCCCAAACAGGTATTGGTGCATTTTCCTAACCCCATATACGCATGCTAAAGCCTCTTTCTCTACCATACTATAGGCTCTTTCAGCCTTAGACAGACTTCTGGATGCATATGCAACTGGTTGGAGTTTGCCTGATACATTGGCTTGCTGGAGCACACAACCGACCCCATATGATGAGGCAACGCAGATCAGCACTAACTGCTTACATGGGTCATAATGTATCAGTAATTTATAGGAACATAGCAGATTCCTGGCCTTCTCAAAGGCTCTGTCTTGACATTTGCCCCAAACCCAGTCGTTATCCATTCTCAGCAACATGTGCAAGGGCTCTAGCTATGTGCTCAAACTGGATAGAAAGTTACCAAAATAGTTGAGAAGACCCAGGAATGAACGCAGCTCCGTCACACTCTGGGGTCTGGGTGCATTCTTGATGGCCTCTGTCTTCCAGTCTGTAGGCCTGATGCCGTCTGCTGCAATCTTTCTCCCCAGGAATTCGACTTCTGGTGCCATGAAAATGCACTTGGAGCGTCTTAACCTGAGTCCCACTCTGTCCAGACGACGTAGAACCTCTTTCAGGTTGTGCAAGTGTTCGGTGATCAGGGTGTCATCTTGGAACACGGCGGTTCTCGGGATGGACTTCAGCAAACTTTCCATGTTTCTCTGAAATATGGCTGTCGCCGAGCGAATTCCGAAAAGGCAACTGTGGTATATAAACAGTTCTTTGTGCGTGTTGATGCACATCAGTTTTTTTCGACGATTCGACCAGCTCCTGTGTCATGTAAGCAGAGGTCAGGTCCAATTTGGTGAACGACATCTCCCCCGCTAGCATTGCAAACAGGTCGCCAGCCTTGGGTAACGGGTACTGATCCTGTATTGAGACTCGGTTGATCATTACCTTGTAGTCGCCGCAGATCCTGACCATGCCATCAGGACGGGTCTTGCATATGGGCCTAGATGGATCTGCATCTTAGCTCCCGTGAAGTTGCCGATGCCTGGTTCGAACAACGAGGGAAACTTGCTCAGCACCTGAGCACATGAAGCATCATCCACTGATGATAAGGCTTTAATATCATTCCAGTTCCATTTAATTTTCTCAAGCCAACTCCTGCCGAACAGCCTGGAACGATCCCCAACGATAACTCATGCACAGCTCCATCATACGATACCTTTACTGCCATGCTGCCAATGACTGGTATGAGCTCTTTGGTGTAGGTATGCAGCTTCGCATTGATTGGGCTCGGTTTGGGTCTTTTTGCCTTAGTGTCCCACAGCTTTTTGAAAGCCCTCTGGCTCATTATTGACCGACTCGCACACGTGTCCAATTCCATGGATACTGGAACCCCATTTAATTTAACTTCTAGCATTATCGGAGGCCTTTTGGTAAAAGAATGTACCCCATACACTTCTTCGTCCTCTACCTCAGGTTGAGTTGCCTGTGCCGCTTGATCCACCTCAGCCACGTGGTGTGTCGCAGCACACTTGTTCGGTTGCGGACACATTCGCTGACGGTGCCCCATTGTTGTACAGCCTTTGCACACATATTGCTTGAATCAGCATTGATGAGCCCGATGATAGCCGCTGCAACGCCAACAAGGCGATATTTGATTCACCCCCGATGGTGGACTTTGAGCAGTTATAGGTCGTACGAACGCGGATGGGTAGGCCCTGCCACGTGCAGCTCTGCCTGCCGACGATATTATTTTATGCACAGTACTTGCCAGTAAGTTTCGATGCTGGGATGATATCTGTTTCAAGTTTTCGTCCATGGACATGCATGCCTGGGCGATCGTGATGGCCCTGCTCAGGTCTAGAGATTCAGCAGCCAGCAGCTTTTGAAGGATGAACTTGTAGCCAATGCCAAGCGCAAAAAAGTCCCGCAGCATTTCCTCCACTGTAGCTCCGAAGTTGCACGGCCCAGCAAGATGTCTCAGGTCAGCGACAAATTCCGCCACGTCCTGGCCCTCGGAGCGATTGTACGTATGGAAACGATACCTCGCCATGGTGATGCTTTCCTTCGGTTTAAAGTGGTTCCGAACCAGCGCATACAATTCATCGTAAGTCTTATCCATTGGTCGAGTCGGTGAGAGTAGATTCTTGATAAGGTCATAAATTTTTGACCCACAAACATGAGGAGAACCGCCCTGCGCTTAATTGTGTTATCGTTTCCTTCCAATCCATTGGCTACAAAGTATTGGACGAGGCAATCAGTGAAATTCTCCCAGTCTTCCCCTTCCACGAATCTCTCCAAAATTCCAACAGACATAGTTGCGTGAAAGTTCGTATTTTTAACTCATCGCCAATTGTTAAGTATCTAATAGCTCCACGAGGCTAAGTACAGTGAGCTAGTTCAGGCATGACCTTACTCCAGTTTATTTATTCTCAAAGTGAGGATTCAACATGGCTGCTAACATTATATACGCGGCTTGTACTTGTCTGCCAGTGACCATTAGGACTCCGACAGTCGCGCCCTCCGGTGGCAGGTAAAACCCAGTTAACATACATAACAATGAGGAAAATAGAAAGTGTGGGAGGGAGGTGAAAAGTGAGATTAAAAAGGCTTAAAGGGAATATGAGGAAATACTGCCAGATGATGCAAACGGAAATAGCAAATGTTTGTATAAGCAAATAAAATGTTAAAGAGTAGGACCACTTAGAGGTTAAGGAGGGAGTCTAATTTTGAAGGATGAAAAGTATGGTAGAGATATAAATAAATATTTTGCATTGCTTTTTACAAATGATGGTGGAAGTGAGACCTAGAGAGTATAGAACAATTGATAGAGTTAACTGTGGAAAAGGAATTGATTCTGAAAAAAATGACCAGAACACAAGGGGGACAAATTATTCAGCCCTAATGGCATGTATCCTAGGCTGTTGAAGAAAGTCAGAGGATAGATTGCCGAGGCTCTACGCACAATTTTTCTCCTTAAATTGTATCTTGGAACTCTAGAGTCGCCGATGAAACATCCTTGTGTAAGAAGAGAGAGAAGGATAAACCCAGCAACTATAGACCAGTTTTAAAATCCATAATTCCAGAAAATATAGTAAGCATTTACAAATATATGGGTTAACCAAGGACAGTCAGCACAAATTTGGTGAAGGCAAGTGGTGTTTGACACATTAATAGCATTTATTTTAAGTTACCAACTTGTTAGATAAATAGAATGCAATAGATGGAGTGTATATTGATTTTCAGAAGCCATTTACTATGAATTCTCACAAGAGCATGTTATAAAAATTCAGATATATTGTAGAAGAGGAACTAGCAGCATGGTGAGAAAATTGGATGATAGACAGGAAGCCAAGTGTTAGGGTAAATGGATATTGTTTGGACCAGAGTGTTGTACCCTAGTTGTCACTGCTGGTTCCACTTTTGTTCTCGGTACCATAATTCAAATTTGGGTCTCTAGAACAAAATGTCAAATCTAATGACAACACAGAAGTGGGACGTTTGATATGCGGGGAGAAGAACTGTAAATGTCCTCAGGAAGACATCGGCTAGCGGAATGGGACGACATGTAGCAGATGTAATTTAGTGTGGATAAGTGTGAGGTAATGCATTTTGGGGAGAAGAAAACAAGGAATGGAAGTATATACTCAATGCAAAGGCGCTGAAGGATGTGGCTCAAACAAAGACACCTAAAGATTCAAGCACATAATTCCCTGAGAGTGAATGCCAATAGAATTTTGAGTTTTATAAAGGCAATGACTGTTGCCAACGAAGTTGCATGCGCAGTTTCAATGTTGTTTTGGTTGTTCACATTTGACTATAATAAAAACATTTCTGGGGACCAAAGGGGTTCATTTTTTTTTGACAATTGTTTTAAAAAAATGATTTGGGTTTCACTCCATAAACATCTTTCACCTCTTGCTAGAGATTTAGCACCTCGTAAGGAGTGAAAGATTACATTAGAAGTTATTGGGGGGGGGGGGGGGTGGAACAAAACATTTTTTGGTCATATATAAAAAAATGTTTTTGTTTGTCATGTCAACATGCAAGAACAAGCAAGTTAACATAATCTATTGGTGCGGTGAAGTGAGGCCTCCGATGTTCTGATTCGCCAGCAGCTTCCAGGACCCATCGTTTTGGAGCCGCTATAGGTTGCTTTCGATGCCAATCATTGGATCTTGACAACTGATTCAGTAGTTGCGGATGCAGCTTCCTGTTCGTTGGCAACAGTCATTCTATTTTCGGGTCAGAGGTTTTACCAGTGAGCTGGGTTAGCCCTAATTTAAAATTATCTGAACAGTGGGACAAAGGGCGATCTAACAAAAGAATCATTCAACATTGTTTAATCTATTGCATTATTTACATAGTTCATTAAAAAGGCAATGCAGTACATTTTCAAAGCAATTGTTTATTATTAATTCTGATGTACTGTCAAATTTGTTACCAACAATGCAATATCAGAATGATACCGGGACTAAATGGGTTAAATTATGAGGACAGACTAGGGGCTCAATTTTCACCGGTAATTTGCGACTTTTTTTTGGCGCAGGCAGCTTTTTTTGACCTAAGTTAAAAAATATAAGTTTCCCCAATCAATTTGTACCAGCATAACTCAGTTAGTTACGATTTTTTTAGGTTAGTTCTTTTTTCAGTCAAAGGGTGCGTAACCTGCCACCCGCACCAATTCTGGCCAGTTAGGCAAGTTTGGCCAGCTCATAGTTACTCCAGTTCTTCTTAGGCCAGCATATGTGGCCTCTGTAGAAAAACTTTCTGGTGAGTTAAGGAAATCTGCACAGGTAAGTAAATCAGCGCAGCAAATGCCCGGACAGCCGCAGCAGGAGAGGTAAGAGAGAGTGGGAGAGAGTGGAGGTAAGCCTTTCAGGTATAGTTAGGTGTGGGGACCGGGAGGGAGGAGGCCATTCAGCCTGGGATAGATGCGGGGATCGGGACCAGGAGGCCATTCGGCCAGGGATAGGTGTGGGGATCGGATCTGGGAGGCCATTCGGCCTGGGATAGGTGCAGGGATTGGGACCGGAAGGCTATTCGGTTAGGGATAGGTGTGGGGATTGGGATTGAGAGGCCATTTGGCCTGGGATAGGTGCAGGGACCGGCATCGGGAGGAGGCCATTTGGCCTGGGCTAGGTGTGGGAATCAGCACTGGCACCGGGAGGGGGGCAGGGGGTGGACTTTAATAATTTAATGGAGGTAAGTTGTTGCAATGTTTAATGTGCTGGTAAGTTGCTGCAATGTATTTTAAGGTGCTTGTGCAGTTTGCGAGATGGCTGTATGTTTCACTTTCCACATTGTGTCCCTGGTTACTGTGGCAACCCGATCTTTTTGGCACAGATCAAAGCTCCACCCCCAAAACTAAACAACAGTCTAGGCGGTGCCAAAATTAAGAAATCAAACGAGGAAACTTGGAAGATTTTTTTTGACGTACTTGGGCCCCAAAAAAAACTCTTCAAGCATGCCAAAAAACAGCTTTGGGAAAAATTGAACCCTAGGCTTGTATTCCGTTGCATATAGAAGATTTTGAGGTGTTTAAGATGATTAAACGATTTGATAGGGTAGATAGAGAGAAAATATTTCCTCTGGGGGGGAATCCAGAACAAGGGGGCATTACCTTTAAATCAGAACTAGGCCATTCAGGGGTGATATCAGGAAGCACTTCATCACACAAAGGGTAGTAGAAATCTGGAACTCTCTCCCCCAAAAGTTGTTGAGGCTGAGAGTCAATTGAAAATGTCAAACGTTAAGGTACAGGTCAGCCATAACCTAATTGAATGGCGGAACAGGTTTGAGGGGCTGAATGGCCTACTCCTGTTCCTCGGTTCCTAATATTAGTGTATAGATGGATCATGAGCATGTCAAGAATTTTAATAATGTTAATATAGTAAAAAATCATCCTGAAATAATGAATGCAATAACGGTATAATTGATAGCATAAATTTTTGGAAAGAAATCCTGTAAGACATAATTCGCCTTCTTCCTAATATACACTGCTGTTCTCTCAGAAGGAGGATTACACCTTGCCTTTCCCTCCATTTGCTTATTCTCCCAGCGGCACTTAGCTTAACGGCTCTTCCTTTTTGACAGCTGGATCAGGAGGAATAAAGACGACTGGCTACCACTGTTTGCCTATTTTCAGTTGTTCAGTCAAGTTTTACATCAGTGCAGATGGTCAACACCTGCCTGGGGAAGAGGAATCATTCCTCATTAGGCTTCGTGCCCTCCTTCATTCGTTCCCTGCAGAGACCTTGACCTTGCCAGCTGCTCTGCCTCTGGCCACGGGGCTTCCCTGTAGACATACGACAAGGCCATACCAGATGGTAGCAGGATGAAGTTCACAGATCAAAGAGATTTTATATCCAGCCATCGGTTTAGTTGGGCACTTGACATTTCAATTGGACAGCATAGAAAGAATTAAGATGTTCAACAACTTGCCGATATATATTTATATTGTAATATAAAAACATGCATCTGCATGTACTTCCTGCCCATCATATTTTATGCATCACACGTACCATAGACTAATTATATAAATTTCTTGGAATAAATTGGTTAAATTTTATATCTAAAATTCAGCAATAAAATGTCATATTAATAAATCAGTAATAAATCATAATTTATTAAATAAGAGAAGTAACAAAAATCTACTAATCAAATGAAACCAGAAACTGAACTAAATTACTCAAAATGTTCATAGAATCATAAAACCACAGAAGGAGGCCATTTGCCCCATTGTGCTTGTGTTGTCTCTTTGAAGGAACAATCCAATTACTCCCACTCCTGCTCTTTCCCCATAGCTCTTCAATAATTTACTTTTCAAGTATATATCAAATTCCCTTTTGAATGTTACTACTGAATCTGCTTCCACCACCCTTTCAGGCAGTGCATTCCAGATCATAAAAACTCGCTGCATAAAAAAGTATCTCCTCATCTCCCCCTTGTTCCTTTGCCAATTATGTTAATCTGTATCCTTTGGTTACTGATCTTCCTGCCAGTGGAAAAAAGTTTCTCCCATTCTACTCTAACAAAACCATTCATAATTTTGAACACTTTCATTAAATCTCCCATTAACCCTCTTTGCTCTGAGGGGAACAATCCCAGCTTCTCCAGTCTCTCCACGTAACTGAAGTCCCTCATCCCTGGTACCATTTCAGTAAATCTGCTCTGCACCCTCTCGAAGGCCTTGAAATCATTCCGGAAGTGTGGTGCCCAGAATTGTGCACAGGACTCCAGCTGAGGCCTAACCAGAGATTTTTAAAGGTTTTGCAGATAATGGGCTAGAATTTCCATCCTCAACGCTACCACCCGAATCTTAGTGGTATTCCAAAGCAGCACCGATACGCTCGTTATCTCACGCCTGTGCCGCAATGGCAGCTGCCACATCACCCTAAGGGTGAATTTCCCGTTGGAATAACGCCCCAATTAAGACTGCAAACTTTCAGGTTTGAAGGGCTAATAAGACTGGAACACTTTTTTGTGGTCAAAAAGCTGAATTTGGATCCAGTGGCAACTGCAAACATTGTGACGCTAATCGAGGAAAAGGGGCCTTAACACCACCAGCTTTCTGGCAGCACCGAATTTCGACCCCAATATTCTTTATTATTTCTGTTTTTATTTCAGATTCCAGCATCCACAGTATTTTCATTTTGTCTTTGTCAAATCTCCCTCTGTCTGTTTGGCAATCTTACTCATTTTACTCCATCCTCCTTTTCCTGTTTCTCTCTTTTCTTGTTCCTTTATTCCTTGTCCCTTGTTGCTGTCTTCTCTGCTTTCTCATCTCCCCCCCAATATTAGTTTAAAACCTTCCCACAGCACTAGCTATTCTCCCCGTGAGGACATTGTTCCTAGCCTGGTTCGGGCAAAGCAAATTGCATGAGATATAAAGGTATGCTAGGATTCAAACGTCTAAGGAGCATTCATTAACTTACTGTGAATTGCCCATGTTCCTTTATCTGACGGTGAAAGAACTCTTCTGTAAAAGAGATCAACACTCAGGAGAAGTCTTCACCAATCAGGCTACAGAACATCGGGATACATTCCTGATGTTATGCAAAAGTGCAATCATAGCATTGAGAAGCTTTAAAAAGAAAATATGTTACTCCACTTTAAAGGCAAATTAAGTGATTATATATGCATAAAAATCTAAATAAATGCTTGTTGAGAAATTCATATCTTCTATGAATGTCTGAATGGCTTAGTACCATAGCTCAGAGACATAGGAAGGAGAAGAAATAAATACATTGTTTGCTCCATAACAAAACACCCAACAGAAAATCTAACTCCTCAAAAAAATAGTCACATAATAAACCCGTAACCCAAGGCCTACAAAACACACAGGGCCGCTGATTGAGGTTAATGAGATTTCTAGCTGTGCTTTGTCATTGTGATAAGAATGTGAATAACATTTTCAGCACTAATCACTTCAGGGAGACAAAGCTAGACTTAAAGCGTGTACTTTTTACCTCTCTTTTATTGAGATGTCCTCCAACCAAAGAAATAAAATGCAAAACTTTCTGGAGGTAAAAACAAGAAAAGCTTATTCAATTTATATATCTTGCCCCATCATTTAAAGAGAGAAAGAAAGACATAAGTTTATATAGCTCCTTTCAGGACCTCAGGATATCCCAAAGTGTTTTTACAGTCAATTTAGTACATTTTAGATCCACATAGATCATTTTGTTTACCTTACTTGAACCACTTTAAAATCTAGGCTCTTAAATTTATAATCTTTTCTCTTATGTCTTCGATTTCAAACTTCTCATCCTTGTTTTCAAATCCCTCCACGGCCTCGCCCCTCCCTAACTCCGTAACCTCCTTCAGTCCTACAACCCTCCGAGATCACTGCGCTGCTCCAATTCCGGCCTCTTGCGCATCCCCCATTTTAATTGCTCCACCATTGGTGGCTGTGCCTTCATCTGCCTAGGCCCTAAGCCCCGGAATTCCCTCAATAAATCTCTCCATGGCCTCAATTTTCCCCAAAGCATCTTTTTGGCGCTACTTGAAGAGTTACGCCTGATTTTGGGGCCTAAGTACGTAAAAAAATATATATTCTAAGTTTCCCCGTTGGATTTTTTCATTTTGGAGTGGCGTAACCTGACCTTTAGTTTTGGGGGTGGAGTCTTGATCTGCGCCAAAAAGATCAGGCTGCCATGGTAACCAGGGACACAATGCGAGCTGAGGCTGCAAAGTGAGTGTGTGTGTGTGTGTGTGTGTGTGTGTGTGAACTGGGAACCGAGAATGGGACCGGACTGTTTGTGAACTGGGGGCCGAGAATGGGACCAGACAGCCTTCGGGCGGGGTTGGAGGTAAGTTGCTGCTATGTGTTTTTCAATTCTTTCACTATATCCGGGCATTGGCTGCGTCGATTTCCTTACCTGCGCCGATTTCCTTAACTCTCTGGAAGGTTTTTCTGCAGAGGCCACATACGCTTGCTTAAGCACAACTGGAGTAACTCTCAGCTGGCCAAACTTCCCTAAATGGCCAGAACTGGCGTAGGTGGCTGGTTACGCCCCCTTTGGCTGAAAAAAAAACTGACCTAAAAAAATCGTAACTAACTGACTTACACTGGTGCAAATTGATTGGGGAAACTGTGGTTTTTCAACTTAGGCCAAAAAGAGCAGCCTGCTCCAAAAAAACGGCGCAAATCACTGGGGGAAATTGAGCCATTTCTCTCTACCTCTCCCTCCTCCTTTCAGATGCTCCTTCAAACCTACCTCTTTGAGCAAACTCATAATATCTCCTTATGTGGCTCGATGTCAAACTTTATTTGATAATCGCTCCTGTGAAGTGCCTTGGAATAATTTGCTGTGTTAAAGGCAGTATATAAATGCAAGTTGTTGTGATATCTTTTCTACGACATCACAAACACACACTTACAAGGTGGCTTCAACTCAGGAACGTGTCAGGCGACCTAGTCAACTGATGCTTCTAGTGTATAAACATTAGTAGTACATTGGGTGGAGCAGTAGTCCACTAGATGGAACTATATATTACACTTCTCCCTCCTTAATGAAGAAGTAATTATAACAAAATAATCATCATATGTAACTTGCATGGTTGTACATAATAAAAGATATGGACTTATTTTGCCCTATTTACAAATCAAACTTAACCATTGGTGTTCTGTCTCGAAGAGGATACCTTCGCTCTTGAACAGAACTTTGCAAATGTGGAGTTGAACTTAGACTCATTCTAGGCTGAACCTGAGGAAAGTATTCCTCTAAGGGATGCTTTTGTTCTACATTTGATCACTCTACAACTTCAGACTGTTTGTCTGCCTGACTCGGACTCAGATTTAAATTCTGACTTTCTCTTGGACTTGTTTATAGTACATCTGATGTAGGATTTACTATTGGTACTCGACTTGTAACAAGACTATCTGATGAGTCAGAAATAATCGAATCATTCCATCTTTCAACTCCTTCCACATCTGTAGGTAAAATATGATCAATATGAACAAACCTAACCTGTCCATGATCAAACATCTTGACCAAATATGTGCGAGGACCACAAATCTTCACTATTCTTCCTGGTAACGACTTTAACCATTTATGGTGATGGTTCTTCACTCTAACCTTCTGATTTAATTTCACACTTCTCTCTCTTACTCTACCTCGATCATGATTCTTTTTCTGTCTTAATTTGTTTCCCTTCTACAGACTGTGCCAAGTTTGGCTTATACAACGAGAACCTGGTTCATGGCTATCATTTGAGAAACAACTCTGCTGGTGTTCTACCAGTAGTTGTATGAGGAGTATTAAAATAAGTAATCAGAAAATTAGCCAATTTGTGATCCAACAACAAATGCCATTTCTTTGGATTTGGATCCAACATTTGTTTGATGAGGGCACGTTTTACTATTTGTACTGTGTGCTCTGCTGCACCATTTGAAACAGGGTGGTACTGTGGCACCTTGGTATGTTTCACACCATTTCTGCTCGTGAACTGTGAAAATTCTTCTGATTAAAATTGTGGCTCATTGTCAGATACAATCTCTTCTGAGACACCATATGAAGAAAATAATCTTCGTAAATTGTCTAGTGTTTTACTTGTTGTTTTCCGCATCGGAAACACCTCTACCCACTTCGAATGGCTATCAATCACAATGAACAATTGCTGTCCTTCTAGCTCAGCAAAATTGATATGTAACCTTTGCCACACCCTGGGAGGCAATTTCCATGGCTGTAATGATACTGATGGTGGTTTCTTGCTTACTGATTGACATGGTATATACTGACAAATGATATACTCTATATCTTTATCTAGACCTTGCCACTATAAGTAACTGTGTGCAAAACTTTTGGTCAAGCACATTCACAGGTGCTGGTTATGAAGATCTCCTAATAGTTTGGACCTGAATTTATTTGCAATAACTGCTCTTACATCCCACAAGATGCAATCTTTATCCACGGAGAATTCATTCATACGAATGAAGTATGGATGAAAATCTTTATGTTACCTGGTTTGGCCAGCGATTTGCAATGTAATCATACACCTTTGACATAACTGGGTCACGTTTGGTTGCTCTACCAATCCCTTCAGCTATGACTGCCATTTCATCAATGTATGAAAATAGAACATTTCCCTATTGGATGTAACTTGTGGTGGGAAAGGCAACCTGCACATAGCATCAGCATTACTGTGATCAGCTGATCATCTGTACTCAATGTCATACATATATGCTGACAAAATCAAAGTCATCTCTGCATTCGGGCTGCAGCTAAGGTTGGAACTGGGAACTTTGGATGGAGGTTTGCTGTTAGGGTATTATGGTCAGTAACAATGGTCAACTTATGACCATACACTATTTGTGGAACTTCTTGACCCCAAAAATCAATGCCATAGCTTTTCTTTCGATTTGTACATAATTACGCTCACTGACCCTGAGAGTGCGTGAAACAAAAGCAATTGGTCTCTCCTCCCCACTATGTAGTAGATGAGAGATCACTGCCCCAACTCCATATGGAGAGGTGTCACATGCTAGCTTGATCTCCTTAGATATGTCATAGTGAACTAACATGGTGCTCTCTACCAACTGGCTTTTGCACTCCTTGAATGCTGCGTTGCATTCTTCTGACCACTTCCAATGGACCTGTTTTTCAACAGCTCACTCAGTGGATGTAACACTGTAACCAAATTTGGTAGGAACTTCCCATAATAGTTCAATAGACCCAACAATGATCGAAATGCAGTGAAATTCTTGGGAGTGGGTGCATTTCTAATTGCATCCAGCTTGGTTGGATGTAAACTATCTTTCTCTACTCTGTGCCCTAAGTACTCCATTGAGTTTTGAAATAATTCACAATTGCGAGCAGTCACTCATACTCTGTGTTTCTCTAACCGTTTGAGCACTTCATTCAATATGTTATTATGGATTTGCCTGTTTGGTGCTGCAATTAGTATGACATCTAAATAGCACACAACCCCTTCAATGCCTTGCAAGATCTAGTTCATCACCCCTTGGAATATGGCGGGGGCGGAAGACACTCCAAATGGTAGCCTATTAAATTGTTATAGGCCAAGATGAGTAGTTAGAGTCAAGCATGACTTGGACTTCTCATCTAGTTCAAGTTGTAAATAGGCATTTGTGAGATCTAACTTTGAGAAGGTCTGACCACCTCTCAGCATTGTGAACAAATCTTCTACATTTGGCAATGTGTTGGAGAGATTACCCTTTGGAACCTGGTTTACGGTTACTTTATAATCACCACACAACCTTAACTTACCATCGGACTTAGGTACAACAACAATGGGTGCAACCCAATTACATAGATCTATCTTTGAGATAATGTTCTCAGTCTCTAGTCTTTTGAGTTCTTGCTCAACTCTCTCCTTGAGTGCATATGGTATGGGACATGGCTTGCAGTAAACTGGTCTAACGTCCTTCTGTACCCTGACACTCGCCTTGAAGCCTTGAATCGGACTAGCTGTTTCACAGAACACCTTCGGATACTTCTTGATGACATCATCTGTTGATGCAAATCTTGTTTCAACATGAAAAATCTTATTCCAGTGATCCCAACCAATTTCTATCTACTAAGGCAGTCTTGTCTCTTGCCACTACTAAGAGAGACAAGCTCTGAAATTGATCCTTGCATTTCACCAGTACGGTGATATATCCTACTACAGGGATTTTCTCTCCTGAGTAGCCTCACAGCTCTATCTTTGACTTCTCCAGAGGAAAATCACTCAACTTGTCGAGATATAGCGATTCCGGTACTACGCTCACAGATGCACCAGTGTCGATTTCCATGGGTATCTTGGTTCCTGCAACATCTACTTGGATGACAATACTTCCAAATCACTGTTTATTACCCTCGTGCACCTGATGACATGTATCTCTTCGTCCTATTGCTTTTCTTCCATGCTATGTAGTCTCTGGGGATTTCTACTGATAGCCTTGAAAATTGGTTTACTCTTCAGTCGGCATACCTTTGCAAGATGCCCAGTTTTCTTGCAGAAGAAACACTCTGCCCTCACATCTGGACAAGTTTCAGCAATGTGTTGTCCCAGACACTAATAGCACAACTTTAATGTGCTGTTACCTTCGCCAGTTGCTCAGGCCTTGGGGCCCAAGTACCTTTTACTTTTAACCTGCAGGCGATTCACCTCGATTGTCTGACGACTGGAAATACCATGAAATTTTCGGGAGTATTGGTCGGTCATATCCATTGACATAGCTGTCTGACAAGCTAAATCAAAAATCAAGTTAAGAGTTGTCCACAACTTTCTTCTGATTGCTTAATTTTTCATCCCGCAAACAAAGCAGTCACATAATACTCGGTCCTGAAAGTTTCCGAAATGACAGTGAATGGATAGTTTTTTTTAAAGCTACAATGTACTCACTGATACTTTCATCAAATAATTGGTCTCGTGTTCCAAAATAATAACTTTCCGCAATTTCCAGGGGCTGGAAATGTTATTTTAACTTATTTAGAATCTCTGTAAGTGATGTGTCCTTTGGCTTGATGAGAACAAACACATTGTTCAGGGTTTCATACACCTCGGGGCCTGCTTAAGTCAGGAAAATAGCCCATTTTCTTTCTAACATCACCTGGTTATGGTTTTCATCACTGGGGACATTGATGATACTATTCATGGTGAAAAACATTTTTAGCCACTCCACATACACTCTGAAAGTCTCTCAGTCATGATGGAATTCACCCAAGTGCCCTATTATTCCCATAGGCATGACCATCTGGACTCTGGCAGTTCAGACAACTGTGCTTGTAATTTACATAGAAATATAGAACATAGAAAATAGGAGCAGTAGTAGGCCATTCGGCCCTTCGAGTCTGCACCGCCATTCAATATATTCATGGCTGATCCTCTATCTCAACACCATATTCCCGCTTTCTCCCCATACCCCTTGATGCCTTTTGTGTCTAGAAATCTATCTATCTCCTCAAATATATTCAGTGATTTGGCCTCCATCTGTGGTAGAGAATTCCACAGGTTCACCACCCGCTGAGTGAAGAAATTTCTCCTCATCTCAGTCCTACATTTCCTACCCCATATCCTGAGACTGTGACCCCTTGTTCAAGACTTTCCAGCAGGGGAAACATCCTCCCCACATTCAGTCTGTCCAACCCCACCAGAATTTTATAAGTTTCATTGAGATCCTCTCTCATTGGGCCTAGCCGACCCAATCTCTCCTCATAAGACTGTCCTGCCATCCCAGGAATCAGTCGAGTGAACCTTTGCTGTACTCTCTCTAAGGCAAGTATATCCTTTCTTCGGTAAGGAGACCAAAACTGCACACAATACTCCAGGTGTGGTCTCACCAAGGTCCTGTATAACTGTAGTAAGACATCCTTTCTCCTGCACTCAAATCCTCTTGCAATGAAGGCCAACATACCATTTGCTTTCCTAACTGCTTGCTGCAACTGCATGTTTGCTTTCAATGACTGGTGTACAAGGACACCCATGTCCCTCTGTACATTGACAATTCCCAAGCTATCACCATTTAAATAATACTTTGTCTTTATGTTTTTCCTACCAAAGTGGATAACTTCACATTTATCCACATTATACTGCATCTTCCATGTGTTTGCCCACTCACTCAACCTATCTAAATCGCCTTGCAGCATCTTTGCATCCTCCTCACAACTCACAATCCCACCTAGTTTTGTGTCATCAGCAAACTTGGAAATATTACATTTGATTCCCTCATCCAAATCATTTATATATATTGTGAATAACTGGGGCCCAAGCACTAGTCACTGCCCGCCACCCTGAAAAATACTCTCTGTTTCCTGTCAGTTAACCAATTTTCAATCCATGCCAGTATATTACCCCCAATTCTATGTGCTTTCATTTTGCACACTAACCTCTTCTGTGGGACTTTATCAAAGGCCTACTGAAAATCCAAATACACTGAATCCACTGGTTCTCCCTTATCTATTCTATCAGTTACATCCTCAAAAAATTCCAGTCGGTTTGTCAAACATGATTTTCCTTTCATAAATCCATGTTGACTTTGTCTAATCCCGTTGATATTATCCAAGTGTCCCGTTATCACATCCTTTATAATAGACTCTAACATTTTCCCTACGACTGATGTTAGGCTAACCAGTCTGTAGTTTCCTGTTTTCTCGCTCCCTCCTTTTTTAAATAGTAGGGTTACATTTGCCACCCCCCAATCTACAGGAACTGTTCCATAATCTACAGAATTTTGGAAGGTGACAACCAATGCATCCACTATTTCCATGGCTACCACTTTTAGTACTCTGGGATGCAGATTAACAGGCCCTGGGGATTTATCGGCTTTCAGTCCCATTAGTTTCTCCAGCACTATCTTCTTACTAATAATCATTTCCTTTAATTTCTCTTGCTCACTAGACCTTTGGTTCCCTAGCATTTCCGGGGCGTTATTTGTGTCCTCTTCCGTGAAGACAGAATCAAAGTATTTATTTAATTGTTCTGCCATTTCCTTGTTCCTTGTTATAAATTCTCTCATTTCTGACTGTAAAAGACCTACATTTGTCTTCACTAATTTTTTTCTTTTTACATACTTGTAGAAACTTTTGCAGTCGTTTTTTTATGTTCCTTGCAAGTTTACTCTCATACTCTATTTTTCCCCTCTTAATCAATCTCTTGGTCCTTTTTTGCTGAATTCTAAACTGCTCCCAATCCTCAGGCTTGCTACTTTTTCTGGCAACTTTATATGACTCCTCTTTGTATCTAATTCGATCCTTAATTTCTTTTTTTAGCCATGGTTGGGCCACTTTTCCTTTTGCGTTTTTGCGCCAGAAAGGAATGAATAACTTGCAATTCATGCATTCGTTCCTTAAATGTTAGCCATTGTCTATCCACCGTCATGTCTTTTAATGAATTTTCCCAATTATCATAGCCAATTCATTCCTCATACCTTCGTAGTTTCCTTTGTTTAGATTTAGGACCATAGTTTCGGATTGGACTACTTCACTTTTCATCTTAATAAAGAATTCAATCATGTTATGGTCACTCTTCCATAAAGGACCCCGCACAACAAGACTGTTAATTAACCCCTTCTCATTGCACAATACCCAATCTAGGATAGCCTGTTCCCTAGTAGGTTCCTCAACCTATTGGTCTAAAAAAAACATCTCGTACACATTCCAGGAATTCATCTTCCACAGTATTATTACTAATTTGGTTTGGCCAGTATATATGTAGATTAAAATCACCTATGATTACTGTAGTACCCTTGTTACATGCACCTCTAATTTCCGTTTTGTTGCCTTCCCCTCCACTAACACTACTGTTTGGAGGCCCATAGACAACTCCAACCAATGTTTTCTGCCCCTTGGTGCTCCTTGGCTCCATCCAGACTGATTCTACATCTTGATTTTCTGAGCCAATACTCTTTCTATTGTTCTGATTTCATCCTTTACTAACAAAGCCACACCACCCCCTTTTCCTTTTTGCCTGTGCTTCCTAAATATCGAATATCCTTGGAACAGCATGGATAAAGGGGAACCAGTGGATGTGGTGTATTTGGACTTCCAGAAGGCATTTGACAAGGTGCCACATAAAAGGTTACTGCACAAGATAAAAGTTCACGGGGTTGAGGTAATATATTAGCGTGGATGGAGGATTGGCTAACGAACAGAAAACAGAGAGTCAGGATAAATGATTCATTCTCGGGTTGGCAATCAGTAACTAGTGGGGTGCCTCAGGGATCAGAGCTGGGATCCCAACTACTTACAATCTATATTAATGACTTGGAAGAAGGGACTGAGTGTAACGTAGCCAAGTTTGCTGATGATACAAAGATGGTGTCATGCATTTCACCATCTTGCAATGACTATAAGTATGTAACTGTAACTCATGCATACTGTACCTGTACCCTTGTAATGCACACCCTGACCACAGGGAGTGAGCTCCTCACCTGGGCTTCCAGGTATAAAAGGGGAGGTCCCACCCAGGATCAACACTCTTTAGTCCTGGGAATAAAGTGAAGGTCACAGAGTGATCGTGTCTGATATATCCATGCCTCGTGTGAGTTTGTAACAAGGTGCAGAGACACTACAACTGGCGATGAGAAATGGGAATCACCGAACGAGGATGGCCACCAGTGGCACAGAGGAATGCTACTGTGTGGGTGAGGACTGGGACGACTTTGTGGAAAGACTCCAGCAGAGCTTTGTCACAAAGGACTGGCTGGAAGAGGCAGCAGCTGACAAGCGGAGGGCGCATCTACTGACCAGCTGTGGTACACAGACGTATGCACTAATGAAAGACCTGCTCGTACCCCAAAAGCCAGCGGACAAGTCTTTCGAAGAGCTCAGCCAGCTGATCAGTGAGCATCTCAAGCCGGAAAGTAGCGTACACATGGCCCGGCACCGGTTCTACTCTCACCGGCGTCGGGAGGGTCAAAACATTTCGGACTTCGTGGTGGAACTGCGGCGTTTGGCCTGTCTCTGTAAGTTCTCCGATGCCTGCAGGGGGGAGATGTTAAGGGACTTTTTCATCGAGGGCATTAATCATGCCGGCATTTTCAGGAAGCTCATAAAGACTAAAGATTTGACTTTAGAAGGGACAGCGTTGATAGCTCAGAACTTTATGGCAGGGGAAGAGACCAAACTAATCTACGCACACAGCCCTGGTTTTAAAGTTGCGTTGAATGAGGGAATCAATGTTATAAAAATGACACAGAACCCCACAGGCAGGCAAGGGCAATTCGACACCACCCAGGCAGGCAGGCAAGGGCAATTTGACACCGTCCAGGCAGCAACTAGTTCCAGTAGCTCCAGGGTGGGCCTGCAACAGGGACAATGGAAAGGGGATTGGCAATTTACGCCATCACGAGGAACAATACATCCTGTGATGGAACAATTAACACCCTCCATCAGAGTGCTTAGAAACAGCCAAAAGGGCCATCAGAGAGGAATGCCTGGGAATAGCCCTTTTGTTAATAGCAATCTCAGCTCATGTTGGAGATGTGGGAGCAGACACACTGCAAAAATCTGCAGGTTCCAACATTACACCTGTAGGATTTGTAATGTCAAGGGACACCTGGTCAGGATGTGCAAAAATGCAGTAGCAAGGCTAGTCTGCGAGACAGAATAGCCAGATGAGGGGTCTGAAATGCAGGATGAGGCCTGGGGAACTACCAAGGAGGCTGAAGTTCAGAGAGTTCATGTGGCCGACGTCCACAGCTCATACACCAAAATGCCACCCATGATGATGAAAGTCTTACTGAATGGCATTCCGGTGCACATGGAGCTGGATACCGGAGCTAGCCAGTCCCTCATGAGTTGCCAATAATTTGAGAGACTATGGCCACACAGAGCTAGCAGGCCCAAATTGGAACACATTGAGACGCGGCTACGTACATACACCAAAGAGATCATCCCAGTGCTGGGCAGTGCAAACTTGGTGGTAACGCATAATGGATCACAGAACCGGCTGCCACTCTGGATTGTTCTGGGAAATGGCCCCGCGTTCTTGGGGAGGAGTTGGCTAGTTGAGATGAATTGGAAATGGGGGGATGTGCATGCCATTTCATCCGTGGAGCGAAGTTCATGCTCGCAGGTATTGCAAAAATTCGAGTCACTCTTTCAACCCGGTGTCAGAACGTTCAAGGGCACGAAAGTAGTGATACACGTCACTCCGGACGCCAGACCAGTGCACCACAAAGCCAGAGCGGTGCCGTACGTGATGCGTGAGAAAATTGAAAGTGAACTGGACAGGCTGATCAGAGAGGGCATAATTTCGCCCATTGAATTCAGCGACTGGGCAAGTCCCATTGTTCCCATCCTCAAAGCAGATGGCTCGGTTAGGATTTGTGGCGACTACAAAGCTACCATCAACCGAGTATCGCTGCAAGACCAATACTCGCTCCCGAGAGCGGAGAACCTTTTTGCCACGCTGGCAGGTGGTAAGCTGTTCACGAAGCTGGACCTCACTTCGGCCTACATGACTCAGGAACTGGCTGAAGAATCCAAGTTTCTGACTACCATCACGACATACAAAGGATTATTTGTTTACAATAGGTGCCCGTTTGGCATTCGTTCGGCAGCGGCTATCTTTCAGCGAAACATGGAAAGCTTGCTCAAGTCCATCCCTGGAACGATCGTGTTCCAAGACGACATCCTTATAACAGGTCGAGACACTGAGGGACACCTCCACAACCTGGAGGAGGTGTTACGCCGATTGGAACGGGTACGCCTGCGGCTGAAAAAGGCCAAGTGCATGTTTTTGGCCCCAGAGGTCAAGTTCCTGGGCAGGAGAGTTGCAGCAGACGGGATTCGGCCCACTGAATCAAAAACTGAGGCGATTCGCCGGGCACCGTGGCCCGGCAACAGGTCGGAGTTGAGATCATTCCTGGGACTCTTGAACTATTTTGGGAACTTCCTGCCGAACTTAAGCACATTGTTGGAGCCGTTACACATGCTCCTCCGTAAAGGTTGTGAATGGACTTGGGGGGGATTATCAAGAACGGGCTTTCAATAAGGCGATGAACCTGCTGTGTTCCAACAAACTGTTGACTTTGTATGACCCCTGTAAAAAACTGGTTTTAACATGCGATGCATCATCCTACTGGGTTGGGTGTGTTTTGCAGCAAGGTAACGATGACGGCCGATTCCAACCAGTGGCTTATGCCTCCAGGTCGCTCTCCCAGGCAGAGCGTGGATACGGCATGGTCGAGAACGAGGCACTCGCGTGTGCGTACGGTGTGAAAAGATGCACCAGTACCTTTTCGGTAGACGGTTCGAGCTAGAGACGGACCACAAGCCGTTAACATCCCTGTTGTCCAACAGCAAGGCTGTCAACGCTAATGCGTCAGCTCGCATGATGGGCCCTCATGCTGGCTGCGTATGACTACACCATACGGAACCGGCCAGGCACCGAAAATTGCGCTGACGCGCTCAGCAGGCTCCAACTCGCCACCACCGAGGGGGCATCGGAGCAGAGCGCCGAGATGGTCATGGCCATTGAGGCTTTTGACACTGCGGGCTCCTCCATCACAGCCCGACAGATCAAACTCTGGACGAACAGGGACCCCCTCCAATCCATGATAAAGAAATGTGCCCTGACTGGGGACTGGGCGCCCGCACACAAGGCGTGCCCCAAGAAAATCAGGCCGTTTCAGAGATGGATGGATGAACTCTCCATCCAAGCCGACTGCCTGTTATGGGGCAGCCGGGTAGTCATGCCCCAGAAAGGAAGGGAAGCGTTCATCAGGGAACTCCACAGCGAGCACCCTGGCATCGTGTTAATGAAGGCCATTGCCCAGTCACACGTGTGGTGGCCGGGGATTGACTCAGACCTGGAACACTGGGTTCGCAGGTGCACGACGTGTGCCCAGCTGGGCAATGCCCCTAGGGAGGCCCCACTCAGCCTGTGGCCCTGGCCCACCAGGCCATGGTCACGTATTCACGTGGACTATGCGGGCCCGTTCATGGAAAAAATGTTCCTGATCGTTGTCGATGCATACTCGAAGTGGATCGAGTGCATCATATTGAACTCATGCACGACCTCCATCACTGTGGAGAGTCTGCGTACGGTTTTCGCGACCCACGGCTTGCCGGACATTCTGGTCAGCGATAATGGCCCGTGTTTTACCAGCCATGAATTCCAGGAGTTTATGTCGGGCAATGGGATCAAGCACATCTGGACAGCGCCGTTCAAGCTGGCCTCCAATGGCCAGGCGGAATGGGCAGTCCAAGTCATAAAGCAGGGCATGCTACGCATCCAAGGACCCTCCATTCAGTACCGCCTATCGCGCCTCTTGCTGGCCTACAGGTCCCGGCCACACTCGCTCACGGGAGTCCCGCCAGCGGAACTCCTCATGAAACACACGCTCAAGACACGGCTGTCCCTCATTCACCCAGCCCTGGCAGACATTGTTGAGGGCAAGCGCCAGTCCCAAACTGAGCTCCATGATCGAGGCTCAAGGGAGAGGTGTATAGCAATAGATGACCCGATATTTGTTCTTAACCATGCTTTGGGACCCAAATGGCTTGAGGGCACCGTAATTGGCAAGGAAGGAAACAGGATAATGGTGGTCAGACTAAACAATGGGCAGATATGCCGCAAACACTTGGACCAAGCAAAGACAAGGTTCAGTGCAGACATGGAGGAACCGGAAGAAGAGCATGAAGAGATAGTACCCACACCACTGCCAGCGCATGAGCAACAAAGACAGCCCTCAACATGCACAGTCCCTGCGGCCAGCCCAGATAGGCCGGAATCACCTCAAGTGACAGAGATGCGTGCTGAGGCTCAGCCACCAGAGCCACAACTGCGGCGCTCCATGAGAGAGCGCCGACCACCCGATAGACTTAACCTCTGAAACAAGAAGACCTAAGGGGGGAGGTGATGTCATGTATTTCACCATCTTGCAATGACTATAAGTATGTAACTGTAACTCATGCATACTGTACCTGTACCCTTGTAATGCACACCCTGATCATAGGGAGTGAGCTCCTCACCTGGACTTCCAGGTATAAAAGGGGAGCTCCCATCCAAGATCAACACTCTTTAGTCCTGGGAATAAAGTGAAGGTCAGAGAGTGACCGTGTCTGATATATCCATGCCTCGTGTGAGTTTGTAATAAGGTGCAGAGACACTACAGATGGGAGGAAAAGCAATGTGTGAGGAGGACACAAAAAATCTGCAAAAGGACATATGCAGGCTAAGTGAGTGGCCAAAAATTTGGCAGATGGAGTACAATGTTGGAAAGTGTGAGGTCATGCACTTTGGCAGAAAAAAAATCAAAGAGCAAGTTATTATTTAAATGGAGAAAGATTGCAAAGTGCTGCAGTACAGCGAGACCTGGGTGTACTTGTGCATGAAACACAAAAGGTTAGTATGCAGGTACAGCAAATGATCAGGAAGTCCAATGGAATCTTGGCCTTTATTGCAAAGGGGATAGAGTATAAAAGCAGGGAAGTCTTGCTACAGTTATACAGGGTATTGGTGAGGCCACACCTGGAATACTGCATGCAGTTTTGGTTTCCATATTTACAAAAGTATATACTTGCTTTGGAGGCAGTTCAGAGAAGGTTCACTAGGTTGATTCCAGAGATGAGGGATTTGACTTATGAGGAAAGGTTGAGTAGGTTGGGCCTCTACTCATGGGAATTCAGAAGATTGAGAGGTGATCTTATCGAAACGTATAAGATTATGAGGGGGCTTGACATGGTGGATGCAGAGAGAATGTTTCCACTGATAGGGGAGACTAGAACTATAGGCATAATCTTAGAATAAGGGGCCGCCCATTTAAAACTGAGATGAGGAGAAATTTATTTTCTCAGAGGGTTGTAAATCTGTGGAGTTCGCTGCCTCAGGGAGCTGTGAAAGCTGAGACAGTGATTAAATTTAAGACAGAGATAGACAGCATTATGTCTGTGATGTACTTATGATTGACTCCACGAGGCAATGTGTTGTACTCAAACTGTAGTGACCTTGGTCCTTTATTACAAACTCCAGAGTGAGGCACAAGCATAGTGTGCAGCCTTTTATACTGGACCCTGCCACCAGGGCAGGAAAGCCCCTGTCTCCACCAGTTGCACCCTCTGGTGGTGCCAGCATGTATATACACTGTGTAAACCTTATTGATACATCAGGTAAACAAGTTTCCATCTTATGCAACCACACAGTGACTACACAGACCATAGTCTGCATATACAACATCACTCTCCCCCAAGTCCTTTGTGCCAATTATCTTTGCACTATGTGCTCTGGCTTAGCTCTCCCCAGACTTAAGTGCCAATAGCCCTTGCACTTTGCCTGTGCTTTGGCTTGGCTCTCTCTCTGTTAACCCCCAAGTCCTTTTGCCACAACGTTGGGTAGTGGTTACCAGTTTGGATGGTTCGATGATGCAGTGGAGGTTCCAGTGGGGTCTGGATGTGATCCATGTGTGTGCCCATGGCTACATACAACCATTTCCTCCCCCACCCACAATAAGATCATGCAGCTTGGCCGTTACATTAACATACAGGATCGGACACAGTGCAAGGACAAAGCAAGGAAGGAAAACATTTTTTTTTCAGTTTGTATCGTGACACCTTGGTTCAGTGACTTACATTCGTTACATTTTACGGTCGTGCGCCAGGATTGGGTAGATTGCATTCATGGTTCAGTCATGGTCAGTACTGAGGTCGCAGTACAGGTATGCGAGAACGCTAGTTCCAGAGCAACCGGATGGGGTCCTAGTCATCTGATGGCGGCGCTGCGCCCCCTGCTAGTGGGGTGGGCTTGGTTCGCTCACCTTGCCAGGACTCAGGGCCTTTGCCGTTGCCAAGTGGTGGACAGAACCACAGATGTGTGTGGCCTCCCTGTCCTCCTTTGAGGGCTGCAGAGTCTTCTGCCTGCTCTCTAACGGTGTTGGGAACCTGACTGTTCCAGGTCCCGTTTGGGGAACTCATTGGTTCTGACCTTTCGCACCTGGACAAGGCCGAGGTAGCGACTGGGTCTGGGGGCTGCGCCGTCTCCACCCGGGTGGTGAGTATCAGTGGCTGACTACGCGTATTGGCGCCGTTTTCATTTCCGGGTCCGTGACGAATAGTGCCATCGGGTGCATGCAGCGTGGGATAGACCTGGGTCAGGGTATCAGGATCAGTGCCTTCACCCTCCTGAGATCGCTCGCTTGCTACTTTTGGGAACACTCTATTCCCGACATCTCGCAACAACATTTTGTTCTTTACATTAGGAATAGTACCGACATCTCGCAACAACATTTTGTTCACAATCTTAATCGGTTCGTTACATTGATTGCCATGCATACAATGTCTCTTTAAGTTCAGTTGTTTGCAGGTCTCCTTTAAGAGAACCCTGCTGGCTTTACCCCAGTCAAATCGTTTGTTAGACACCACGTGTTGTTCCCTCAGCGTTGCACCTCGTGATATTGCTGCGGCCATCTTTTTTTTCAGCCACATTGCCCCTCGCTGCATCAGGGATGCCATCTTGCCTCTGTCCTTGAGCTCGACTGCCTGCTCCTTCTCTCCCACGATTCTGCCACAAAAGCTGGAAGAGTGCCTGTGAATTCGATCTTCCTCCCCAGAAGTCCTGCCACCGGAGCCGGGAAGGTACTTTTAGGTCATTCCGGTCGGATCATTGTCACGCAGTCGTGATGGGCAGTCTTTGCCTCAGGTGCTGCGCTGGTCTGTTCTCTAGTGCCTGGCCCCAGCGAAGGTGAGGTTTTTCTCTGCCTCTGAGCACGGGGGACATCGATTGCTGGAGTGAAGAGGTCTTCTCATTTCCACTGGATCTTCCCCATCCACCTTCTTCCGAGTAGCATTGGACCATCACCTGCAATAATCCACAGAGGTAACTTGTGCACCACGCCATTATGGATTACACTTACATCCGGACTACCAAGGACTGGGATCAGCTCCTTGGTGTAGGTGCACAACTTTTCCTGTACTGGAACCAGCTCGGGTCGTTTTTCGTTCCATGGCATCTCGAAGGCATCCTGGCTCATCACTGACTGGCTCGCTCCCGTGTCCGCTTCAGTGAAGACTGGAACGCAGTTTATCTTGACTTCCATCTTCAATGGATGACAATTGATGGTGCAGGTATACAATCCATACACTTCTTTGTGGGACTGAGCTGCCTCTCTGGCCAAATCATCATACTCCCCGCTGGATTCAAAGTCATTTACCGACTCCTCTGCTAGATGGTGAGTCGTATTTCTTTTACACATTCTCTGGAGGTGGCCCTTTGTGTTACAGGCTTTGCATATGTACTGTCGAGGAAATTTTAGCTTAAATTAACTCAGCGGAGACTTTCAGAGCCGTGCTTCGAGAGAAAGTTTATTTCTAACGAGATATCTCGGAGAGCCCGCTTAGTCCACACTAAGGCAGAACTCTGACTTTTACAGGAAAACCCGCGCTATATTTATACAGTAAAAAGAGGAGTTTTATCTTCAAATTCCACACATTAACATTAATCATATTACTCCGAGAATACAAAGGTCATCCCGGAAGGCACACATTATCTGTTCTTGCATAGTTTCTCCCTGTCTGTGTCAATAATCAGTTTCTCCCTGTCTGTGTCAATAATCAGTTTTAGGAGACTCATGCAGGGAACAGATAATCAGTTTTTGTTTTCTTAAGACAAAGAAGTTTGGGTGTTTTCTCTAGCTCCATTATTTCTACAATATCAGCAAGAAGTGATTTTAACCCTTCCCTTTACCATACTACATAGATCGTTTTCTTCCACATGTACTCAGCAAACTGACACTGGTGAGCCCTACGGTTTCCTCTGCAACGCCAGCATGGTGCTACTCGATTAGCACCCCTCGGCGGACTCTGAGTTTTGGAACCCTGAGGTCTGTGCTCTCTGCCCTGGGCAGAGCCACATTCTACAGTCTTGCCTGTGAAAGGCACCATTCTGCGTACAGTACTTGCCGGGTTTGAGTCCACAGGATGAATGATTTGCTTGGTGCTGCAGGTCGAGGTCATGAATGCCTGACTGATGCTGATAGCCTTCTGCAGTTTGACTGTGGTGTCGGCAGATAACCACTTGTGAAGAAGGTCCTCGTGGCCAATTCCTATAATGAAGATGTCTCGCATGCCAAAATCACAAGGTGCCGCAAGTCTCCTGAGATTGGCAGCATATTTTGCAATCTCCTGGCCCTCAGATCTGCAGTGAGTGTAGAATCTGTGCCTGGCCGTGAGGATGCTCTCTTTTGGTTTTAGTTGGTCGCGAATTAGTTCAGTCAGCTCATCATATGTCTTATCCTTGGCCTTCGTGGGTGCCAGCAAGTCCCTGATGAGGCGGTAGACCTTGGGCCCACAATTAGTCAGCGGTATAGCCTTGCGCTTCTCCTCCAATGTGTCCGTCTCTCCTGCCCGGTCGTTTGCCACGAAATATAGCTCGAGCCTTTCCGTGAAAGCATCTCAATCATCACCCCCTGCGAAGTCTTTTAGTGTGCCAAAGGTAGTCATAATCACGTGAAAGTCTGTATTCTCATCGCCAGTTATTATGTCTGTGATGTACTTATGAATGACTCCACGAGGCAATGTGTTGTACTCAAACTGTAGTGACCTTGGTCCTTTATTCCAAACTCCAGAGTGAGGCACAAGCATGGTGGGCAGCCTTTTATACTGGGCCCTGCCACCAGGGCAGGAAACCCCTGATCTCAACCAGTTGCACCCTCTAATGGTGCCAGCATGTATATACACATGTAAACCTTATTGATAGTACATCAGGGATCCACGCTCTCGGCTGCAGAGAACCTTATCTATCCCCCTAAATATACTGTCCCCTACTACAACCACCTTCCTCTTTACTCCCCCCACTTGAATGGCTTTCTGCACCACGGTGTCTTGGTCAGTCTGCTCATCCACCGCAGTCTGCACACTTGTCCATGAGGGTTGCAAGAACCTCAAATCTATTGAACAAGTGCAAGGACTGGGGCTCCTGCAATACTTTTCCCTGCTCCTCCTGTACCATGTGGGAACTCAGGGACACTTCCAGTGTCCCTGACGACTACGTGTGTGGGAAGTGTATCCGTCTCCAGCTCCTGACGGACCGCATTGCGGAATTGGAGCTGAGGGTGGATTCACTCGCAGTCACACCCTCCTGTCCCTGACCACTTATCAATTCTAAAGTATTTAATCTAGAGGGTGTGGCTGCCTCCTGGAGGATAAGGTTCAGGTAACTTTCTCCCTCCCTGATGTCTCACAATGTCTACAACTCGGACTTCAGCTCCTCAACTCGGATCTGAAGTTCATCGAACCACAGACACTTACAGCAGACATAGTCACCCTGGACCAAAACGTCCAGAAGCTCCCACATATTGCAGCAGTAACACATCTCCTGTTATCCCACTATTTTATTCAATTCATTAGTTTAGTGTTAATCAAAATATTTACCTTATCTAATTTATTAAATTAGTTAAACAAATAAAGGTTCATTTTAGAATTTAGTTATATGCTATATGTTAATTTAAAAGAAAAACTTAGCCCACAATCATTACCAATCACTTACCTGCCTTACCTGTGATGTCACACTCCCCACCCAGAGCCATGTAATCTCCTGGGACAGGCAAAAAAACAGTTAAAAACCCAGGCCAACTGGGGAAAAAAACTGGGAAAATTCCCAACCAGGCGATCGAAACTAGTCCAGGAGATCACATTGGCCATATGCTGTGGTCTGCTGTGGCTTTTATCTGCACTCTCGAGCCTCGGTCTGCTCCCGCTCAGGTACGCTGCTTCTCAAACTCTCAGGTTTCCCACTCTGAGCTGTTATCTTGGAATTTTTTAGCTGTTCTGCAACACAAAGGATCTCTCTAGTCTCTCTGTTGTTTGGCTGGAATCATCCACCAACAAATATTTCAGCTAGGGTTTCCAGAAATCCCATCTGCATCGCCAATGTGGTATCTTCTTTACGCATCACAAACACACACTTACAAGTTCAACTCAGGAACTTGTCAGGTGACCTGATGCTTTTATTGTATAAACGTTAGCAGTTGCATTACCACAGTAGTCCACTAGGTGGCGCAGTAGTCCACTAGGTGGAGCTATTTATTACAGTTGTTGTTTTCAGGAATTCAATATTGGATTCCCAGAAGTGACAGCAGGTAACGTGTTGGTGCAGTGATAGTGTTCTGCCTAAATGCTTTGGAACTATGTTGCGATAAGAGCCAATTTTGAGCTTGCTGGAAGTGGGCACAGGCTATGAATTTGGACATGGAACCTCGTGTGTCCAACTCACTACAAACCACGAATTATGGGGCAGGATGATGCTGTGCTACTGGCATGAGTGGGCCAAGTGACCAAGCTATGCCACCTGCTTTAGTTTGACGTACAGACAACCTAAAGAACTGGGCTGTTTTCTTTCCGTAGGTGTCAAGGTCGTAGCAGCATAAGTGTCTGTGCAACAGGATCCTTCCAGGCCTCTTCGGAGTTCATCTTCCATATAAACCAATCTTAAGTTTATTGCCGTGTAAATGACCGATGCCATGTTTGCCTTGATCCCTTTCCCCAGTTGAAAAGAGACACCAGTTGGAGAGGCCACAGAACGTTTACTACCTGACGGGCTCCCTTAGATTCAGGGTGCTTTTGATGGAATGCTTGTAGCTATCAGGGCTACACATCACCCCATGCAGGCAGCAAAAGGAAGTGGTATCAATCCCTAAATGTGCAGATGGTTTCAGGAATGTGATCTTGCTCACTAAACAGTCAGCACCCGTGATTCTTTTGTTCTGCAGGTTTGTTGGACTTCAGATTAGGCTGCTGGCCCTGATGCTATTCACTTTTTTGTGGGATTGGATGGTAGATATTAGGCTGGATAAACAATTGGTTACATTCATGTAAAAAAAAAGCTATTAATGGAATTAGCTCTAATGGGGTGGGGGTGGGGGGTGCGGGAGAGGTATGGGGGAGGGTGTTAGGGGGGGTGCGGTGGGATTGTGTGGGGGGAGCGGGGGGGGGTCACGGGGGGGCAGTGCGGGGGTGGTGGTGCAGGGGGATGTGGGGGTGGCGCGGTGTGGGGGTGGGTGGTGTGGGGGAAGTGTGGAGGGGGGGAGGGTCGGTCATTAGTCGAGTCCCGCAGGGATCAATGTTACTTTCCTGACATCTTTTTTAGCAATCTGGATGGAGCCATTGGAGAAATGATCTACAAGTTTGTGGGTGACACCAAGATTTGTGCGCTTGTGCGAAACTCGGATGAGAAAAATAAGGTACAGGCTGATTTGGATGCAACGGGGGAAAGGACCACTGTTTGGCGAGTATATAGACAAGTGCAGCATGATGCATTTAAGCAGGGGCTTTTCCAAGCTTGTAAACATCATGCAAGGTTGTACACTCAATGTGGCTGAGCGAGAGAAAGACTTGAGGTTATAGTTCATGAGTAACTAAAGGTCCATTACCTGAGTCACAAAGCAGTTTTGTAAGCGAATGGGGTGTTAGTATGCATAGCTAGGACAATTAAATATAAATTAGAAGTACAATCCTAATGTATAAATCTAGGTCTGGCCACATCTAGAATTGCAAGGCTGATTTTTATCCCTGCCTCTGGGCGAGAACGAGGCAGGAGCAGAATGAAATTGGCGGCACAGCACTTACTACCCACTGCTGACCTGCCCACCGCCATTTTGATTGGGTCACAGTCAGTCAGAGATCCTACCTAGAATCATAGAAGTCATAGAATCATAGAAATTTACAGCACAGAAGGAGGCCATTTCGGCCCATCATGTCCGAGCCGGCCAACAAGAGGCTATCCAACCTAATCCCACTTTCCAGCTCTAGGTCCGTAGCGCTAGAGGTTACGACACTTCAAGTGCACATCTAATTACTTTATAAATGTGGTGAGGGTTTCTGCCTCTACCACCCTTTCAGGCAGTGAGTTCCAAACCCCACAACCCTCTGCGTGAAGAAATTTCCCCTCAATCCCCTCTAAACATTCAACCAATTACTTTAAATTTATGCCCCCTGGTTATTGACTCTTCTGCTAAGGGAAATAGGCCCTTTCTATCCACTATATCTAGGCCAGTCATAATTGCATACACCTCAATGAGGTCTCCCCTCAGCCTCCTCTGTTCCAAGGAAAACAAACCCAGCCTATCCAATTTATCCTCATAGCTTAGATTCTCCACTCCCAGCAACATCCTCACAAATCTCCTCTGTATCCTCTCCAGTGCAATCACGCCCTTCCTGTAATGCGGTGACCAGAACTGCACGCAGTACTCCAGCTGTGGCCTAACCAGTGTTTTATACAGTTCAAGCATAACCCACCTGCTCTTATTTGCTATGCCTCGGCTAATAAAGGAAAGCATTCCATATGCCTTCTTAACCACCTTATCCACCTGGCCTGCTACCTTCAGGGATCTGTGGACATGCACTCCAAGGTCCTTTTGTTCCTCTACACTTCTCAGTGTCCTACATTTAATGTGTATTCCCTTTCTTTGTTAGCCCTCCCCAAATGCATTACTTCACACTGCTCTGGATTAAATTCCATTTGCCACTGTTCTGCCCACCTGACCAGTTGATTGATATCTTCCTGCAGTCCGCAGCTTTCTTCTTCATTATCAACCACACAGCCGATTTTTGTATCATCTGCAAACTTCTTAATCAGTCTAGATCATTGATGTATACCACAAAAAGCAAGGGACCTAGCACTGAGCCTTGCAGAACCCCACTGGGTTCAGGCGAGAGCTTTGTTAGAGTAAGGATAGTGGGGTCCTCAATGCTGCCGGGTGGAGAAGGGTTAAAATTCACCCCTATAATTTAATGCAAAGCTTTACTTGAAAAACGCTTATAAAATTCATGTCCAGGATTTCTTCAAATCATTTGAAAAACAAATGGATAACTAAAACCAGATGAAAGACATGCTGCACGTTGGGATATGACCCATACTCAGACTGCACTATTCTGGGAACGTGTGTCATTGGTAGGTTTGTCCAGTTGATAAAATGGTAGATGTGGGAACAATATCAATTCCAACCACAAACATTGCCGAGAGTCTGAAACCTCTGTGTAAAAGACATGAATGGAAGTACACAAAGACATAAAAGTATGTTTAACCGTATTACTATGAAATGGATTATGTTTTAATTTGTTTTAAATGATATTTCATACCTTATTTTGAGCCTGGATTTGGCAGGCTGAGGGGAATACTTTGAGCAATCTGATTGATTCAGTTTCTGTTTCTTTTTGTAGTGTCCTTACACATTACTATAAATTCACACGAGGCATGTTCTGCAGACAAGGTCACTCTGTGACCTGAACCTTTATTCACAGGACCAAGAAGTGATGACCCTGCGTGGGACCTTCCTTTATATATCTGGATGACCATGTGGTCAAGGTGTGCATTTCTTAGGTGTATACAGTATGCAGTGTTGTTACATGAAGGTTACAGTTACATGAAGGTTACATACATGACATCGCCTCCCCCCCCCCTCCACCCCCCAACGTCTTGTGGGGTCAAAGATTAAGTCTTTCAGGTGATCGACGCTCTCTCGTGGAGCGCCGCAGTTGGAGCTCTGGTTGTTGAGCCTTGGCATGCATCTCTGTCACCTATGGTGATTCCGGCTTTTCCGGGCTGGCTGCAGGGACTGTGCATGCTGCTGAATTCTTGTTGCTCGTTTACTGGCGGTGGTGTGGGCAACATCTCATGATTTTCCTCAGGTTCCTCAGTGTCCATGCTGAACCTTTTTTTTATTTGATCCAGATGCTTGCGGCATATTTGTCCATTGTTAAGTCTGACCACTATGACCCTATTCCTCTCTTTGCCAATTACAGTACCCTCAAGCCACTTGGGTCCCAAAGTGTGATTAAGAACAAATACAGGGTCATCGATTTCTATACATCTCACCTTTGAGTTACGGTCATGGCACTCATTTTGGGACTGGCGCTTGCCCTCAACAATGTCTGACAGGACTGGATGAATGAGGGACAGCCGAGTTTTAAGTGTACGTTTCATGAGTAGTTCGGCGGGCGGGACTCCCGTGAGCGAATGCGGTCGGGACCTGTAGGCCAGCAGGAGGCGCGATAGGCGGCATTGAAGGGAGGGTCCTTGAATCCGGAGCATGCCCTGTTTTATGATTTGGACCGCACGTTCCGCCTGGCCATTGGAAGCCGGCTTGAGCGGTGCCGTCCTGACATGTTTGATGCCATTACCTGACATGAACTCCCGGAATTCATAGCTAGTGAAACACGGGCCGTTGTCGCTAACCAGGATGTCCGGCAAACCGTGGGTCGCAAAGACCGCATGCAGACTCTCCACAGTGGTGGATGTTGTGCACGAATCCAATATGATGCACTCGATCCAATTCAATTACGCATCAACAACAATGAGGAACATTTGTCCCATGAACGGGCCCACGTAGTCTACGTGAATACGTGACCGTGGCCTGGTGGGCCAGGGCCACGGGCTGAGTTTGGCCTGCCTGGGGGCATTGCCCAGCTGGGCACACATCGTGCACCTGCGAACACAGTGTTCCAGGTCTGAGTCAATTCCCGGCCACCATACATGTGACCTGGCAATGGCCTTCATTAGCACAATGTCTGGGTGCTCCCTGTGGAGTTCCCTGATGAATGCTTCCCTTCTCTTCTGGGGCATGACTACCCGGCTGCCTCATAGTAGGCAGTCAGCTTGGATGGAGAGCTCATCCATCCATCTGTGAAATGGTCTGACCTCCTCGGGGCATGTTCCGTGTCCGGGCGCCCAATCCCCAATCAGGACACATTTCTTAATCAAGGATAGGGGGGGATCTCTGTTGGTCCAGATTTTGATCTGGCAGGCTGTGATGGGGGAGCCTGCACTGTCAAAGGCATCAACGGACAGGACCATCTCAGGACTTTGCTCCGCTGCCCCCTCGGTGGTGGCCAGTGGAAGCCTGCTGAGCGTGTCATCGCAATTTTCGGTGCCTGGCCGGTGCCGTATGGTGTAGTCATATGCGAGCTGGCGCATTGGCATTGACAGCTTTGCTGTCTGACAACAGGGATGTTAACGGCTTGTGGTCCGTTTCTAACTCGAACATTCTGCCAAAAAGGTACTGGTGCATCTTTTTCACCCCGTAGACACATGTGAGTGCTTCCTTTTCAACCATCCCATACCCCCTTTCTGCTTGGGAGAGCGACCTGGAGGCATAAGCCACAGGTTGTAGTTGGCCCTCATCATTACTCTGCTGCAACACGCACCCAACCCCATAGGATGATGCATCACATGTCAAAAACAATTTCTTACAGAGGTCGTACAGAGTCAACAGCTTATTAGAACAAAGCAGGTTCCGCGCCCGATTGAAAGCCTGTTCCTGACAGTCCCCCCAAAACCAATCGCAACCCTTACGCAGGAGCACGTGTAGCAGCTCCAACAATGTGCTTAAGTTCAGCAGTAAATTCCCGAAATAGTTCAAGAGTCCCAGAAATGAACGCAACTCCGATGTGTTGCAGGGCCTGGGCGCACGACAAATCGCCTCCGTTTTGGATTCAGTAGGCCGGATCCCGTCTGTGGCAACCCTCCTGCTCAAAAACTCGACCTCTGGAGCCAAAAACACACACTTGGACTTCTTTAGTCGCAGATCTACCCGGTCCAGTCGCGTAGCACCTTCTCCAGGTTGTGGAGATGTTCCTCGATGTCTCGACCTGTGATAAGGATGTCGTCCTGAAATACGATTGTTCCAGGGATGGATTTGAGCAGGCTTTCCATGTTCCTTTGAAAGATAGCGGCCGCTGATCGAATACCAAACGGACACCTGTTGTAGACAAACAGCCCCTTGTGCGTGGTGATGGTGGCCAGTAGCTTGGATCCTTCGGCCAGTTCCTGGGTCATGTAGGCTGAAGTGAGGTCCAACTTGGTGAACAGCTTGCCGCCTGCCAGCGTGGCAAAAAGATCCTTTGCTCTCGGAAGCGGGTATTGGTCTTGTAGTGACACTCGGTTGATGGTGGCCTTGTAGTCACCACAGATCCTGACCGAGCCATCCATTTTTAGGACAGGGAGATGGGGCTTGCCCAGTCGCTGAATTCAACGGGCGAAATTATGCCCTCTCTTAGCAACCTGTCCAACTCACTCTCAATTTTCTCCCGCATCACATACGGCACAACTCTGGCTTTGTGGTGCACTGGTCTGGTGTCCGGGGTGATGCGTATCACTACTTTGGTACCTTTGAAAGTCTCGACACCAGGTTGAAATTGATACGTCCTTACTATACAGTATAAATGCACACGAGGCCCATGCTTGAGAGAAGGTCAGTCTGTGACCTGTCCTTTACTCCATAGCATTCAAGTGATGAAGGTGGGTGGAGCTTCCCCTTTTATATCTGAAGGTCTAGGTTATGATTGTCTCCCAATAGTTCACCCCCTTGTGGCCAATGTTCTCAGTGTACAACTTGTCAGTTTATACATGGGTTACAATGCTGGTTGAATAAATGACATCACCTCTCCCTGCAAAGTCTTATTGGGATCACAGGTTGAGTCTCTCTGGTGGTTTACACTCTCTTGTAGAGCGCCTGAGTCGGGGCTCCGGTTGTTGGGCGCTGGCCTGAGTGTCTGCTGTTTGCGGTGCCTCAGGCCTGTCTGGACTGCCCACAGTGACTGGGCTCTCCTTCCTTTGGTTCCAGTGTTCGGTCACCTGTGGTGGAGTGAACTCTATATCGTGTTGTTCCTCGGCTTCTTCTATGGGGTTGTTGAACCTCCTTTTTGTTTGATCCACATGTTTGCGGCAGATTTGTCCATTGGTAAGTTTAACTACAAGAATCCTATTCACCTCTTTTGCAATCACGGTGCCTACAAGCCATTTGGGCCCTGCAGCGTAGTTGAGGACAAAGACAGGGTCATTTAGATCAATACATCGCGCCCTCGCATTCCTGTCATGGTAGTCACATTGTGACTAGCGCCTGCTCTCGACAATTTCTTTCATGGTGGGGTGTATAAGGGATAACCTGGTTTTGTGCATTCTTTTCATTAGCAGCTCTGCGGGTGGAACCCCTGTGAGCGAGTGTGGTCGGGATCTGTAGGCCAACAGGAAGCGTGATAAGCGGATTTGTAGGGAACCCCCTTGGATTCTGAGCATCCCCTGTTTGATTATCTGCACTGCTCATTCTGCCTGGCTGTTCGAGGCCGGCTTGAACAGTGCCGTTCTGACATGGTTGATTCCATTGCCTGTCATGAAGTCCTGGAATTCAGTACTTGTGAAGCATGGGCCATTGTCGCTGACCAAGATATCTGGTAGACCGTGGGCGGCGAACATTGCCCGTAGACTTTCTACCGTGGCAGAGGATGTGCTTGAATTTAAAATGTCACACTCGATCCATTTGGAGTAGGCGTCTACTGCAACCAAAAACATTTTTCCCATGAAAGGACCTGTGTGGTCCACATGGATGCGTGACCAAGGCTTGGCGGGCCAGGACCAAGTCCTAAGGGGAGCTTCTCTGGGTGCATTGCCCAGCTAGGCACACGTGTTGCACCTGCGAACACAAAGTTCCAGATCTGCGTCTATATCTGGCCACCAAACGTGTGACCTGGCAATTGCCTTCATCATGACAATGCCCGGGTGCTCACTGTGGTGTTCTCTGATGAACACCTCTCTGCCCATCTGGCGCATGACTACGCGGTTTCCCCACAGTAGGCAATTGGCCTGAATCGAGAGTTCATCCCTGCGCCTGTGAAATGGTTTAAATTCCTCAGGGCAAGCCCCGTACGTGGCTGCTCAGTCCCCATTCATTTCTTGACTAAAGACAATAGCGGGTCTCTATTTGTCCAGACTTTGATCTGACGGGCTGTCACGGGTGAGCCTTCGCTTCCGAAAGCTTCAACAGCCATGACCATCTCAGCAGCATGCTCGGTAGCCCCCTCAGTGGTGGCTAGTGGGAGCCTGCTGAGTGCATCACCGCAGTTTTCAGTGCCCGGTCTGTGCCGAATTGTATAGTCATAGGCGGCTAACGTGAGTGCCCACCTCTGTATGCGGGCCGATGCGTTTGCATTTATGGCCTTGTTGTCGGCCAAAAGGGACGTTAGGGGTTTGTGATATGTCTCCAGCTCAAATTTCCAGCCAAACAGGTACTGGTGCATTTTCTTTACCGCATATACACATGCAAGCGCCTCCTTTTCGACCATCCCGTAGCCCCTTTCTGCCTGGGACAGACTCCTGGAGGCATAAGCTCCCGGCTGTAACTGACCCTTGGCATTGACATGCTGTAACACACACCCGACACCATAGGACGATGCATCGCACGTTAACACAAGTTTCTTACATGGGTCATATAGCGGTAACTGATTGTTGGAACATAACAAATTGCGTGCTCTATTAAAAGCCCTTTCCTGGCTGTCCCCCCAGACCCATTCGCGACCTTTGCATAGGAGCACGTGTAGCGGCTCTAGCAGTGTGCTCAATTTGGGGAAAAAATTACCAAAATGGTTCATTAACCCCAGGAACGAATGCAGCTCCGTCATGTTATGGGGTCTGGGTGCTCTCTGGATCGCTTCCGTCTTGGACGCAGTAGGGCTGATCCCATCTGCTGCTACCCTCATCCCCAAGAATTCTAACTTTGGAGCTAGGAAGACGCACTTCGCCTTTTTCAGTCACAGCCCTACCCGGTCCAGTCTGCGTAGCACCTCCTCCAGGTTGTGGAGGTGTTCTTCAGTATCGCAACCCATGATGAGGATGTCGTCTTGAAAAAGCACCGTCCTGGAATTGACTTGAGGAGGCTTTCCATATTTCGTTGGAAGATCGCGGCGGCCGAGTGAATCCCGAACGGACATCTGTTGTACTCAAACAACCCCTTGTGTGTCGTAATGGTGGTCAGCTTCTTCGACTCACTCGCCAGCTCCTGGGTCATGTAAGCTGAGGTCAGGTCCAATTTTGAAAAAGGTTTGCCACCGGATAGCATCGCAAAGAGCTCCTCCGCTCTCGGTAGCGGGTACTGGTCTTGGAGTGACACCCGATTGATGGTGGCCTTGTAATCACCACATATCCTGACCGACCCATCCGCCTTGAGCACCGGCACAATCGGGCTCGCCCAATCATTGAATTTGATTGGCGAGATGATGCCTTCCCTCAGCAGACGGTCCAATTCGCCTTCTATCTTTTCCCGCATCACATATGGCACCGCTCTGGCCTTGTGGTGTACTGGCCTGGCGGCCGGGTTTATGTGAATCACTACCTTGGCCCCCATGAAAGTGCCAATGCCGGGTTGAAACAGTGAGTCAAATTTGTCCAGCATCTGTGAGCATGATACTCGCTCCACAGAGGAAATTGCATTGACTTTGCCCCATTTGGTGAGAAAGCAGGAATGGGGTACTGAAGTTGCATGTTCAGCCATGAACTTATTGAATGGTGGTGCAGGCACGAAGGGCCGAATGGCCTACTCCTGCACCTATTTTCTATGTTTCTATGTTTCTATTTCCAGTTCATGACAGCAAGCCAACTCCTCCCCAGTAGTGTAGGACTGACCCCCGGGACAACCCAGAGTGGCAACCTGTTCTCCGAATTTTTGTGGGTCACGACTACCGTGGCGCTGCCAAGCGCCAGAATGATCTCCTTTGTGTAAGTCCGTAGCTGTGCATCAATCGGCGATAATTTTGGCCTCCTGGCCTTGGACGCCCACAACTTTTCGAACTGTTTGATACTCATCAGGGACTGGCTGGCCCCCGTGTCTAGCTCTATTGATACTGGGATGCCATTGAGGAGCACTTTCATCATTATCGGTGGCGTCCTGGTGTATGAACTGTATACGTGCTCCACATGAACTCGCTGAACTTCAGCTTCCAGTGATTTCCCCCAGCGTTCATTTCTTCAATTTCTGCAGGTATTTTGCTCATCTCTGCAAACTCCGGCTGAGTGTGTGCCTCCACACCTCCAACATGAGCTGTTGTTGGAAACAAAAGGTCTCTTGCCAGTCGATCGTCTCTGACTGCCTCTGTGACTGTCTTTAAGTGCGCTATTAACAGGTGTTGATGGCCCCATTACTGGCCGTATTGTCCCTTGCAATGGCGTGAATCGCCGTTCAGCTTGCCATTGTCTCTGTCGAACTCCCCCTCTGGGCTCGACTACATTTTGGTGCATGCCCAATTGCCCTTGTCTGCCTGGAGAACTGCGTGCTGCTTTAACAATGTTGATTCTCTGTCCCAACCATTTCTTAACACAGTATCTCTCGTCTGTTCTGCTAGTGGCCATGCTCGCGTGGTTTACACCCCAGTTTCTTGTCGCCATTGATACGTCCTTACTATACAGTAGAAATGCACACGAGGCCCATGCTTGAGAGAAGGTCAGTCTGTGACCTGTCCTTTATTCCATAGCACTCAAGTGATGAAGGTGGGTGGAGCTTCCCCTTTTATACCTGAAGATCCAGGTTAGGATTGTCTCCCAAAAGTTCACCACCTAGTGGTCATTGTTCCACAGTGTACAACTTGTAGTTTATACATGGGTTACAATGCTGGTTGAATACATGACAGAAATAGTGATTCAAATTTCTGTAGGACCTGTGAGCATGAACTTCGCTCCACAGATGAAATGGCGTGCACATCCCCCCATTTCCAGTTCATCCTGGCTAGCCAGCTCCTCCACAAAAGCGTGGGACCATTTCCCGGGACAATCCAGAGTGGCAGCCGGTTCTCTGATCCATTATGTGTGACCACCAACATTGCACTGCCTAGCACTGGGATGATCTCTTTGGTGTACATCCGTAATTGCATGTCAATGCGTTCTAGTTTGGGTTTGCTCGCTCTGAGTGGCCATAGTTTCTTGAATTGTTGGACACTCATAAGTGACTGGCTAGCCCCTGTGTCCAGCTCCATGCGTACCAGGATGCCGTTTAATCGGACTGTCATCATCATAGGTGGCGTTTTGGTATATGAGCTATGGATGTTTGCCACATGAACCCGCTGAACTTCAGTGTCCATTGCTTTGTCCCAAGCATCAACCTGCCTGGTTCATCTGCCTCGTAAATTAGCCTCGCTGCAGGCTTCCTGCACATTCTGGCTAAATGTCCACTGAAGTTACAATTTTTACAGATAAATTGTTGAAACCTACAGGTTTTTGCAGCATGTCTGCCCCCGCACCTCCAGCATGAGCTGAGATTGTTGTGAACAAAAGGGCTGTTACCAGGCATTCCTCTCTGATTGTCTCTTTTATTACTCTTGAGCACTCTGTTAGTGGGTGTCAATGCTCCCATCCCGGGACGCATTGTCCACCGTGATGGCGTAAATGTCCGTTCAATCTGCCATTGTCTCTGTTGAGGACCCACTCTAGAGTCTGTTGCTGCCTGGTTGGTGTCGAATTGCCCTTGCCTGCCTGCGGGGTTCTGAGTCGCATTAACAATATCAACTCCCTGATCCATCGCCACATTGGAAGCAGAGTTGTGCGCGTATATTAACTTGGTTTCCTCCTCCCCCGCCATGAAGGTCTGAGCCATCAATGCTGCCGCTTCCAAGGTCAAATCCTTGGTCTCAATTAGCTTTCTGAAAATCCTGGCATGACCAATGCCCTCAATAAAGAAATCCCTTAACATCTCCCCCCTGCAGGCGTCTGTGAACTTACAGAGGCTGACCAAGCGCCGAAGGTCCGCAACGAAGTCCGGTATGCTCTGTCCTTCCCGACATCGGTGTGTATAGAATCGGTGTTGGGCCATGTGTATACTGCTCGCCGGTTTGAGGTGCTCACCGATCAGTTTGCTGAGGTCGTCAAAGGTTTTGTCTGCCGGCTTCTCGGGTGTGAGCAGGTCTTTCATCAGCGCGTACGTCTTGGGTCCACAGCTGGTCAGTAGATGTGCCCTTCGCTTGTCAGCCGCTGCATCTCCCAGCCAGCCATTCATGACAAAGCTCTGCTGGTGCCTCTCAACGAAATCGTCCCAGTCCTCACCAACACAATACCATTCCTCTGTGCTACTGGTGGCCATTCTCGTGAGACGTTGATTCCCATTTCTCGTCGCCAAATGTAGTGTCCTTACACACTACTATAAATTCACACGAGGCACATTCTGCAGACAAGGTCACTCTGTGACCTGAACCTTTACTCACAGGACCAAGAAGTGATGACCCTGCGTGAGACCTCCCTTTATATACCTGGATGACCAGGTGAGGAGTGTCTCCCACAAGTTCACCCCCTGTGGTCAAGGTGTGCATTTCTTAGGTGGGTACAGTATGCAGTGTTATCACATGAAGGTTACAGTTACATGATGGTTACATACATGACACTTTTAACTGCTGATTTTCCTCAGTCTTTCATAGAATCATAGAACAGTACAGCACAGTTGGAAGTAATTTGGCGCATCAAATCTGCGCTGACTCGTGTGAAGAGCAATCCAGTCAGCCCCACTCCCCCGCTCTTTCCCCATATCCCTGCAATGTTTCTCCTTTAAGTATTTATTCAATTCCTTTTTGAAGGCTACTATTGAATCTGTTTCCACCACCCTATCAGGCAGTGAATAACAAATCGTGACCACTCGTTGCATAAAAATGTTTTTCATCATGTCGCCTCTGGTTCCTTTGCTGATCACCTTAAATCTGTGCCCTCTGATTATCAACTCTTCATCCATTGGAAACAGTTTCTCTTCATTTATTCTATCTAAACATGATTTTGAACACCTCTATCAAAACTCCTTTTCGTCTTCTCTGCATATGTGCTCAGGTCTCTGGAGTGGGACCTGAATCCACAAGTCCCACCCCTGAGGTGAGAGTGTCACCCACTGAGCCACGGCTGACACTTTGGTATTAGAAATTCATTCGCATTTTTCAATTCTTTTACAATCATTGTTCTATAAAGCTGCTAAAACTTTTTAAAAATGTGAAAATAAAAAATGTTTTCGTCACCAAGGTCCCTCAAAGATTGGTGGGTGGCAAAGGAGGGACTTACGCCGCCAATCTGGGAGGCAGCGGGCGGGAGCTCTCATTCTCGGTGGCAAAGGTGCTTGCCGCCCAAGTGCCGCTGACAATGGAGTTGGCCCCACCGAACACCTTCAGGGGACCCCATACAGGTAAGCCCCTGTAAAAAAAATATTAAAAATGTTTACTCACCCTTTTTTTCACCTCTTCAGACCTACCGTTGGGGCAGACCAGTCTCCTCGGAGCGGTCCCCATCCCCGTTCTGTCACCGATTCCCGCCCGCATGAATACGGCATCTCGACAGGCGGGACTCCACTTACGCCACTCAGCCGTCCGCTGATGTCAGCAAGCAGTTCCCGGCGGTTGTCCCCTCTCGCCCGTTCCAGACCCAGATCGAAAGTGGCACTGGGCAGAGCTCGAAGAGGAATGATGGCGGCAGTGGGTGGCAGTCAGCAGCAGTGGCCGGTGAGTCCATCAAATTCGGGCCCTTAAATTGGAACTGGCCAACTCAGTGATATCATTACTCCCACTTTTACCCTCCCAATAATTTAGAAACATAAGTTCAGATAATAGTCAGATACTATCTCAAATGCACAAAATGTAATGTAAAACAGTAAAGTATTCTGTTACTAAATGAATGAAATGATGGATCGATCGATTATATGTTGTACTGAAGGTCTATGTGGCTGTTTGGCTGAGCGGCTCGAGTCTGGGAAGCCGACGACGGAGGGGTTTTCTCTTTTTAGTGTGCTGAGTACGGGAGCCCGCGGCTTTGCGAGGCCTGATTATAAGTGAGTCATTGCCTGGGGTCCTTGTGCTCTGGGATCCGCTGCCATGTCTAAGACGGTGGTGAGAACCCCAATGCCATCGTACTCTGAGTTCTGGGAGAGAAAAGCCCTTACTCTTTCGTCAGTAAAAGAGTCATTGAGATCAGCAAGCATGAATCGACTCAGACGAATGTGCAGCTCCAGCTCCAGCTCGCGTTCTATTTCTGTCCTGTCCAGCGAGCCGGATAGAATTAACTAACCGGCCGGATATGGCCCGCGGGCCGTATTTTGCCCACCACTGTTCTCAATGATCATTTAAAGCATTTGTAACGATGCTTTCTATTAACTTCTCCAACACTGAGGTCAAATTCACTGGCCTATAGTTTTCAGGATTTGACCTGAATCCTTTGTATGTGCTTTTCTCCAATTATCTGACACTCCGAAAAAACATTTGCAGGGCTACGGGGAAAGGGCAGGGGAGTGGGACTAATTGAAATGCTCTTGCAGAGAGCTGGCATGAGCTCGACGGGCCCAATGGCCCTCTTCCCTGCTGTAACCATTCTATGGGCCCAAGTTTCCACACGCGCCGAGAACGGCGCAGTCCCGACCTGGATGCCCGTTTTTCGCGCCACAAAGTGCGCCTAAAAAAATCCTCCATATTCTCCACCTCCCTGCAGTTCCTCTGGCCCTCGGCGCAGCCAGCACGAGTGTAGGGGGGCGGAGCCAGGTCCCTGCGCTGAAAACAGTGCCGGGACCTCTGCACATGCGCGCTACAGTGGGCACGCAAGTGCAGTAGCTCCAGGCGCCGAACTGTATGGGAGGGGCCAGAAGCATGCAGCCCCTAGCCCTGGCCGAATGGCCTCACTGGGGCTGCGTGAATAAGGCTCCTCCCACGGCCAGCTCCTGCTTCCCCCTCCCCCGACCAGACCCGACACCCGCTCCCCCCTGCCTCCGGACCAGACCCGACACCCGCTTCCCCCCCCCGACTGGACCCGACCCGACCCGCGCTCCTGTTCCCGCTCCGCTTCCCCCACCCCCGACTGGACCCGACCCGAGCTCCTGTTCCCGCTCCGCGCTCCCCCTCCACCCGACTGGACCCGACCCGACCCGACCCGCACTCCTGTTCCCGCTCCGCTCCCCCCACCCCCGACTGGACCCGACCCGAGCTCCTGTTCCCGCTCCGCGCTCCCCCCCCACCCGACTGGACCCGACCCGACCCGCACTCCTGTTCCCGCTCCCCGCCCCCCCCGACTGGACCCGACCCGCGCTCCTGTTCCCGCTCCCCGACTGGACCCGACCCGACCCGCGCTCCTGTTCCCGCTCCGCTCCCCCCACCCCCGACTGGACCCGACCCGAGCTCCTGTTCCCGCTCCGCGCTCCCCCCCCACCCGACTGGACCCGACCCGACCCGCACTCCTGTTCCCGCTCCCCGCCCCCCCCGACTGGACCCGACCCGCGCTCCTGTTCCCGCTCCCCGACTGGACCCGACCCGACCCGCGCTCCTGTTCCCGCTCTCCCCGACTGGACCCGATCTGCTCTCCTGTTCCCGCTCCCCGCCCCCCCGACTCGCGCTCCCGCCCCCCGACCCGACCCGACCCCCCCCTCCACTGGACCCGACCCGACTCCCGCTCCCGGACTGGATCCGACCTGACCTCCCCCCATCCCTCTCTCTCCCCCTCCCTCCCTCTCCCCCCTCCCTCTCTCTCCCCTCCCTCCCTCCCTCCCTCTCTCTCCCCCTCCCTCCCTCCCTCTCTCCCCCTCCCCCTCCCTCCCTCCCCCTCTCTCCCCCCTCCCTCTCTCTCCCCCTTCCTCCCTCTCTCTCTCTCTCTCTCCCCCTCCCTCCCTCTCTCCCTCCCCCCCTCCCTCCCTCTCTCTCCCCCCCTCCCTCTCTCTCCATCCCTCCCTCTCTCTCCCTCCCCCACTCCCTCTCTCTCCCTCTCCCTCTCCCTCCCTCTCTCTCTCCCTCCCTCCCTCCCGACCTGAACCGACCCAACCCAACCTGTAAATCTGGTGCTGGGGACGGGCCCTGCCCGAAGTCTCGGGCCGGCCCGTTCAGCCTTCGGTCCCGAAAGGCCTGCCTGAAGCACTTTCACACAGGTAGGAAGATGGTTTATTTAATCTTTTCTTTGCTTATAAATGTTTATTCAGGTTGGATTTATTTGTATAATATTTGTATAAGTATAAATAAGGATTTATTATAGAATTTAATGACTTCCCTTTCCCCCCCACCTCGTTCTGGACGCCTAATTTGTAACCTGCGCCTGATTTTTTAATGTGTAGAACAGGTTTTTTCAGTTCTACAAAAATCTTCACTTGCTCCATTCTACTTTCGTTTGGAGTACATTTTCACTGTGGAAACTTTCAAATCAGGCGTCAGTGGCCGGACACGCCCCCTTTTGAAGAAAAAATTCTGTTCCAAAGTGGAACTGTTCTACCTGACTGGAACTGCAGAAAAAAAAAATGTGGAGAATTGCGATTTCTAAGATAGTCCGTTCTCCACCAGTTGCTCCTAAAAATCAGGCGCAAATCATGTGGAAACTTGGGCCCTATGATTCTACCTCATTTTTCAATGAGCTGCTGGAAATACTTACCAGGGAGCCATGCACAAGCTCTGCCATTTCTTCCACTACCCTAGGATAAATTAAATGTAGTCCTGGTGATTTTTCCACTGAAGTCCTTTTCATTTAAATTGCGCATTTCCCTTGACATGTGGAAACAACCTATTTGAATTTTAGTCCGTTCTGTGGTTGGAAGAGCATCCATTGACAAATTATCATCCGCTCTAGATTAATTTTAGTTTGCCTAATACTTGTTTTGTTAGTGCTGCTTTTTAAATCTTTTCCTATCTGAAAGATTATTACTCCTTTCGTAAGTCTTAAAATGCTTCTTTTTGAGCATGAGTTGCCAATTTAATCCCCCAACAATAAGTGTGGCTTTCTATTGCTGCAATGAAACCTATTAAACATATGTTAAACAGTGAAAAATAAGTAATGAAGTAATTCTACTGAATCTGAGAAGTAAGGGCAACTGTATTTGCAAAAGCATCAAAGAGATGTAAATATTAAGAATTTAGGAAGTCTAATATTTCAAAATGTTACGATGTGACTTTTACTCTGTCAATCACAGATTCTTATTACAGGTTACCCACCACCTTTCTCAACTAAAGGATGCATACAGACTGGAGAGAAAATTGAGTTTTAAACATGTAAAAAGACAAAAGCACATCTGCAATCAGCGTATTTTGCCAGTGGGGAGTTGTTACATGAGAAATTATTGGGCTGCAGTTTGACGGTATGGGAAGAGATTAAGCTCATCATGTGTGCTGCAGACTTCAAAGAATTTTAATTTTCCTTTATAACTTTGAGTTTTAGACCATTATTTAATCGTTCTAAATGTACAGTGCTTAATATATCCATCGTCATATAAGACGGTCTTTGAGAAGAGCATGCCACTGCCAATGTAACCTGCGAAACCAGAGGTATGATTTGTCAATCGGTGCTTGTGTAACCCATACCTCCTCCAGCACTAATATTATTTTACACCCAGTGACTCACTTCAACAGATACATTTCAACTGATCAAGACATACCTCCAATCATTCATGGCAAGACTGACCCAGTAGCTTGGCAGCTTTTCAATTGAAAGCAAAATAACTGGAAAATTAGATTATTCAAACCTGATTAGAGACTTTGCAACATGAAAGTACAGGATAGTTGACTTAATTTGACTGTTACGGTAATGCTAATATGATGGGGAAATTTTTATTGAAAATGTTCAGCACTATAAAAGCCATCCAGTGTGACCCTGGGAGGTAATGTTTGAGCGGTAATGAGGTGCGAGCTGGCTAACAATCACAATGCATTACTTACCACCACATATCCGCCAACATCTGGCCGGTCACCATTTTGGAGCAGGCAAGTAGCGAGCTTGCCTCAAACTGGTGGAAGCCTACTTGAATATGAAAACTGGGGTCGTGCACCATATTTGGATGCTGATGCAATTTTTAAGTACAAATAACTGGAGCGTGCTTGTGTGTGCGTGCCACACAGTGATATTAGACACAAAGGGGCTGAAATTCAGGGTCTCAAAGAGACCCGTTAATGCCCGTTTGCAACACCCATTCCTAAAAATCGAATGTTTTGAGGCTTTGAGGTCAACTGGCCTACCCGACCTAAATTCAGGTCGGGGATTTTTCAGCCTGGACCCCAACCTGCTCGAGTGGTTGCACCGCCAATTTAAAACAATAAAAATACTTACCTATCCATATTCAGCACAATAGATCGATCCCCTGCTGGGCGGTGCCCCCAACAGGTTTTCCTGCCGGTGCACCATCTCCGCACTGAGTGCAGCCCAGCAGCGCGGTGACCCTTAAAGGGGAGGGCCCATTGCCGTGGCCACAATGGAAACATTTTTGCCAACCAACTTGCAGATTGGCCGGCAAAATACTGCCCGGGTTCGGCCGGGCCGCCAATGGGCAGCCTGGCACCCCCTCTTGGGTGCTAGGCCGCTGGTCCGGCCAAAACCCTCCCTGGTGGCCCAGTGGCCAAAGATTAAAAAATGATTGAATCTCTCCCCTTTAACGGAGGGGAAAGAGCGTGGTGACGCACACATGCTGTGACATCACCACGTTGATTGACAGTGGCAGAGGCCCCGACCGACCCATTTTCAGCCAGTCAGCCTGGCCATGAGTCTAAGACCCACCCCATTATGATCCATTTCCTGCAGGACTTTGATAACATTTCAGAATTCTGAAAATGGCTGTACTTACTGTACCAGGAGTTCCAGCGGTAAGTACCACTCCAAAAATCATAGGCACAAAAGACCTACAGAAATCCTCCCACCTTTGTGTGCCCCCCCTTCCCTCCCCTCCGCCCCACCCCCCCCTTCTAGCGGTTTACTTTTAAGGGCCTACTTCTAGCTCGGTTCCATGGTGGAGCTGCCAGAATTCCCACCCCCACAGTCAGCTCATTGAGCGCGAACAGCTCGCCCACAGTATTGTTATGAACCCCGACTAAGAACATGGTCCAGGCTCTCACTGGTGCCATCAGGCAGGGGGTGCAATGCCTCTGCCCACAGCCCACCCAGTATGCACCCAAATCGAAGACTGTCCACAAGATGCTGGACTTCTGAAGTAATTCTAAAGTAAGTTTCCTATTTGACAACAGTAACTACACGCTAAAGTATAGACCAAAAAGCCTCAAATACAGTGATACGAGACCAATGGCTCAATTGGCTAATCATCACAGCCCCAAGGCATTGCTGCAGGAGTTCCCCAGGGTGGTGTCCTTTTCCCAACCATCTTCAGCTTCACCAATAATCTTCCATCCATTTTAAGGTCAGAAGTGGGGATGTTCGCTGATGATTGCATAGTGTTCAGTTCCTTTTGCAGCTCCTCAGATAATGAAGCAGTCTGTGCCCGTGTGCAGCAAAACCTGGACAATATCTAGGCGTGGGCTGATAAGTGGCAAGTAACATTCACGCAACACAAGTGCCAGGCAATGACTATCTCCATCAAGACTCTAACCACATCCCCTTGAAAGTCAATGACATTATCATGGTCGAATCCCCCACCATCAACATCCTAGGCTCACCATTAACCAGAAACTTAATTGGACCAGCCAAATAAATACTATGACTACAAGAGCAGGTCAGAGGCTGGGTATTCTGTGACGAGTGATTCACCTCCTGACTCCCCAAAGCCTTTCCATCACCTACAAGACACAAGTCAGGAGTGTGATGGAATACTTTCCACTTGCCTAGATGAGTGCAGCTCCAACAACACTCAAGAAGCTTGACACCATCCAGGACAAAGCAGTGCACTTGATTGGCACCACATCCACCATCTTAAACATTCACTCCCTCCACTACCATTGCAAAGTGTACCATCTACAAGATGCACTGCAGCAACTCACCAAGGCTTCTTCGACAGCACCTCCCAAATCCGTGACCTCCACTACCTGGAAGTACAAGGGCAGCAGGCGCATGGGACCACCAGCACCTCCAAGTTACCTCTAAGTCACACCCCATCCTGATTGGAAATATATCACCATTCCTTCATCATTGCTGGGTCAAAATCCTGGAATTTCCTACCTAACAGCATTATGGGAGTACCTTCACCACAGGGACAGCAGCGGTTCAAGAAGGTAGTTCACCACCACTTTCTCAAGGGCAATTAGGAATAGGCAATAAATGCTTACCTTGCCAGTGACACCCACATCCCTTGAATGGATAAATAAAAACAAATTAAAAGCTCCCCACTTCAGTGCACCACACAAAAATAATGTTCAAAACTGCTTTCAGGCACAAGAGAACCAATGTACTATTGCCGCGTCATAAAATTACCTGATAAGTATGTTGCAAAAATGAGCCAATTTCCAGATACGTTTACACCAGGACACACTTTATAGGCCCAACTTTGTGATGCCAACAGAATCTGTGCCAGGAATGACTTGCAGTCAGTACAAAGGTGACCAAGAGTTGCCCGCGCACAACTTGAGTGCCGAACCGTTTACATAATTAGCATGAGCTGCCAGCATAGCTCTGGCCTTGTGTTAGCAATTGGCCTAATTAGGGATGTGGAAAATCTGGTTTGTTGCTCAAATTTAAAGGGATGTGCTCACTTAAACGTAAGCAGCTGCATGAGATGTCAAATATATAATAGTGTTTCAGCCTTGATAAAGGTTCAAAATGTAAAATATTTACCAGCTTTTGTCGAAGCTGGGGACAACAGCCAGAAAGGGAAAAGAAACTTGATTTGGAGCCACGCAACAGAGTCAGTGGGCAAGGAACACAGCAGTCCAACAATTCCAACTGGTGGCTGGAAAAGTGGAAGTGCTGCTGCATGAGTTGGGTGCAAGGAGGGTTGTCCTGTTCAGCACATCCAGAGACCTTCCCCAGAGGGCAGTGCTGCACCTTACCCCTCAGGATACACCAGCCAGGTTCACCCAAGTGTAAAGCCAGAAAAAATTGTGAAGACAATGGGGTGGAAATTTGGCACCGCTCATTTTGAGGCGCTAATGGTGACGGGGCAGTAAATTTTGCGCCGGGAAATGGTTTGCGTCCGCAGCCGCAAAATTCATCAACTGGACTCTGAGTGTGGAGCGGAGCGCTAAGGGAGGCGTTCCTCACCTCTTTTAGGGCGCTAGACCGGCTGAGCGAGTGAAAATCCTGAGCTAAACAGCCGACCTTGGAGCACCCTAAGGGAGGGTTCCCTGGGGGAAAAAAAACAACAAAAAAAACAACAAAAACATTCCCAATACCTTACTGACACCACATAAACATCAATCACATAAATAAAAACATTTAAAAAACAGCAGTGCTTCCTTACATAACAACAGCCACTAACCTCCAAAAGTAATGAATTATGTGCATTTTTCCAGATGTTTTGACATGATAAGGCAATACATAAGCACAAGGAATGATACATAGGTGTCTTTGATGTTTGCTGCAGTAATAGTGAATTTTAAAATTCTGAATTATGTGGCTAACTTGAGATTTCATGAACATCCTCGACTAGTATTACAACAAGTACATTGCCACAAGAGAATTTGGGCTTTGGAGTTGTAGATATGTGAGGTATTAACCTTCAGGGACAATGTTATCAATTTATTTGGTATCAAGCAAAAGATTCTCCGACATACATTAAGAAAAGATATCCTCTGTGTTCTGAGTATTGTGAAATTATGAATACATTTTTAAAGGATTTACAACTCTGTTATATCTTGTACGGAGAGGAAATCTTTGCTCACTGAGTGGAGAAAATATCAATATTTAAATAGTATACTAAGATACACTAAAGCAAATAATATTGAGCCACATTTCCCGCTCAATAATTTTAGCAAAAAAACTAGGCATAAAGAAAAGTCAGCAGGAAATGCTAACAGACTATTCATCCATGTTAAGCTCAGATGTAAAGGTGCCTGGGGCCCGAAACTCACCATCCCCGAAGGGATGGCTACCGCGAGTTTGGGCGGTCGATCGTTAAAATCGATAGGCCGCCGCAGTCGGGTTCTTTTCCCTCCCCGAGCCATATTCAGCTGGTGTTCACTCCTGCCGGAAATATAGCGGTGAAGCCGCAGTAAAGGAAGGTTTCCAGCAGTGAACTCTGCATCGTGCAGGCCGCTGGAAAGACACTACCACAGAGAAATTCACTGAGGAAAAGGTTTCCTGACCGTGCCCCCGCGAGGTTTTTGATTCAGTGCTCAAACGCGACACCACAGGGGCCCTTTAGTAGTAAATAGTTTTATTACTTATTATTGCTTTTATTTCATTTTCCAGCATGCATCTGCTGTATTTATCTTTTGATATAGTTTTATTAATTATTAGTATTTTTATTTCATTTTTCAGCATGCGCAGTATTTATCTTTTCGTATCGTTTTATTCAATGTTTTGGTTCCATTTAACCTGCTGAGTGCTGCTCAGAGGTTTGCACATACCCCTGTACTTTTGTACAACTTTCAGGTCTGACTCTTTAGTGGAGGCCTGTGGGCTGCAGAGACCTGCTTGGCAGGGTTCACCCTGAGGAGGGGGGGGAGTGTTGGGAGGGTGACACCTGGTACACCTGGTCAGAAGCAGGGCAGCACGCAGGAGAAGGTATCGCTGTCAGCACCGTGCAGACAGGCAGCGGGCAAGGGAGGCAGCAGCCATGATTCGTTCATTCTGCGCCAGGCCAGTGTGCCCACCGTCTTCACCGGCCCGAAGCAGGATTGCAGTTGGCTGCTTGGGGACAAGGGATATCCCCTGTCCACTTGGCTGCTCACTCCTCTGCGGAACCCCAGGATAGCGCCAGAGCATGCATACAATGACACTCATTGTGCCACCAAGTACATCATTGAGTAGTGCATAGACATCATTAAGCAGAGGTTCCTGTGCCTGGACCACTCTGGTGGCACTTGCAGTACTCTCCTCAACGGGTCTCCATAATCGACGTGGTCTGCTGCATGCTGCACAACCTGTTCATCATGAGGGGACAGCCGCTGGAGGTCAAACCAGCGGTACCATAGAAACATAGAAACATAGAAAATAGGTGCAGGAGTAGGCCATTCGGCCCTTCTAGCCTGCACCGCCATTCAATGAGTTCATGGCTGAACATTCAACTTCAGTATCCCATTCCTGCTTTCTCACCATACCCCTTGATCCCCCTAGCAGTAAGGACTTCATCTAACTCCTTTTTGAATATATTTAGTGAATTGGCCTCAACAACTTTCTGTGGTAGAGAATTCCACAGGTTCACCACTCTCTGGGTGAAGAAGTTCCTCCGCATCTCGGTCCTAAATGGCTTACCCCTTATCCTTAGACTGTGACCCCTGGTTCTGGACTTCCCCAACATTGGGAACATTCTTCCTGCATCTAACCTGTCTAACCCCGTCAGAATTTTATATGTTTCTATGAGGTCCCCTCTCATTCTTCTGAACTCCAGTGAATACAAGCCCAGTTGATCCAGTCTTTCTTGATAGGTCAGTCCCGCCATCCCGGGAATCAGTCTGGTGAACCTTCGCTGCACTCCCTCAATAGCAAGAATGTCCTTCCTCAGGTTAGGAGACCAAAACTGTACACAATACTCCAGGTGTGGCCTCACCAATGCCCTGTACAACTGTAGCAACACCTCCCTGCCCCTGTACTCAAATCCCCTTGCTATGAAGGCCAACATGCCATTTGCTTTCTTAACCGCCTGCTGCACCTGCATGCCAACCTTCAATGACTGATGTACCATGACACCCAGGTCTCTTTGCACCTCCCCTTTTCCTAATCTGTCACCATTCAGATAATAGTCTGTCTCTCTGTTTTTACCACCAAAGTGGATAACCTCACATTTATCCACATTATACTTCATCTGCCATGCATTTGCCCACTCACCTAACCTATCCAAGTCGCTCTGCAGCCTCACAGCATCCTCCTCGCAGCTCACACTACCACCCAACTTAGTGTCATCCGCAAATTTGGAGATACTACATTTAATCCCCTCATCTAAATCATTAATGTACAGTGTAAACAGCTGGGGCCCCAGCACAGAACCTTGCGGTACCCCACTAGTCACTGCCTGCCATTCTGAAAAGTACCCATTTACTCCTACTCTTTGCTTCCTGTCTGACAACCAGTTCTCAATCCATGTCAGTACACTACCCCCAATCCCATGTGCTCTAACTTTGCACATCAATCTCTTGTGTGGGACCTTGTCGAACGCCTTCTGAAAGTCCAAATATACCACATCAACTGGTTCTCCCTTATCCACTCTACTGGAAACATCCTCGAGGAGGAGGAGGAGGAGATGCAGGAGGAGGAGGAGGAGAAGTATCCCTGTCGCCCCAGAGCTAAGAAGCATTGACCCATCACCACCCTGGAAGAGCCAGGTGCAGGCTGGCCAGCACCTTCCTGGGAGGGTGCGTCCTCACATATATGGAGGTGCCTGACATCTCCCCAGCAATCTGCCTCCATGCATTATGTGCTGCCTGCCTGCCAGGTCTCCCCACGTCAGGAAACAGTAACACCAGCCATCAGTGTCTCCAGCTCCATATCAGTGAACCTGTTGGCTCTCCTTGCACCTCGTGCACCTCGTACACCAGTCTTCCTTCCAACCTCCTTCCAACCACCTTCCAACTTCCTTCCCTGCCTCAGGGCCTTGCTGCAAGCCCAGGCCTTTAAAAAGACCAGGGAGCAGCTGGCTCATTAGAAACCCGCACCTGCATTCTGAATTTCTCAGTGGTGATAATGCTCGAATTAAGACATCCACACCACTGAAATATCCACCTTGGAAGGGTTCATTAGCGCTGGAACCCATTTGATCACTTTTGGAGCTGAATTTCGGCGCTATTGGCCACGAAAAGGTGGGGGGAGCACCAGCTTTCAAGCGGTACTGAATTTTGGGCCCACACTCTCCAAATGTGGATTAACAAATATTAGTAAAAAGTGAGTAAAAACACTTTTCAATCGGCTTATTTTAAAATTTATTCTTGGGATGTGGGTGTCACTAGCAAAGCTCCAAGCATATAGCAATGGGCATTTATGAGGTTTCAGAATTGCTCCCTCATGGTTACCTCTAACTTCTTCTTCTTGCAAATTTAAGTCAGCCATGCACGGCATCTTCGAGTATGTATGCCTGGGTTTACCTGCCACCTGGGGGTGTGACCGTCAGAGGTCATTGGGCCACAGACACACACGTGCAGCCCTTGTATATGAAGAAAGCCTTCATGTTTAATCCTCACTTTGAGAGCTAATAAACTAGAGTCAGGTCGCACCTGATTGAGTTCATGGTACTAAGCCGATTGAGTTATTGCATACACAACATTTGGCAACGAGGCACAATATGAACTTTCACACACAGAACAAAAAAATGAGCACCGTTGGAATCCTGGAGCAATTCGTGGAGGGAGAAGACTGGGAGGATTTTACAGATCACCTCAACCAGTACTTCGTGGCCAACAAGATGGATGAAGACGCTGATGCAGTTAGGCACAGGGCGGTTTTCCTCACGGTTTGTGGTCCAAAAATCTATGGCCTCATAAAGAATCTGCTCTCATCTGCACGTCCAACAAAAAAGGCCTATGAGAATTGTAAGAACATAAGAACAAAAGAAATAGGAACAGGAGTAGGCCATACAGCCCCCCGAGCCTGTTCCGCCATTCAATAAGATCATGGCTGATCTGATCATGGACTCAGCTCCACTTCCCCGCCCACTCCCCATAACCTCTTATCCCCTTATCGCCCAAGAAACTGTCTATTTCATTCTTAAATTTATTCAATGTCCCAGCTTCCACAGCTCTCCGAGGCAGCAAATTCCACAGATTTACAATTCTCTGAGAGAAGAAATTCCTCCTCATCTCAGTTTTAAATGGGTGGTCCCTTATTCCAAGATCATGCCTTCTAGTTCTAGTCTCCCCCATCAGAGGAAACATTCTCTCTGCATCCACCTTGTCAAGCCCCCTCATAATCTTATATGTTTCGATAACATCACCTCTCATTCTTCTGAACTCCAATGAGTAGAGGCCCAACCTACTCAACCTTTCCTTATAAGTCAACCCCCTCATCCCCGGAATCAACCTAGTGAACCGTCTCTGAACTGCCTCCAAAGCAAGTATATCCTTTCGTAAATATGGAAACCAAAACTGCACGCAGTATTCCAGGTGTGGGCTCACCAATACCTTGTATAGCTGTAGCAAGGCTTCCCTGCTTTTATACTCCATCCCCTTTGCAATAAAGGCCAAGATACCATTGGCCTCCTGACCACTTGTCAAAGTGAAAACTATTTACAAGGTGAGGCGGTCGGGAGCCTTTCTTTCCCTGGTGGACCGCCTCGGTACAAATGTCTGTTCTGGTGTGTTGGCTGTGGCATCGCTGGGCTGGCGTGTTGTTGGCCCTGCAGGGATGCTAGGTGAGCCTGGCCTTGCTGGGCTGTTGGGCATGATGGGATCGATTTCCTGGTCTAGAGTGGTGTCGTTGATCATTTGTGTGTGTGTTGTGGGCTCAAAAAAGGTGGTGTCTGCTGTGGGTTGTTCAGGGCAGTCTGTGAACTGCAGCCTCGTTTGGTCCAGGTGCTTTCTGCAAAGTTGTCCATTGTCTAGTTTGACTACAAATACCCTATTCCCTTCTTTAGCTATCACCGTGCCCGCGATCCACTTGGGGCAATGTCCATAGTTTAGCACATACACAGGGTCATTCAGATCAATTTCCCGTGACACAGTGGCGCGACCATCATTTATATTTTGTTGCTGCCGCCTGCTCTCGACCTGATCATGCAGGTTGGGGTGAACCAGCGAGAGTCTGGTTTTAAGTGTCCTTTTCATGAGTTGCTCAGCCGGGGGCACACCTGTGAGCGAGTGGGGTCTCGTGCGGTAGCTGAGCAGTACTCAGGACAGGCGGGTTTGGAGTGAGCCTTCTGTGACTCGTTTAAGGCTCTGTTTGATGGTTTGTACTGCCCGCTCTGCCTGCCCATTGGAGGCTGGTTTAAACGGGGCCGAGGTGACATGTTTGATCCCATTGCAGGTCATGAATTCTTTAAATTCGGCACTGGTGAAACATGACCAGTAGTCAGACAGGCCGTGGGTGGCAAACATGGCCCTCAGGCTTTCAATGGTGACAGTGGCGGTGCTTCCTGACATTATTTCATATTCAATCCGTTTTGGAAAAGCATCCACCACCACTAGGAACATTTTACCGAGAAACGGGCCTGCATAGTCGACATGGATCCTCGACCATGGTCTGGAGGGCCAGGACCACAAACTTAGTGGTGCCTCTCTGGGCGCGTTGCTCAACTGAGCACATACGCTGCATTGCCGTACACAGGACTCTAAGTTAGAGTCGATACCAGGCCACCATACGTGGGATCTGGCTATCGCTTTCATAATTACTATACCCGGGTGTGGAGATCCAAGATGAATGTCTCCCTACCCTTTTTTGGTAGCACTATGTGGTTACCCCACAACAGGCAGTCTGCCTGAATGGACAGCTCGTACTTTCGCCGCTGGAACGGCTTGATTGGCTCTTGCATTTCAACAGGGATGCTGGCCCAGCTCCCATGCAGTACACAGTTTTTTACTAGGGATAGCAGAGGATCTTGGCTGGTCGAAGTCCTAATCTGGCGGGCCATGACAGGTGATTTATCATTTTCAAACACTTCCATGACCATCAACAAGTCTGCGGGCTGCGCCACCATCAACAAGTTTGCAGGCTGCGCCATTTCCACCCCCGTGATGGGCAATGGTAGCCGACTGAGAGCATCCGCACAGTTCTTGGTGCCTGGCCTATAGCGATGGTATAGTTATACGCTGATAGCGCGAGTGCCCACCTTTATATGCAGGTTGAGGCATTAGTATTTATCACCTTGTTTTCAGCGAACAGGGATGTGAGGGGCTTGTGATCGGTTTCCAGCTCAAATTTGAGGCCAAACAGGTACTGATGCATTTTCTTTACCCTGAACACACACGCTAATGCCTCTTTCTCAATCATGCTGTAGGCCCTCTTGGCCTTAGACAAGCTCCTGGAAGCTTAGGCGACAGGTTGCAACTTCCCCGCAACGTTAGCTTGTTGTAACACATACCCGACTCCGTACGACGATGCGTCACATGCTAGCACAAGTCTTTTACACGGGTTATACAATACAAGCAGCTTGTTGGAGCATAAAATGTTTCTGGCTTTCTCAAAAGCAATTACTTAGTTCTCAGCTTTGCGCAATAACACATGTAGGAGCTCTAAAAGGGTGCTTAATCCTGGTAGGAAGTTACCAAAATAGATGAGGAGTCCCAGGAACGACCGCAGCTCCGTGACGTTCTGTGGCCTGGGCGCATTCCTGATAGCCTCTGTCTTGGTGTCTGTGGGCCGAATGCCGTCCGCCGTGATCTTTCTCCCCAAACACTCCACTTCTGTTGCCATGAAGACGCATTTCGACCTCTTCAGGCACAGCCCTACGTGATCCAGTCGCTGGAGGACCTCCTCCAGGTTTTGTAGGTGCTCTGCAGTGTCCCAACCCGTGACCAATATGTCGTGCTGAAAGTCCACCGTGTGTGGTACCGACTTGAGTAGGCTCTCCATATTTCTCTGGAAGATCGCTGCAGCCGACCGAATTCCAAACAGGCATCTGTTGTAGATGAACAGTGCCTTGTGCGTGTTGATGCAGGTGAGGCCCTTCGAAGACTCTTCCAGCTCCTGCATCATGTAGGCCGAAGTCAGGTCAAGCTTGGTGAATGTCTTGCCTCCTGCCAGCGTCGCAAATAGGTCGCCTGCCTTAGGTAGCGGGTATTAGTCCTGTAGCGAGAAACGATTAATAGTTACTTTATAATCGCCGCAAATCCTGACCGTGCCATCACTTTTGAGTACTGGAACAATCGGGCTGGCCCACTCGCTGAATTCCACTGGGGAGATGATGCCCTCGCGTTGCGGCCTCTCCAGCTCTATTTCCACTCTCTCCCTCATCATGTGAGGTACTGCGCGCCTTGTGGTGAATGGGTCGCGCCTCTGGGACCAAGTGGATCCGCACCTTCGCCCTGGAAAAGTTTCCAATGCCTGGCTCAAAAAGGGAAGGAAATTTGTTCAGAACCTGAGTACATGAGGCCTTATCGACATGTGATAGCGCTCGGATGTCATCCCAGTTCCAGTGGATTTTGCCCAGCCAGCTCCTTCCAAGCAATGTGGGGCCATCGCCCGGGACAATCCAGAGTGGCAGTTCGTGCACCATGCCCTCGTAGGTGACCTTGACCATGACGCTGCCCAGGACAGTGAAAAGCTCTTTGGTGTACGTTCTCAGTTTCGTGTGGATGGGGCTCAGGGCTGATCTGAGTGCCTTGTTGCACCACAGTCTCTCAAACATCTTTTTACTCATGATGGATTGGCTAGTGCCAATGTCCAGTTCCATGGCTACGGGTAAGCTATTCAATTTTACGTTTAGCATTATAGGTGGACATTTCGTTGAAAATGTGTGCACCCCATGTACTTCAGCATCTGCCTCCAGTCTCTGAGGCTCAAAATTGCTTTGACCTACCATGGACAGATCTTCCTCTGCCATGTGGTGGTTAGCAGGTTTTGCAGAGCTTGCAGCTCATTTGCAAGCTCATTGGAGGTGCCCCATTGCTCCACAGCTCTTGCAAACATACCCTTTGAAGCGGCATGAATAGGCTGAATGGAAGCCTCCACAATGCCAACAAGGTGTGAGTCATCTGGATCACCTGAGGCCTGCTGGCAGTGGAAGACTCATGGGTTCTGCCCTGTACATTTCTGCTCGTAAACACAGTTCCAATTAATTTATGAACATTGCTAGCACTTGTGTGCTGAGAGATTTGTTTGGTGTTATCACTTGTGGACATAAACGCCTGTGCTATCGCAATGACCTTACTGAGGGTCAGTGTCTCTACAGTCAAAAGTTTTTGTAGGATGGTCTCGTGGACAGTGCCCAGTACAAAAAAGTCTCTGAGCATTTGCTCCAGGTAGCCATCAAACTCACATTGTCCTGTAATTCGCCTTAGCTCGGCGACGTAGCTCGCCACTTCCTGACCTTCAGATCGCTGGCACGTGTAGAACCGATACCTCGCCATCAGCACGCTCTCCCTCGGGTTAAGATGCTCCCGAACCAGTGTACACAGCTCCTGATATGACTTATCTGTGGGTTTCACCGGAGCCAGAAGATTCTTCATGAGGCTGTAGGTTGGTGCCCCGCAGAATGTGAGGAGGACCGCTCTCCTTTTTGCAGCGCTTCCTTCTCCATCCAGCTCATTGGCTACAAAGTACTGGTCTAGCCGTTCGACATAGGCTTCCCAGTCCTCACCCTCCGAGAACCTCTCCAGGATGCCCACAGTTTGCTGCATCTTTGCGTTGGATTCGTATTCTCGTCGCCAGTTATTGTGTTCTTAACACAGATGAGGCTGCACACAGGGAGGTTAAAGTAACAGTGACCTCAGTCTTTAATAAGACACTCCAGAGTGAGGAACAGGCCTTAGGGGCCGTCTTATATACACTGCTTCCCAAGGGATGCTGGGATTCCTTGGGACTTCAGGGGATGAGCTCCCTGGTGGCGGAACATGGGAGTGCATGCTTTACAGATACACAACACCGCTGTACTGCGGCACTTTGCAATCTTTCTCCATTTAAATAATAACTTGCTCTTTGATTTTTTTTCTGCCAAAGTGCATGACCTCACACTTTCCAACATTATACTGCATCTGCCAAATTTTTGCCCACTCACTTAGCTTGTCTATGCCCTTTTGCAGATTTTTTGTGTCCTCCTCACACATTTATTTTCCTCCCATCTTTGTATCATCAGCAAACTTGGCTACGTTACACTCAGTCCCTTCTTCCGAGTCGTTAATATAGATTGTAAATAGTTGGGGTCTCAATACTGATCCCTGCGGCACTCGACTAGTTACTGGTTGCCAACCAGAGAATTACCCATTTATCCCGACTCTATGTTTTCTGTTAGCTAGCCAATCCTCTATCCATGCTAATATACCCCCAAACCCGTGAACTTTTATTTTGTGCAGTAACCTTTTATGTGGCACCTTGTCAAATGCCTTCTGGAAATCCAAATACACCACATCCACTGGTTCCCCTTTATCCACCCTGTTCATTACATCCTCAAAGAACTCCAGCAAATTTGTCAAACATGACTTCCCCTTCATAAATCCATGCTGACTCTGCCTGACCGAATTTTGCTTATCCAAATGACCTGCTACTGCTTCTTTAATAATGGACTCCAACATTTTCCCAACCACAGATGTTAGGCTAAATGGTCGATAGTTTCCTGCTTTTTGTCTGCCTCCTTTTTTAAATAGGGGCTCTGATTTGGGAGCATCTCAAACTTAAAGAAGGCATCATTATCTCGAGATATCGCTTTAACAAGCATGTTCGTTCTGAGTACCAGGACGTGGCAGAATTTGTTGCCGACCTGAGACGTCATGCAGGGCCGTGTAAGTTTGGAATCGCGTTGGAAGACATGCTGCGCGATGTCTTTGTAATAGGCATAAACCACAAGGTAATCCTGCGGAAGCTGCTGGCTGCGGAAACGCTGGATCTGAGCAGGACCATCACGATCGTCCAGGCTTGCCTGACCACGGTCAATAGTACAAAGCCGATATCCTCGCAAAGTTGGAACTCCACAGCAAGTACTGTGCACCAGATTGTGTCGTCGGTTGGCAGAGCTGCACCTGGCAGGGCCTACCCAACTGTGCTTGCGAAACCTGTAGCTGCTCGAAGTCCCCCATTGGGCACAAATCCGATTTCACCCTGTTGGCATTGTGGGGGCAATCATCGGCCCCATCAGTGCCATTTCAACAGTATATTTGTAGAGGCTGTGCGAAAATGGGGCACCTTCAGCGGATGTGTCCGCAGTTCAGCAAGCCTGCTGCGACACACCATGTGGATTATGATGACCGATCCGGAGCAGATCCGGTAATACAACCCAAGATACCCGAGGAGGAAGTGTATAGTGTACATTTGCTCCTGACAAAGAGCCATACCAATGATTGAAGTAAAATTGAACCGCGTGCCAGTATCTATGGAATTAGACACGGGTGTGAGAGTCAGTCAATTATGAGCCAGAGGACATTCGATAAGCTGTGGGACACCAAGGCCGTGAAACCCAAGCTGTGTCCAGTAAATGCAAAATTGCGTACCTACACCAAAGAGCTCATACCAGTGATTGGCAGTGCAGCCGTCAAGGTGTTGTACGATGGGGCGGTTCATGATCTATCATTGTGGATCATTCCAGGCAATGGTCCAACGCTGTTCGGCAGGAGTTGGCTCGAAAAAATAAAGTGGAACTGGAACGATATTAAAGCTTTGTCATCGGTGGATGACGCTTCGTGTGCTCAAGTGCTGAGCAAATTTCCCTTGCTGTTTGAACCAGGCATCGGCAACTTCACAGGAACCAAGGTGCAGATCCACCTGGACTCGGGTGCAAGAGCCGTCCATCACAAACCCCGGGCGCTCCCGTACATGATGAGGGAGAAGGTCGAAATCAAACTGTACAGACTCCAATGTGAAAGGGTCATTTCACTGGTCGAATTTAACGAATGAGCTAGTCCCATTATTCCTGTGCTAAAGAGTGATGGCACAGTCAGGATTTGTGGAGACTACAAGGTTGCGATTAACCGAGTTTCGAAACAGGATCAGTACCTTTTCCCAAAGGCAGACGACCAGTTTGCAACACTAGCCGGGGGAAAGTTGTTCACCAAATTGGATCTGACGTCAGCCTATATGACACAGGAACTTGTTGAATCATCGAAGAAACTTATGTGCATCAATATGCACAAAGAGCTGTTGTAGGATTCACAAAATTCTGGGACCCCCTACTCAATAGACATGCGTCTGGAATTTAAAAGGGAACTGTGTTCGACTTTTGGAGGAGAAATGTGGACAGAAATATCTCACTATTAGGCGCCTTTGAACTAAACTAGGGTCTTTTAGATTGAGTTTGGATATTAGCAGTCTAACAAAAGCCCACTTACCAGGGACCCAGATACATACATATTTTAATAGTTCTTAAAACGGCTATACAGAAAAACCCTGGCATCAGCAAAACACACAATGGACAGTATCAAGACCTGATTACATGCTAATGGCATCTTTCGAAAACCCCATCAACACCTTTGGGAATCTTGTATCATGTTAATGCTCAATTAGCCCACCAAAATTCTCACAAAGAGATCACATTAGAGTTGATCAGCCAGCCAAAATCGCACAAAAGCAGTCAGCAAAAATCAATTGTGCACTCAGGTATAACTGGGGGCCTTGGTGGTAACTTTTGAGCTGATGGAAAACTTTTGGGCTGAGGAAACACTTTTGAAGAAACGCACCAAGAACACTCTGGAAAAGCACTTGGACTGGGCTCTTTGACTCTAGCTTTGAAACATCTAACTTGCCACACGAGATTACAGCAACGCAACAGGAAGAACCTAACAAGAAGCCTCGCAGTCACTGAAAAACCAACAACCATCCAGCGCTGACTCAAGGAAAGAACTTATTTACCATCAAAACGTCGACCAGTGCTAATACCGAAGATACCGCAACCAGCCAAAGAATCCACAATATTGAGGAGAGAGAAAGCAGTATGCAGCTGGTCTAAACTGTGGAAAAATCCTTTGGTGAGCATAGTCCCTGCAATTTCAGAGTCTAGCTTAGTTAGTGTAGGGGTGGGAGGTAGGGTTTCTTTTCAGTACATAACCTCTGTATCCATTGCGTATATGTTTTTCCCTTTTTCTGTACATTTTGTTATATGCTATTAAGTTGATTAGTGTGATGTGCTATTTCTAAATAAAATATTTGTTCTTGAACCAAACAGTTGTCTGTCTACATCTCTCACATCCCCTAAATAATTCCAAGCCCTAGAACCAGGGAGTGGGACGATTCAAACCGTCAAGGTCAGAAAAGGCTGACAAACCCACCACCCGCTATACTGTTCATTTACAACAGGTGTCCTTTCGGAATTCGCTCGGCTGCAGCCATATTTCAGAGAAACATGGAGAGTTTACTGAAGTCCGTCTCTCGAACCGTGGTGTTCCAAGACGACATTCTGGTCACAGATCGTGACACTGCCGAACATCTGCACAACCTGGAACAGGTTCTACGTCGTCTGGACAAAGTGGGGATCAGGCTGAAACGTTCAAATTGTGTCTTTATGGCACTGGAAGGAAGATTGCTGCAGACGGCATCAGGCCTGCGGACTCGAAAACAGAGGCCATCGAAAATGCACCCAGGCCCCAGAATGTGACGGAGCTGCATTTGTTCCTTGCTCTTCTCAACTATTTCGGTAATTTCTTACTTAAATTGAGCACATTATTAGAGCCACTGCAAATGCTGCTCAGAAAAGACGACAACTGTGTTTGGGGTGTATCACAAGACAAAGCCTTCGAGAAGGCTAGAGATCTGCTTTGTTCCAACAAATTGCTAGTACATTATGACCCGTGCAAGCATTTAGTATTGGCCTGTGACGCTTCATCACATGGGGTTGGTTTCGTGCTCCAACATTCCAATGAGTCGGGCAAACTACAACCCGTTGGGGTTAAAAAGATGCACCAGTATCTGTTTGGGCTTCGTTTCGAGCTTGAAACCGATCACAAGCCGCTCCTATCTTTGTTTTCAGAGCATAGAGGTATCAATACCAATGCGTTGTCCCACATCCAGAGGTAGGCGCTGACATTATCTGCCTATGATTATGTCATTCGCCATAGACCTGGCACCGAGAATTGTGCAGATGCATTGAGCCGTTTACCATTGCCCACGCCAGAGATGGAAATGCCACAGACCTACTGTTGGTCATGGGTGCCTTTGAGAGTGAAGGGTCGCCTGTCACTGCTCAACAAATTAGGACCTGGACCAGCCAGGATCCGATCTTACCGGTTGTAAAACGTTGTGTCCTTAGTGGCGATTAGTCGGCCATTCCCAGGAAGTGTGTGATGAGACCAAACCTTACAACTGTCGCAAAGACGAACTATCCATTCAATCTGATTGTTTGCTATGTGGTAATCGTGTTATTGTGCCCAAGAAAGGCAGGGAGAGATTTGTACGGGATTTACACAGTACCCATCCCAGTATTGTGATGATGAAGGCCATTGCCAGGTCTCACATTTGGTCGCCTGGCATTGACTCTGATTTGCATGCAGTTAAGCAATGCACCAGTGGAATCTCCGCTAAGTCTGTGGTCGTGGCCATCCAAACCATGGTCGAGAATCCACATCAACTATGCAGGTCTTTTCCTGGGCAAAAGGTTTTTGGTGGCAGTGGATACGTATTCCAAATGGATAGAATGTGTTATCGTGTCATCTAGCACATCCACACCCACCATTGAGAGACTTCGTGCCATGTTCGCCACTCATGGTCTGTCCGACATCGTTGTGAGCAACAACGGATCGTGCTTCATGAGTTTGGAGTTTCAAGAGTTTATGAGACTCAATGGTATCATGCACGTAAGGTCAGCACCATTCAAACCCCCAATGGTCAAGCAGAGTGAGCCGTCCAATCCATCAAGCAGAGCCTGAAACGCGTAACTCACGGTTCTTTGCAGACTCGCTTGTCACGCATACTGCTTAGTTACAGGACGAGACCCCATATGCTTACCGGGGTCCCCCCTGCTGAACTGTTGATGAAGAGAGGACTCAAGACCAGGCTCTCACTTGTCCACCCTGATCTTAACGATCACGTCGAAAACAGACATTAATATCAGCAGTAGTATCATGATCGCACTGCCGTGTCACGCGACATCTCTATTAATGATCCTGTGTACGTGCTAAATTATGGTCAAGGCCCCAAGTGGGTGACTGGCACTGTTACGGCCAAGGAGGGTAACAGGGTGCTTATTGTCAGGCTCACTAATAGGCAAACATGCTGGAGGCACATTGATCAGACGAAATTGCGGCACACAGACGAACTGGAACAGCTTGAAGAAGACACCATCAATGACCAACCGATTCATATTCAGCCATCAGAAGACCCAGCTGTTGTCAATGAATCTGGACCTTCAATCCCCGACATGGACACTGCCACTCCCATTAGATCAGCTACCCAGCCTCAAGTCATGAGTGACTCGGAGAGCTCACCCAGATCTGGAATTGAACTGAGACGACCAACTAGGGAGCGGAAAGCCGTGGACCATCTCAATTTGTAAAAAGGACTGATATCAAGATTTTGGGGGGGAATGATGTAATGTATGTATGCCTGGGTTTACCTGCCACCAGGGGGACCGACCGTCAGAGGTCATTGGGCCACAGACACACACGTGCAGCCTTTGTATATAAAGAAAGCCTCCATGTTTAATCCTCACTTTGAGAGCTAATAAAGTAGAGTTAGGTCATACCTGATTGAGTTCACGGTACTAAGCCTATTGAGTTATTGCACATGAAACAAGTTTGGAACCCAAAGCTTTTGTTGCACCAGGGGGGGTATTTATGAATGATGTTACTACCATGCCCACACCTGCTTAACCAACACTTTAACTGCAGATGCTACTGTTGTTATAAATATTCTCAGGTTAAATGTTGTAACCACGCATTCTCATAGTCATGTTTCTCTCTTAATAGAGTGCAGAACTCTGGGGGAAGCAGTTTCAATTTAACACACTCCTCCGCAATGTAGGGAAAGTATCACTGAAATGTCCCTTCAAGATTTGTAGGGTGAAATGTCCTGTAAACTGCCTGAAATATGTTCTCAAAATGTAGTTTTAGCTTGAAAGCTACCCACAAGATGGAGTCAGTAATTGGACTGAGTGCTGAGATATAGCTGAGAAGCAAAGCTAAAAGGCATTCAGAATTCTAAGCTAATTAAGCCATAAAGCTTCTAAGCTAATTACACCATGAAGGCTTATGTTTCCAAATGATACTTTCCTTACTAATGTTAGAAAGCCATGAGGAAAACTAAGCTCAGGGAATGACATGAACGTGTTGGCCTAGAAATTCGGGCCTGCCCTTTTTTGGGCATGCGGGGTGAACATAAGAATATAAGAAATAGGAGCAGGAGTAGGCCACCTGGCCCCTCGAGACTGCTCCACTGTTTAATAAGATCATGGCTGATCTGGTCATGGACTCAGCTCCACTTCCCTGTCCGTTCCCCATAAACCTTTATTCCCTTATCACTCAAAAATCTCTCTATCTCCACCTTAATGACCATATTCAATGGGTGCAGAGTGCATGACCCACGCCTGATCATTGAGGTCCAAGGCACCCCTAATATTAGGCTTTGGGACTCAATATAATGCGAGGCACTGCAACATCAGGCCACTGTTACCATCGCAGCGACCCTCAAAGAAGTGGGTCCAGGGTCGGGTCCGAGATCGGGGCCAGGGAGTGGGGCTAGGGGTGGTAACTGGGAACGGGGCCAAAGGACAGGTCTGGGGATTGAGGGAGGGGCAGGGATCGAGGGGGGCCAAGGGGGGATCGAGAGGGAGCTGGGGATTGGGGGGGTGGGGATCGAGGGGGGATTGAGGGGGCGGGGATTGAGGGGAGCGGGGATCGAGGGGGGATCGAGGAGGGCTAAGGGGGGATCGAGGGGGGGTGGGGATTGAGGGAGGGTGGGGATTGAGGAGGGATCGAGGGGATATCGAGGGGGGTGGGGATCGAGAGGGGGATCGAGGGGTGATGGGGATCGGGGGTGGGGATCGAGGGGGGATCGAGGGGATATCGAGGGGGGTGGGGATCGAGGGGGGATCGAGGGGGTGGGGATCGAGGGGGGGTGGGAATCGAAGGGGGATTGAGGGTGGGTGGGGATCGAGGGGGATCAAGGAGGGAATGGGAATTGAAGGGGTGTTGGGATCAAGGGGAATCGGGGGCAGGGATCAAGGGGGGCAGAGATCGACAGGGACTGCTTCAGCACAAAACAATATTGAAGAGGGGCGCTAAGCCTATTATTTGCATATGCAAAGGGCTTAACAGCTGCATTACGCATGGGTAAAGCACACCTAATTTTTCCCTTTCCCAATATGATGAGTTCACCTCTCCAGCCGGAAATGCACATGTGCATTCTGCCCACTATATTGGGGGCTTTGTAGGCCAGTTAATGCCTAAATTTATAGACCATCATGTCTTCGCTGATCCTGTTTGGAAACCTCTATTATAGTAGAGATGCAAGCCCTCAAATGGCACTTAGTGAGTCACAAAAATCTCTTTTCCCCTCATATCTGTGAGCCAAAACTGTTCCTTTCCAGCTGTGCCCTCAGGCTACTCCTGTAGTCTTAAAACCAAACTAGTATTTTAAAAGGCTGCATTCTAATGTCTGTGTGTACCTTACAGATTATATCTATTGTACATGGGATTTATGTCAAGCACTACTCTGAAGGAGATGTACATGATGGGCCAATTTTTTTATCCATTGGCATAAAAAAGTGGTGCAACTCACCTCATGGAAATTCTCCCTCTGTCTGTTTATATCCTTTATAGAATCATAGAATGGTTACAGCACAGAAGGAGGCTATTTGGACAGTCGAGCCCGTGCCGGCTCTCTGCAAGAGCACTTCAGCTAGTCCCACTCCCCCACCCTTTCCCCATAACCCTGTATTTTTTTTCCTTCAGGTACTTATCCAATTCCCTTTTGAAAGCCACGATTGAATCTGCCTCCACCACCATTTCAGGCCGTGTATTCCAGATCCTAACCACTCGCTGCGTAAAAAGGTTTTTGCTCATGTCGCCTTTGGTTCTTCTGCCAATCATCTTAAATCTGTGTCCTCTGGTTCTCGACTCTTCTGCCAATGGGAACAGTTTCTCGCTATCTACCCTGTCTAGACCCCTCATGATTTTGAACACCTCTATCAAATCTCCTCTCAACCTTCTCTGCTCTAAGGAGAACAATCTCAGCTTCTCCAGTCTACTCCAGTAACTGAATATTCTCATCCCTGGAACCATTCTTATAAATCTTTTTTCCACCCTCACTAAAGCCTTCACATCCTTCCTAAAGTGCACTGCCCATAAATGGACACAATACTACTGTTGAGGTCGAACTAGTGTTTTATAAAAGTTCATCATAACTTGCTTTTGTATTCTATGGGCTAAACTTTCCTATCATTTTCGACGGGTTCTCGGCGATTTTCTCGGCAGTATAGCTCTTTTTCCGCCCAGCGAAAGATTCCCCATTATTTTTTTAGTGGTGTCGCCCAAATCTGAAAACGCCTGCCAGGACCAAACCGCCGAGATGCACTGCCGAGAAAATCACCAGGGCGTAAGTTTGGCCTCAACAGAAGCCCGTCCAGATCGCCGAGGGAACCGCCCTGTGAAAGCTGCTTAAACAGAGCGGTAGGTGAGTACTCTGCAAATAAAGGTAAGTTAAAGGTTCTTTATTTATTTATGTTTTCATTTTTAAATGGCGATTAGGTGTAAAAGTGTCTTGGGAATGCTTTATACCTTTTTATATTTTTTTAATGAAAATTTTTTTCAAGTTTTCCCCCCTCCCTAGGCCCAACTGCAGCCTCAGACTAAATTTTTTTTAAACTGCCCGTTTTACTTAGTTTCCCCTTAACCACCGAGAAAACCGGCAAAAATAAAGGTGCAACACCCATTTTCTCGCTGGGCAATTAGTTTTAATTAGTTTTAACATAAAAGTGTAAATTTTCGCCAACGTTACTTACCAAATGATAGCAGTTTTTCTGGGCGGGCAATCGGGCGTTGAGGGGCTCTCAGGAAAGACTAGCCCTATATCTTTATTTATAAAGTCTAGGATCCCATATGCTTTTTTAACTATTTTTGCAACTTGCCTTGTCACCTTCAATGATTTGTGCACATATACCCCCAGGTCTCTCTCTTCATGCACCACCTTTAGAATTATACTCTTTAGTTTATATTGCTTCTCCTCGTTCTTCCTAGCAAAATGTATCACTTCGCACTTTTCTGTGTTGAATTTCATCTGTCATGTGTCTGTCTATGTCTTCCTGCACCTCCTCCAAAGTTAGTACAAAAGTGGGGGCTTCATCCATCCCCTTCCCCTCCCACTCCCCCTCACCCCCGTGCTCTTGGTCTGGAAGGTGGGATTGGAAGATGTTCTCCTCTTCAGGCTCATCCTCATCTGAATCTCCTTCTGCATCGTCAGGGTTGGCCTCAACTTCTGTAAAAAATATAACAGAACAGACAAATGTTAAGCAGCAGAGGAGGGGGCAGGGTGGGTGGCATGAGTAGGCTCACACAGCGCAGGCAGCAGGCTGATTTGAAGGACCACGATGAATGATAGCACATTGCATCAACCGAAGCGTAGCTGATGGAGACATCCCCATGAACCGAAGTATGGCTAGCCCGCGCAGTACTTAACATTTAGGAAAGCTAGACTGTGGAATTTGCAGGACTTACCCTCTTCCTCGAGTGTGGGCCCAGCTTGTGCAGTGGCGGTTGCTTTTCTCCAGGCAGGACCCATCAAAGCAGCGACCCTCTCTTCCAAGGGTGTCAGTGGGTGCAGATTTGCTGGGCCTCCTCCTGTTCGAGTTCTTTCTTGTTTGTTGTGTGCTACTTTCCTCTGCAAAGATGAAAACATAACTTTTTAGAGAGGGTGTCTTTCTGCTGGGTAGGACATATACAGATGGTCACATTTACGATTGCAATTCCATTGAAAAATGAAAATATTACTTACACTAACTACTTGACTAAGGTCCTGTCATTTCTTTTTGCACTGGCCTCCATACCTCGGGGTGGTCACCATTGCACAGTAATCTTCTGCAAGTTGGTTCCAGAGTTTCTTCATTTCTTTGGGTGGAACTTTTATGTGACCTCTGCTGGTGTCCAACTCATGCCATCTGGCCTCAGATACAGTAACCAGTGCCTCCACTTCATGCTGTAAGAAATTCTTGGTCCTTGAGCTGCGTTGCATCTTGTAGTGCAGCACCGATTTTTCCAACGAGAATTAAAGTTCTCACACACAACTGGCTCTTTAAAAATGGCCAAATGCAGACCGGAAGCTGTACTGGGCATGTGCGCCCATAGGAATCACATCAAAAGAGGCGTGGCATCGTTTTTTTGGACAGTAACCTCCACCTCCCCGAGGCTACGGGACAAGCTGCGCATCGCCAATCTTGAAAAATAGAGCGGACGAACTTGGCACATTTATTTATGGAGTAGTTCTGGCCTAGAAAAACGGGCGTAACTCTGGCAATATGCCAAAAAACGGCTTTGGGCAAATTTGAGCGCATCATTTGCAGAATTAACATCACATTCCCCTATGCTCTTTCTGTATCCCTGCCTTTCTCTGCATTTGGTTCAAGTCCACATATTAACTTTTACAGTATCTGTTTCCTTTTCTCAACTTTAAGGATTTGCACACATTACCTGGGTCCAATTGTGAACCTACATATGTCTTGAAGATGGATTGCGACATCGAATGAACTTTTCCTACATTTCTTTTCATTATTACATGCACAACACCAACTATTTGTATTGCTGTCTCAATCCAACCCAATCGTAATTTGTCAGCTTTCTGAGAAGGTGCTTCTCATCTTCACTTCAATCTGAGCTGCAAACTGGAACAACGCTTGGCAGTTCATCAGTGAGTTTAATTGCAAAGTTGATACAACTCTAAGCTCTGTCACAGACTATAGAAACATAGGAACATAGAAACATAGAAAATAGGTGCAGGAGTAGGCCATTCGGCCCTTCGAGCCTGCACCACCATTCAATAAGATCATGGCTGATCATTCACCTCAGTACCCCTTTCCTGCTTTCTCTCCATACCCCTTGATCCCTTTAGCCGTAAGGGCCATATCTAACTCCTTCTTGAATATATCCAATGAACTGGCATCTACAACTCTCTGTAGTAGGGAATTTCACAGGTTAACAACTCTGAGTGAAGAATTTTCTCCTCATCTCAGTCGTAAATGGCTTACCCCTTATCCTTAGACTATGTCCCCTGGTTCTTGACTTCCCCAACATCAGGAACATTCTTCCTTCAACTAACCTGTCCAGTCCTGTCAGAATTTTATATGCTTTCATGAGATCCCCTCTCATCCTTCTAAACTCCAGTGAATACAGGCCCAGTTAGTCCTGCCATCCCGGAATCAGTCTGGTGAACCTTCGCTACACTCCCTCAATAGCAAGAATGTCCTTCCTAAGGTTAGGAGACCAAAGCTGAACACAATATTCCAGGTGAGGCCTCACTAAGGCCCTGTACAACTGCAGTAAGACCTCCCTACTCCTATACTCAAATCCCCTAGCTATGAAGGCCAACATACCATTTGCCTTCTTCACTGCCTGCTGTACTTGCATGCCAACTTTCAATGACTGATGTACCATGACACCCAAGTCTCATTGCACCTCCCCTTTTCCTAATCTGCCGCCATTCAGATAATATTCTGCCTTCATGTTTTTGCCACCAAAGTGGATAACCTCACATTTATCCACATTATACAGCATCTGCCATGCGTTTGCCCACTCACTTAACCTGTCCAAGTCACCCTGCAGCCTCTTAGCGTCCTCCTCACAGCTCACACCGCCACACAGCTTAGTGTCATCTGCAAACTTGGAAATATTACACTCAATTCCTTCATCTAAATCATTGATGTATATTGTAAATAGCTGGGGTCCCAGCACTGAGCCCTGCGGCACCCCACTGCCTGCCATTCTGAAAAGGACCCGTTTATCCCGACTCTCTGCTTCCTGTCTGCCAACCAGTTCTCTATCCACAACAGTACATTACCCCCAATACCATGTGCTTTAATTTTGCACACCAATCTCTTGTGTGGGACCTTGTCAAAAACCTTTTGAAAGTCCAAATACACCACATCCACGGGTTCTCCCTTGTCCACTCTACCAGTTACATCCTCAAAAAATTCTAGAAGATTTGTGAAGCAGGATTTCCCTTTCATAAATCCATGCTGACTTGGACTGATCCCTTCACTGCTTTTCAAATGCTCTGCTATTTTATCTTTAATAATTGATTCCAACATTTTCCCCACTACTGATGTCAGGCTAACCAGTCTATAATTACCCATTTTCTCTCTCCCTCCTTTCTTAAAAAGTGGTGTTACATTAGCTACCCTCCAGTCCATAGGAACTGATCCAGAGTCAATAGACTGTTGGAAAATGATCATCAATGCATCCACTATTTCTCGGGCTACTTCCTTAAGTACTCTGGGATGCAGACTATCAGGCCTGGGCTTTTATTGGCCTTCAATCCCATCAATTTCCCTAACACAATTTCCCGCCTAATAAGGATTTCCTTCAGTTCCTCCTTCTCACTAGACCCTCGGTTCCCTAGTATTTCCAGAAGGTTATTTGTGTCTTCCTTCGTGAAGACAGAACCAAAGTATTTGGTTAACTGGTCTGCCATTTCTTTGTCCCCATTACAAATTCACCTGAATCTGACTGCAAGGGACCTACGTTTGTTTTCACTAATCTTTTTCTCTTCACATATCTATAAGATATGTTTTTGCAGTCAGTTTTTATGTTCCCAGCAAGCTTCCTCTCATACCCTATTTTCCCCCTCCTAATTAAACCCTTTGTCCTCCTCTGCTGTATTATAAAATTCTCCCAGTCCTCAGGTTTGCTGCTTTTTCTGGCCAATTTATATGCCTCTTCCTTGGATTTAACACTATCCTTAATTTTCCTTGTTAGCCACGGTTGAGCCACCTTCCCCGTTTTATTTTTACTCCAGACAGGGATGTACAATTGTTGAAGTTCATCCATATGATCTTTAAATGTTTGCCATTGCCTATCCACCGTCAACCCTTTTCCTCTCACTCGCCAGTTTATTCTAGTCAATTCACGTCTCATACCATCGAAGTTACCTTTCCTTAAGTTCAGGACCCTAGTTTCTGAATTAACTGTGTCACTCTCCATCTTAATAATGAATTCTACCATATTATGGTCACTCTTCCCCAAGGGGCCTCACACAACAAGATTGCTAATTAGTCCTTTCTCATTGCACATCACCCAATCTAGGATGGCCAGCCCTCTAGTTGGTTCCTCGACATATTGATCTACAAAACCATCCCCTAATACACTCCAGGAAATCCTCCTCCACCGCATTGCTACCAATTTGGTTAGCCCAATCAATATGTAGATTAAAGTCGCCCATGATAACTGCTGTACCTTTATTGCATGCATCCCTAATTTCTTGTTTGATGCTATATTGGAAGAGTTACTACAAAGAGCACTGTAAAAGCACTTATGAAAACTTTCTCTGGTTGATATTTGTACCATAATTGTAAATGTGTTCAGGAAGAGCATGTGTAGGATTTTACCAAAAACACAAGCCAGAGGAAATCTGCATAAACACATTCACAGTGGCACTACACACAGCAACTAGAGCATTTCCTCTTTCATTACTAGTTTTTTAAGGATTTAGCTTGCTTTCATTACTACTGTTCAAGCCACTTGATCGTAATCTTCCAGTTCAGAGATCAAACAGTTTCAATACGGAGTTCTGACCCCAAACAAAACGTTAGCACAACACCAATCCTCATATCTATCACATGTTAGGAACTTTACGTGCACCTTTTCTGCAAATATTTCTCTTCACTGTTTCCTTAGTATCCTTAATCCAGGACATGGTTCTTTGATGTGATCCTTCACCCAGGTTTAGATGGAGCGTTGATGTAAGCAAAAACAGTTTCAGCAAGCACAACAAAAGCAAGTTACTCATTTAGATTTGAGCAGTTGGGTCCATGGGCCCCGATTTTAACTCCAGGTGGATTCCCCGCTCAGGCCTGAGTTAAAATTACAATCGGGTCTCAATGATGTCATCGGGTCACAACATGCTATATATAAAGAGGAATCCTGTTGGCTCCGGGCATGTGTCCTTGCTGCCTGCTCAGGAGAGCAGGTTAAAGTTGCAGATGTTGTGATCGTGGCGGCTTTCGGACAGGATTTTAACTGCCCACCCGCCAAGTCTCTGCTGAGTGAGTAGAGTTAAAGTCGAATTAAACTGAATATCGGGCGGGGAGTATAACAAGCGGCCGATCCGATACCACCTGTTTTGGGTCACCGCGCAGGTGAATTTCTACCCTATTAGCTCAGCCACACTGTGGCCTGACCTCACACAGCTTTTGGCAATAATAGTTGCTTACCTTCACCATCAAAAGGCATCCAGCAAAACCACCTCCAAAACCAGTGCCAGGAGATTACCTGGCACAGTGGCACGGTATTGTCGGAGGCAACCCTGTAAAGTAAAAAGAGGCTTGGAATTAGTAACCAGGACCCACAGTTGGTAAGTTGTGGATAAATTCGAGCAATTAGTGCACCTTAATATTTATGTGCTAACTGTGCCATTATAAACACACTCTACCTTTATAATATTCTCAATGAGCAAACAATAGCCTGGAAATAATTGTGAGCAATATTTTTGTTTAGCATAATCATATCAACTCCTCTCTCTGCTATTTTAACAGTGGCATTTACACATTTATTTTGACATCTTTAATGTCTGCAGGCTTAGTTTCACTAAAACTTACTTAGTTCACAGCTTACGTTGCTGTTTAAAATCTTGTATTAGATGGGCATCATTTAATGAGGTATTTATTTCTAAAAAATGTTTTATTTGTAAGGTTAACCTTGAAGTAGCTTGTGCAGATGAATGTTGAAGGCTTCTCTTTGTATTCCTGCCAAGGCCTTACCTGTTCAGCTAACAAGAAGAGATTCCCAGACCAACTGGGGTCAAATTTCTACTGACACAGCTCCGAAATTTTGTTTGCTAGACAGATTTCTATCAGCAAGAGCACATGACGAGAAAGGGTCATTTTGCACCAATTCGCTCACCGTGTAAGGCCATGTCGAAGATTAAAAGGCCGCCACTATCCACCCCAATTGAATACACTCTGCAGCCCCCCAGCAAGGAAGGGCATTCTGCCACATTCAAGGACGTTATATATCTGTGAAAAGAAACATCTTAACAGAGGCCACAAGTTCCATCAGCCGCTTCCTGTATGTTTTTCATTTTTTTAGGTTTGTGGGATCTAAAGATTCACATGTCACATTCACTATGATATCATCCACAAGTGATGCATTTATAGTGCATTTCAATTCTTGCAATGTTGTTCTTAATACAAATTTATAGAGTTGCTAAAGTTTGCTAAAGAGTTATTTGGGTTGATGATGCCTCTTTTTTAAAAATTGCAAAAAGTGATATATTCAACACAGATAAATGTGAGGTATTACATTTTGGTATGAAGGATAGGGAGGTCACTTATTATTTGGAGGGTGAGAGACTAGATGGGGTAGAGGAACAAAGGGATCTCAGAGTGCAAATACACAAATCACTAAAAGTAGCGACGCAGGTTAACATGGCCAGAAAAAGCAAACCAAACAATGGGGTTTATTTTTAGAGGAATAGAATTGAAAAGTAGTGAAGTTCTGCTAAACTTAATGGAACCTTGGTTAGACCACTCTTGAAGGGCTGCATACAATTCTGGTCGCCATATTATAAAAGGGATATAGAGGCACTGGAGAAGGTGCAAAGAAGATTTACAAGAATGATATCAGAAATGCGAGGGCACACCTATCAGGAAAGGATGAACAGGCTGGATCTCTTTGCTCTTGAAAAGAGATGGCTGAGGGGTGACCTAGTCAAGGTCTTTAAAATGATGAAAGGTTTTGATAGAGCAGATACAGAGAGAGTGGCCGAGATTTTCCTTACCTCGGCGGGTCCGGGGCGGGCGATGTTGGTAACGGGTCTCGACCCCGCTCCAGGCTCCATCCCACTCTGGAAAATGATTTTACATTGATGGAGCTTGTTAAGCCCGCCAGCGAGATTCCTGGTCCAATTAGAGGAAGCAGGTCTGGTGACATCATTCATTCTGGTGAAGATTTCCTTAAAGGGACAATGGTCAACTTTCTTTTAACATTTGTGCTGTCAGTATTCTACAGCACTGAAGTGCTGCAAACACTGACAATGACTGCACAGAGGTTCAGGGCTGGACCTAGGTTCTCCCATGACTCCCTCCAGATGCTTATGGAGGGAGTCAGGACACGCAGGGAAATCCTCTTCCCTTCCAATGGGTGGAGGACATCTCACCAGTATACCAACGCAGCCTGGTTGCACATTGCACAGGAGGTCACAAGCAGGATGTGGTCAGGAGGAGCTGACTGCAGTGGTGGAAAGCTTTCAATGATTTCATTAGCTCAGGAATCGTTCGTACAAAGCAACACTCAACCTCATCCTGTTGTGCCTCTCATCATATCCCCATCACTCTGCCTTCCCTACCCTACCCCGGAAAATCTTTACTCACACCAACTTATCTTGCACATCCACCCATCCCTCTCTCTCTATCTACATAAGCATATCCCCATCTCACTAGCCACCCCTCACACTCACCCTCATCCTAGTGTAATCATACCAACTAACAACTCACAAGCGTAGCCACTTGGATGTTTTATCCAATGTTCATGGTCATTGAAACCTCTAATTTCAACACTTTCCATTCTTGGACAGATTTGTGTGGACCCTTGGATGTGGCTTAGTGAATTGCAGTTAATTATGAGACTTAACGGTACCCCCTCAAATGTGATGAGTATGAAAGGAATGGCTTGGACATTTTAGGGATGCTTTATGGAGCTGGTGTTGGGTGATGCCAACCTGGCGCATCATGTGGCAGCCAGGGTGTACAGCTTCAAGTGAAGTAAATCTGGCCATGGTGAGGCCATCCCTAGCTTCCCGCGCACCAACGTGCTCGGGTGCTAATGCCCTGTGTCCTCTGCAGCATCACGTGATTGTGGAGAAGGTTGGTGCTGTTGGTGCTGCTGGTGTGCCTGGTGCTGCTGGTGTTGGGGATGATCATAATGGGATTCTGAGAACCAAGCTGAGACAGTATAAAGGGCACCCATGTTGATGGAATAGATGGCAGGTGAAGTAGAGATGACAGAAGCATTCTGCCAATGGTGAGAGAGTTCTTTCAATTAGGTAAGAGTGGATGGAGAGTAGAAAGTAGAAAGCCTGCAGAAGCTGTGCTTGAAATGGACTGAAAAACAGTTTGTGGCTGAGCAAAATGATGATCCGTCAGGTGGGAGCTTTTACTGTACATTTGAAGCTGTGAAGTAATCGGCTGGAGCAATGGTCACTGACCCCCCACCTCAGGTTGACAGCCATGGGCCCCGAACAGCGTGATTTCCGTGGCCATGAAGTTAAAGTGAAAAGGTAAGTTAAGAAAGACTGTTCATGACCTGTCAACTGGATGCTAATGAGTTTAGTTGGGTCGCCCGCCACTGCCAGTCGGGTCTGCTCAGCGCTGACAGACACAACTTTGGGAAAGGTGCGTCTGGTGGGTTAATAGCGGGGTTCCGACCTGCTGTCAAAAAAAGCACTTTATCCACCCGTCCCCTCACCAATCCCTTATGCTGGCATCCCAGAAAATTCTGCCAGTGTTTCCACTTGTGGAGAAGAGAAAAACTAAAGGCCATAAATATAAGATAGTCACCAAGAAATCAAATAGAGAATTCAGAAAAAACTTCTTTAAAAAGACTTGGGTTTATATAGCACCTTTCATGACCATCGGATGTCACAAACGCTTTCCAGCCAATTACGAACTTTTGGAGTGTAATGACTGTTGTAATGTGCGAAATACAGCAGCCAATTTGCGCGCAAGCAAACTCTCACAAACAGTAATGTGATAATGACCAAATAATCTTTTTTTTTGTTACGTTGATTGAGGGATGAATATTGGCCAGGACACCGGGGATAACTCCCCTGATCTTCTTCAAAATAGCGCCATGGGATCCTTTATATCCACTTGAGAGAGCAGACAGGGCCTCTGTTTAACATCTCATCCAAAAGACGGCAACTTCAACAGTGCAGTACTCCCTCAGGACTACACTGGAGTGTCAGCCTAGATTTTTTTATGTTCAAGTCCTTGGAGTGGGATTTGAACCCAAAACCTTCTGACGCAAAGGCAAGAATGCTACCCATTGAAGCCACAGCTGACTTTGCCCAGAGAGTGGTGAGAATGTGGAACTTGCTACCACAGGGAGTGGTTGAAGCAAATAGCATAGCTCCTTTTAAAGGGCAGTTAGATAAGCATATGTGGGAGAAGGGAATAGAGGATTGTGCTGATAGATTTAGATGAGGAAAGATGGGGGAAGCTTGGGTGGAGCAAAAACGTCAGCGTAGACTGATTGGGCCAAATGGCTTGTTTCTGTGCTGTATTTCCTATGAAATTCTACGTAATTTCTAGAGTATTTTGAAGAACAGCTTACCATTCTGGATGGACTGACTTGTTTCATATTTTTGTTAAGGTTCTTGATAATCTGTTATCAAATGATAACCGAAAACAAAAAGATTGGTTGTGGCTGAAAAAACTTCACATATAGCAGCTCACTGCACGCTTACTTACTCCATCTTGTAGACTTACTTGTCAAGTCTGGATCTAGCCCATTTATTCATTCCAACATTGATACAGCACTTACTGATATTAGGAGGACATCTCTGAATTCGCAAACAAACTAATACATCACGACAGATGATTGATGTGTTGATCCCACTCATCACCTCCACAGTATCTCCCATCCAATCTGCAGTAACAGAAAAAGAAAAGCTTTGCCGAAGGTCATTGCATTCCAGCTGGCCCAATTTCTAATTATTTAAACCTGACCCCAGTTTGTTTCCCCCTTCGTTCTGAAAGCCCACTCACCAACCACATTCTGTGAAAGCAGCTCTGACAATGTGCTTTGTAACCGATCATTCGGGTGTACATGAGAGCATTATTGGCCCCGCTGGCCTTGTGGGGAAGGTCCTGCCTTCACTGGGAACCTCCATCCTCAGCTATAGCCTAACTGTGATCAAGAGCTCAGCATGTGGAGAATGGTCAGCATCGCTCTCACCCACTCCAATGCATAGGGCAGGGAGCAGTACCATCAGGTGAGCCATCGTATCCATGCAACACCGGCAGAAGCCAGGGAGCAGAATGCCTGAACAAACTCTCCACTGGCAGGCAATAAATAGAAATTTACTCAAAACTATTTTTCCTATTTTCACACATGAAGGTTGTTACTATTAATGAGGCATAATTCCTTGCTAACCAACAATTATCCAGACCCTCAGCCAATTCCCCATTATTTGCATACAAACCCTGACAGAGTTAGTGCATCTTTTGACTGTTCAGTTCATCACAAGTCAAGTCTGATCCTATCTTCACCTGATGCATACAAATGCTTACTTGCCAGCATCGATCACTGTATAGCAATTGGAAGTGGGAACCTTGGCTGATATTTTTCCTTCTTGGCTCAAATGTACATGAGGTCTATATAGAGCTACCTTGGCTGGCATAAGCTAATTAAGTACTGAGAGGGTTGAACTGGGAACCGCATGGCTCAGTGATGAACCACAATGCACACTTAATGGGGGTCACAGAAGAGGGTTCTCGTGCCTCCTTAACAATACAGACCCTACACAAGGTGTCACTATCACCATGGAGATTGGGCAAATCTTGCATTATCTTTCTCTTGCTGTCCAGCAAAAGAAAGCCCACGAAAATGATTCTCTAGATTCACAGAAGACAGGCCATGAAGATAGGATAAGAGGAATGAGAAAAACAAGGAAATGAAAGAGGAAAATAAATGAGCATGAGAGAGCTGAAAATCAATATCTATTCAGAGAACAGGGGAGTTCTTCTGGTGTCTTGGCCAATATTTATCGCTCAACCAACATCACTAAAACAGATTATCTGGTTCTGTATCTCATTGTTATTATGGGACCTTACTGTGCACACATTAGCTCCTGCATTTTTCTACAATACAACAGTCACTATACTTCAGAAAAGGACTCATTAGCTATAAAGTATTTTGGGACACCCTGAGGTCATGAAACATGCTATATAAATGCAAGTCCTTTCCTTTTCTTTCGACAAATCAAGATAAGTTTGACACTGCTGATATATGTGGGTTTTTGTTTCCTGTAAAATAACTTGGCTTCTCTGATGTTCTTCCTTCTTCTTCTATGTCCAAGTAACACAGTGAGAGTAAACATAGTGAGAGATTAAGTATTAAGGGGTTTAGCATCTTTGAAAGTGTATAAATCCCCAGGCCCAGATGAAATGCATCCCAGGCTGTTAAGAGAAGTGAGAAAGTAAATAGCAGAGGCTCTGACCATCATTTTCCAATCCTCTCTGGTGACAGGTGTAGTGCTGGAGGACTGGAGGACCACTATTGTTGTACTGTTGTTTAAAAAGGGAGAAAGGGATAGACCGAGTAATTGCAGGCTAGTCAGTCTAACCTTGGTGGTGTTAAAATTATTGGAAAAAATTGTGAGGGATAGGATAAATCTTCATTTAAAAAGACACGGATTAATCAAGGACAGTCAGCATGGATTTGTTAAGGGCAGGTCGTGTCTGACTAACTTGTTTGAATTTTTTGAGGAGGTAACAAGGGGGGTCATGAGGGCAGTGCATTTCAGGTAGTCTATATGGACTTTAGCAAGGCTGGTCACAAAAGTAAAAGCCCATGGGATCCAAGACAAAATGGTAAGTAGGATCCAAAATTGACTACGAGCAGGAAGCAAATGGTAAAGGTGGTTAAGAAGACATACAAGATACTCACCTTTATTAGCTGAGGCATAGAATATAAGAGCAGGGAGCTTATGTTTGAACTGTACAAAACACTAGTTAGGTCACGGCTAGAGTACTGCGTGCAATTCTGGTTGCCACATTACAGGAAAGATGTGATTGCACTAGAGAGGGTACAGAGATTTACAAGGATGTTGCCTGGACTGGAGAATTTTAGCTATGAGGAAAGATTAGGTAGGCTAGGGTTGTTTTCTTTGGAACAGAGAAGGCTGAGGATAGACCTAATTACGGTGTATAAAATTATGAGGGGCCTAGATAGAGTGGATAGGAAGGATCTATTCCCCTTAGCAATGGTAGGAGGTTTAAAGGGGATATGAGGAGGAATTTTTTCACCCAGAGAGGGGTGGGGGTCTGGATCTCACTGCCTGAAAGGGTGGCAGAGGCAGAAACTCTCATAGTATTTCGAATATACTTGGACATGAAACACAAAAAGTCAGTATGCAGGTACAGCAAGTAATTAGCAAGGCAAATGGAATGTTGGCCTTTATTGCAAGAGGGATGGAGTATAAAAATAGGGAAGTCCTGCTACAGGACCACACCTGGAGTACTGCGTGCAGTTTTGGTCTCCTTATTTAAGGAGGGATATATTTGCAATGGAGGCAGTTCAGAGAAGGTTCACGTGGTTAATTCATGAGATGAAGGGGTTCTCTTATGAAGAAAGGTTGAGCAGGTTGGGCCTATACTCATTGGAGTTTAGGAGAATGAGAGGTGATCTTAATGAAACATATAAGATTCTGAGGGGGCTTGACAGGGTAGATGCAGAGAAGATATTTCCTCTCATGGGGAAATCTCAAACTAGGGCATAGGTTCATAATAAGGGGTCGCCCATTTAAAACGGAAATGAGGAAGAATTTCTTCTCTCAGAGGGTCATGAATCTTTGGAATTCTCTACCCCAGATAGCTGTGGAGGCTGGGTCATTTAATATATTTAAGGTGGAGAGAGACAGATTTTGAATGATAAGGGAGTCAAGGGTTATGGGGAGAGGGCAGGGGAGTGGAGTTGAGGCCAAGATCAGATCAGCCATGATTTTATTGAATGGCAGAGCAGGCTCGAGGGGCCAAATAGCCTACTCCTGCTCCTGTTTCTTATGTTCTTATGGATATGCACTTGAAATGCCATAACCCACAAGACTACGGACCAAGAGCCGGAAAGTGGGATTAGGCTGGATTGCTCTTTGTTGGCTGGTGCGGACACACTGGGCCGAATGTTCCTTCCATGCTGTAAATTTCTATCATTCTATGAAAACATAAATAAATTGGAATTCCCATGGAGACTCCCATTGTACAAGGAGGTAACCCCAAGCAGCCTTACAGAGCCCCTTGACCCACATAATTCACCTGCACTTAAAGGAACTGCATTTAAATTGCAGCAGCAAGTTGCTGGCTGCCCTATTAACTAGACTTTAATGTAACAGCCACATTACAAATGTCAATCAATGCCCATTTGATGTTGGTGAGATTAAACAGCACTGCACTGGGCAGAGAAAAGACAACGGTGTACAGACATCAGTTCTGTATCATTGTATTATGAAGCTCCATGTTTCTGGTGGGAGGCTCGTACCCTCGCCCAGTCCCTTCTGAAAAGGGCAAAGTCCCAGTACTGCGGGTCTCGAGCCTCTTTTCCCCCATTGGATCACACCTTGTGGCTGCAAGCACTGACATGGACACTGGCTCCATTATGTTCTACAACCACTAAACTCAGTGAACAAAATTTATTTTCATTCGTTCCTGGGATGTGGGCATTGCTGGCAAGGCCAGGACTTATTGCCCATACCTTAATTGCCCTTGAGAAGGTGGGATTGAGCCGCCTTCTTGAATCGCTGCAGTCTGTGTGGTGAAGGTGCTCCCACAGTGCTGTTAGGGAGGGAATTCCAGGATTTTGACCCAGCGACAATGAAAGAATGGCCGATATATTTCCAAGTCAGGATGGTGTGTGAATTGGAGGCGATGGCAGTAATTGTACAGAGGGGGCCTGGCGGGGGGTGAGGTGGGGGGAGCTGGAATAGGACAGTGGTGCAAGGGGAGGGGAGGGAGGGGAATCATTCATGCTGCCATGCCAACATCAGGAGCCAACCCCAAGGTCGGTACTGCGCATGGGCGGAGCAGCTCTCCCGCAATGCCCAGCGAGCTGGTTTCTGGGGCCCAGGGCACTGTGGGAAAGGCCATCCATCATAATTGGATCACCGCAATCGTCCAGTGCTGCGCCTGGGGTTTATCATCCTGACCACAAACTGAACCCACTCACTGCCTTTCCCAATTCGCCATCGACAAGCAACTGGAGATGTCTGTTGCCATCTAGTGTCAACTTTAAACACTAGCACCAAAGCTTTATCCTGGGCATACTCAGGCTCGGACTGAGCTAAATTGGTCCAGTTCTGTTGTTGCAATTGAAGTAACATTGGCCATCCAGCACCAAAGAATGGGGCAATGGAAAGTGAAATTGCAATTTTTAACTCACCTTTTGCCACGCTTTAAAGTGAAGATATGGGAAAGCAAGTCACCTATTTGTCTAATGTGTGATATAAAGACATCTCCCACCAACCATGCTGCAGAACCATGATTTTCTAGGCTGGTGAAGAAAGCTTAACATGGAATAAGAACACAAAAGAGTCGGAAATATACAGCACATCCGTCAGGATCTGAAAATACGCGTGAGCATTTAGTTTGCAGATCTTTCAACAGAACTGAAAAAGGAAAGCTTGCAAGCTCTTTATCAGACTGGTGAATTGTTTTTAGTCAGTACTATAGAGGGGCTTACCTACCTCTCTTTTGTCATTCTGCTGAAAGATCTCTATCCTGTCTCTTCTCTTTTCAGATGTTGACAGACCTGCTGTGTACTTCAGGCATTTTATGTTTTTATTTCAGATTTGCTGCACTTACAACTCTTTGGTTTTATTTTGGCAGCTTAACATGATAACATGTGCAGACCACCAAACAGCAGTAGTGAGGTTAGGGACAGCAGAAAACAAGAAATTAGGGATGCGTGCAATAAAGGTGCAGCAGTTATCGTGGGCGACTTTAATCTACATATTGATTGGGCTAACCAAACTGGTAGCAATGCGGTGGAGGAGGATTTCCTGGAGTGTATTAGGGATAGTTTTCTAGACCAATATGTCAAGGAACCAACTAGAGGGCAGGCTGGGTGATGTGTAATGAGAAAGGACTAATTAGCAATCTTGTTGTGCAAGGCCCCTTGGGGAAGAGTGACCATAATATGGTAGAATTCATTATTAAGATGGAGAGTGACACAGTTAATTCAGAGACTAGGGTCCTGAAATAAGGAAAGGTAACTTTGATGGTATGAGACGTGAATTGGCTTGAATAGACTGGCGAGTGATACTTAAAGGGTTGACGGTGGATAGGCAATGGCAAACATTTAACGATCACATGGATGAACTTCAACAATTGTACATCACTGTCTGAAATAAAAATAAAATGGGGAAGGTGGCTCAACCGTGGCTAACAAGGAAAATTAAGGATAGTGTTAAATCCAAGGAAGAGGCATATAAATTGGCCAGAAAAAGCAGCAAACCTAAGGACTGGGAGAATTTTATAATACAGCAGAGGAGGACAAAGGGTTTAATTAGGAGGGGGAAAATAGAGTATGAGAGCAAGCTTGCTGGGAACATAAAAACTCACTGCAAAAACTTCTATAGCTATGTGAAGAGAAAAAGATGAGTGCAGTCAGATTCAGGTGAATTTATAGAAATGGCAGACCAGTTAACCAAATACTTTGGTTCTGTCTTCACAAAGGAAGACACAAATAACCTTCCGGAAATACTAGGGGACTGAGGGTCTAGTGAGAAGGAGGAACTGAAGGAAATCCTTATTAGGTGGGAAATTGTGTTAGGGAAATTGATGGGATTGAAGGCCAATAAATCCCCTGGGCCTGATAGTCTGCATCCCAGAGTACTTAAGGAAGTATCCCTAGAAATAATGGATGTATTGATGATCATTTTCCAACAGTCTATTGACTCTGGATCAGTTCCTATGGACTGGAGGGTAGCTAATGTAACACCACTTTTTAAGAAAGGAGGGAGAGATAAAATGGGTAATTATAGACCGGTTAGCCTGACATCAGTAGTGGGGAAAAAGTTGGAATCAGTTATTAAAGATGAAATAGAAGCGCATTTGGAAGCAGTGACAGGATCGGTCCAAGTCAGCATGGATTTATGAAAGGGAAATCATGCTTGACAAATCTTCTAGAATTTTTTGAGGATGTAACTGGTAGAGTGGACAAGGGAGAACCAGTCAATGTGATGTATTTGGACTTTCAAAAGGCTTTTGACAAGGTCCCACACAAGAGATTGGTGTGCAAAATTAAAGCACATGGTATTGGGGGTAATGTATTGACGTGGATAGAGAACTGATTGGCAGACAGGAGGCAGGGAGTCGGGATAAACGGGTCCTTTTCAGAATGGCAGACAGTGACTAGTGGGGTGCCGCAGGAATCACTGCTGGGACCCCAGCTATTTACAATATACATTAATGATTTAGATGAAGGAATTGAGTGGTAATATCTCCAGGTTTGCAGATGACACTAAGCTGGGTGGCGGTGTGAGCTGTAAGGAGGACGCTAAGAGGCTGCATGGTGACTTGGACAGGTTAGGTTAGTGGGTAAATGCATGGCAGATGCTGTATAATGTGGATAAATGTGAGGTTATCCACTTTGCTGGCAAAAACATGAAGGCAGAATATTATCTGAATGGCAGCAGATTAGGAAAAGGGGAGGTGCAACGAGACCTGGGTGTCATGGTACATCAGTCATTGAAAGTTGGCATGCAGGTACAGCAGGTGGTGAAGAAGGCAAATGGCATGTTGGCCTTCATAGCTAGGGGATTTGAGTATAGGAGCAGGGAGGTCTTACTGCAGTTGTAGAGGGCCTTAGTGAGGCCACACCTGGAATATTGTGTTCAGTTTTGGTCTCCTAATCTGAGGAAGGACGTTCTTGCTATTGAGGGAGTGCAGCGAAGGTTCACCAGACTGATTCCCGGGATGGCAGGACTGACATATGAGGAGAGACCGGATCGACTGGGCCTGTATTCACTGGAGTTTAGAAGGATGAGAGGGGATCTCATAGAAACATATAAAATTCTGACGGGACTGAACAGGTTAGATGCAGGAAGAATGTTCCCGATGTTGGGGAAATCCGGAACCAGGGGATATAGTCTAAGGATGAGGGGTAAGCCATTTAGGACTGAGAGGATGAGAAACTTCTTCACCCTGAGAGTTGTTAACCTGTGGAATTCCCTGCCGCAGAGAGTTGTTGATGCCAGTTCATTAGATATATTCAAGAGGGAGTTTGATATGGTCCTTATGGCTAAGGGGATCAAGGGATATGGAGAGAAAGCAGGAAAGTGATACTGAGGGAATGATTAGCCATGATCTTATCGAATGGTGGTGCAGGTTCGAAGGGCCGAATGGCCTACTCCTGCACCTATTTTCTATGTTTCTATGTTTCTATTATAACAGTATCAGGCAACGCCATTAAATCCTGAATCTAAATGCATTCACCCTGTGTCAGACCTAAAGGAGCTGTAACTTTAATCATTTATATTTTTTTGCATATGCGACCAAACTAAATGATCTCTATCCATGCACTGGTAAAACTCAAATGTATCGGTATGAGTCACTTAGAAGATCTTCACCCTTTTCCTTAGCTGAGTTTGCATTGATGTTCCATCTCGGGTTATTGCTGCTGATAACATTTGCTCACACATTATGCTGCTGTTTTTGCAAAAAGCCAGACATGCAGGAGGTTCAGTTTGGATTCGAAGTTTCTTTCAGATTGCATATTATCACAAATTAAAACATTCCAGGTGGAATGCTAAGGCATTAATCACATGACAATGGCTTTCTTGACTTCATCTTGAGATTTGAAAGTTCACGACAATTGAAACCGGAGTTTCTGCTTCATTACCAATAAATTAACTGTGTCACATGGTCAACAGATAATGACAGGGTGAGGAATATCTTGTGACATCAGCATTGGAAAAGTTATGTTGAAAACATTATGAAGCAATATATGTGGCAGTTACCATGATTTCTTATTATGATGTATGTACAGCCAAATAACCATACTATTCCACAGTCATCCTCTGTTAACTGCCTCTTTAACCCTTTCCCTTGCCCCCCTCCATCGTCACATCCAATGCTAAGTACAAAGAGCTCTTCGTCTCTAAGATTGAGATAATTTATGCTACTTCCTACCATTTATCCCAAGCTTCCTTCCTCTCTCCAGTCACCATCCAGTCAGCCTGATGTCCTGTCATTGCAGTTTCTTCCCCATCTCACCCATATCGACTCCATGCTCAGCTTATCCCTGAGACCCAACCCCTGCTTCTTGACATCTTTCCTACTGAACTCCTGACCACTCAATTTCCCCTCCAGGTCCCACATCTAGCTGACATTGTTAGTGGCTCCCTTTGCGCAGGCATCTTCCTTCCTTCCAAAATCATCATCAAGATTTAAGTTACGAGGAGAGATTACACAAATTAGGATTGTGTTCCTAGAATTTAGAAGATTAAGGGGTGAACTGTTTGAACTTTTCAAGATATTAAGGGGAACAGATAGGGTAGATAGAAACTATTTCCACTGGGGGTTGGGGATTCTAGGATTAGGGGGCATAGACTAAAAATTCGAGCCAGACCTTTCAGGAGTGAAATTAGGAAACACTTCTCCAAGCAATGGGTGGTAGAAGTTTGGAACTCTCTTCCGCAAATACAATTGATGCTAGAACAATTGTAAATATTAAATCAGAGATTAATAGATTTTTGTTAACCAAAGATATTGAGGGGTTATGGGCCAAAGGCAGGTATATGGAGTTAGATTGCAGATCAGCCATGATCTCATTGAATGGCAGAACAGGCTTGAGGGGATCAATGGCCTACTCCTCTTCATATGTTCCTATGTTCCTAGCTAACCCTTCCTCAAAATAAAACACTCTTAACCCATCCATGCTCTCCAAATACTGCCTCACCTCTCACCTCCTTTTGCTTTTTACAATCCTTGAATGTGTCATAATCTCCCAATTCCATGCTCATCTCTCTCAAAATTCGCTATTCAAATCCCTTGTCTAGCTTCTGTCCTTCTCACAACACTATGACAGTCCTAATCAAAGCTTTGAATTATATCCTCTGTGGCTGTAGCCATGGTGCATTATCCCTCTATTTCTTCATCAGCCTCTTTGCAGTGTTTGATAGTCAACCATACTATCATTCTCTATTGGCTCTTTTTTTATGGCCCAGATCAATGGAAATGCTCTTGTATGGTTCCACTGTTACATATCTGAATGTAGACAGCACATCTCCAGTAATGCCATCTCTTCCCAACCCAAGACAGTCACCTCTGGAGTCCCCAAGGAGAATTCCTGGATCCTTCCTCTTCTTTATCAATAAGCTCCCCTTCCACGATATCATCTCTAGGCACAAAGTTGGCTTTCTTATACGGTTTTAACACCCAGCTTTACCTCTCCATCATCTCTCTCGACCCCCACACCACTTCTGTGTTAGACTGCCTATCCAATACCTAGAGCTGGATGAGCAACAACTTCATTCCACTGAACATAGAGAAGAACAAAGTTATCATATTTGGCTCCTGCCATAAACTTCAATCTCTTGCCACTGACTCCATTCCACTCTCCTCAGCCACAAATTTAGATTAAATCAGGTTTTGTGAAACCTGAACATCCTGTTCAACCCAGAGCTGAAATTCAAACCCATCTCCTATCTATCAGCAAACCACTTATTTCCATCTTCACAACCTTGCCCACCTCTGCCATTACCTCAGATCCTCCATCACCAAAATACTATCCACATTTTTATCACCTCTAGACTTGATTATTCCAATGCCCTCCTTGCTGGCCTCCATAAATTCCAACAAGTCCAAGTTTCAGTTGCCAATATTTTATCCTGCGCTCATGTAGTTTACTCATCGCCTCTCATACACTCCAATTTATATTAGCTCTCTGTCCCTCAATGCATTAAAGATTAAATCCTCATCCTCATCTTTAAACCTCTTCACGGCACTAACTGTACAGCCTTCTCCAGCCTTAAATCCTCTCCAATATCATTTGCTATTCTGACTATGGCCTTTTCTTCATCTCCACTTCCTTCACTCCACCAGTGATGGTAGAACTTTCAGCCACCTCGGTTTTACTCTCGAGAATTCCTTTGCTAAATGCCTCAGCCACTGCACTTCTGTCTCCACTTTTAAAAATCTTTTCAAAACCCATCATTTTGACAAGGTTTTGGTCGCCCAGCCTACTCTCTCCCTCCATGGTTCCATATTCATTCCCCTACAGATTTTCATAGTAAAGAGCTTTTGTAACATGACAAGCATTTTATACGTCTCTGTTGTTACATAACAGGGAATATCCTTCCTGTCACCAATGTATTATTTAAATGGGTAAGAACATCAAATAACTTGAGATGACTTTGTTAAAGTCTTTAGCAAGTAAGCATGTTTTACAACACAGTCACTCAATATTCCTCCTTCTAACTCAGAAGCATTTTTACTGGTTACTTACGCAGACTAATATACACAGTGCTGTTTTAAATTCCAGCAACAACAATTAGCATCCACTCTACACTAAGTCCAAGCTTCTAAAAATTACATAGACAGAAGGGAATGGGTGGCATAGTAATATAAAACACTGTCCTTTCATCTCTGAAACCTGGGCTGAATTCTACCCAGACTTGAGTATAGAAGATTCAGGGATGATCTTATTGAGATATTTAAGATGTTTAAAAGATTTGATAGGGTAAAACTATTTCCCCTGGTTGGGGAGTCCAGAACAAGGAGCCATAACCTTAAAATTAGGGCTAGGCAGTTCAAAGGTGATGTCAGGAAGCAATTCTTCACACATATTCTGACTATGGCCTTTTCTTAGCCATAAGGGTTACGGAACCAAGGCGTGTATTTGGAGTGGAGGTACAGATCTGCCATGATCTAATTGAATGGCGGAGCAGGCTCAAGGGGCTGAATGGCTTACCCCAGTTCCTATATTCCTCTAGTCTTATGAATGTCTCCTCTGTTTCAGGCTGGTAAGGATCCTAATCGAAATGAGTTTGGACAATTTCAATCCTTCTCTGACGGATGCTAATTCATAGTGCAAAACTGCCCACAATGCGACATGAGTTAGAACTCAGAGAGACCAGATGGAAATGTCACTTTTATACTGTAGGGGGATGTCCCTTTTATTCCTGAACACTGATATCCCTCACCTTAGTGAGCACCAGATCCCTTGCTTCTCTACTCAAAAAAAACCCTTAGCTTGCAACACAGTTCAGAGTAAGCATTATGACTGATTCGTAGGTTCAATTTCTGGTGTGATATAGTGCAGGGCTTTATTTCCTTAGGTTGTGTGGTTTTCAGGGTACGTGTGGTATAAATATGATATACAATGGGTTGCAGAGTTGTTCCCAAAAAGCACCTGGTGAAGTCTAATCTAATAATTCAATGCCCCAGTCTGATAAACTTTGTGGGTCAATGATCTTGGAAATTTTTTTCTCAGTAAACCACAATTCCATATTGGGCACTTGTAACAGGCTTTTGTTTCCTTTCTGTTACACCAGAAATCTTTGCAAGATGCATCGCTTATGATGTCAACCCATTGTATACTCTGCTGACTAAAAATGGAAAACGTCCTAATCAATAAGTAAAAATCTTTTCCAATTTTATATCAACATACAGTTAAATCAAACCCATAGGGGCCAGAAAATGAATTCTCCTTATTAGCAAGTTCAAGTTATAGAAGTTTGGATTGCTAACCAAATTTTAATGGTGTTGGTAGGAAGAATCTGGGGATGAGGTGTAGTGTAACAAGGCCTGACTGGAATGTTCTTTTATCTGCTGGTAAATTTTTCTGCAATTAAAATGAATTTGCTCTTCTATGAAAAAGATGTAACCCAGGAGCTTCAGCTACTCTGTAACTCTGTGGTTTTCATTTTTGAGAGTATACTGTGGTTTTTAGTTAAGTTTCCAGACACCATCTGCAGGCTAATAAATAGTTTTTTTAAAGGATAATAGCAAAAAGAGTTACTTTGAAAGTCTGAAAATATCACCATGCGCCAAATAGGCTCATAATGTCAAGAGGGATTCACATCAGGATTCAGTATCGAAATGAGTTTACTAGTATGTCCACCACAATGGACCTCAGTAAATCCATCAAAATTGCACAGCAACTGCTCAGCTAATGCATCAAGAGAATGGAATATCTGTCCCATAATTCATCGCTAAACTCATCATACTATGTCAGCAAACTCCTACCAACGTTCAAGAAAACATATTCATAAATCCATCAGAATACATCTGAGTAGAATTCACCTACAACCCCATCAGAATATGTCCCTATAAAGTACATCAGAATACGCCTCAACCAAACATCCCAACACATTAATTAGAATATCTTCCACCAAACAACACCACACTAAAATATGGCAACGAACCCATTGAATCCATCCCACCAAGATGTCCCAGTCAAACATTTTCCACCGATACCCCAACGAACCCATCAGAATAAGTCTTTCAGATGAGATGTGAAACTGAAGCCCTGTCTGCTCTCCCAGGTGGACACAAAAGATCCCATGGCACTCTTTCGAAGAAGGGCAGGGGATTTATCCCCGATGTCCTGGGCAATATTTATCCCTCAATCAACATAACAAGAGCATTGGGTCATTATCACATTGTTCTATTTGGGAGCTAGTGGTGTGCAATTGGCTGCTGCGTTTCCTATGTTACAACAATGACTACATCAATCGTACTTAATTGGTTGTAAAGCGCTTTGGGATGTCCTGAAATCTTTTTTTTTTAGAATAAGCCTCACCAAAATATGTAGCTCATCGAAATAGCTGAAAAACAACAAACTGATCAGAATATATTCCACCGAAATACACCACTGAAATACCCTAAAACTCAACAGAATATACCATACCAAAATATCCTTACTGTTTTCTCAGATTATATCTATTTGTTTTATTGTGCAAAATACCCTACACACCCATCAGAATACCTTCTTCAAAACACATCAACAAATCCCTTAGGTGCAGGTTGCGTCCGCAGCCGCCGAGGACCCGCTGGGAATGTATGTTTTCTGGGCGGTTACCGCCCATCTGCTGCCCAGGTTCCACCCGGCGAGAGAGGAGCGATCATGGAGGGATCCGCCGGCGTGACATCATGCCGCCCGCCCATGCCGGATGCTGCAAATCGGCCATTTTGGTCAGGGATGCTGGTCTCAGATCGACCTGCCGCCCGCCAGAAGGACTGCTTGCATAAAGCAGGTCTGACCTGGCCGTGAATCGGGCGGCAGGGAGAAGGGCTCCGAGTGCAGCGCTGCACATCGCTGCTCTGGTGCAGATGCTGGACCATCATGAGTGGGACTACTGGAGAAAAAAGTTAGGTGGATGTTGTTTTACTTTATTGCTGATGGTCATAAGAACATAAGAAATAGGAACAGGAGTAGGCCATATGGCCCCTCGAACCTGCTCCGCCATTCAATAAGATCATGGGTGATCTGATCATGGACTCAGCTCCACTTCCCCGCCCGCTCCCCATAACCCCTTATCCCCTTATCGTTTAAGAAACTGCCTATTTCTGTCTTAAATTTATTCAATGTCCCAGCTTCCACAGCTCTCTGAGGCAGGAAATTCCACAGATTTACAACCCTCTGAGAGAAGAAATTTCTTCTCATCTCTGTTTTAAATGGGCGGTCCCTTATTCTAAGATCATGCCCTCTAGTTCTAGTCTCCCCCATCAGTGGAAACATCCTCTCTGTATCCACCTTGTCAAGCCCCCTCATAATCTTATACATTTCGATAAGATTGTAATGAATGTAATAACTCAAAAGACTTGTTGCTGTAAACTGCCTCAGGTGTAAACCTGATCCAAATTTATTCGCGCCCAAAGTAACCCACGTGACATGGTGCCCGCACTTATACACCAGTGATCACGCACGCGTGCGTACAGCCCGATGACCTCCGACAGTGGCGTCCCCTAGTGTCTGGTGACCCCAAGCATAAATACATAACAAAGATCACCTCTCATTCTTCTGAATTCCAATGAGTAGAGGCTCAACCTATTCAACCTACTCAATCTTTCCTCATAAGTCAACCCCCTCATCCCCGGTTTAATTTGGATGTGATAAAAGCGACTGAACTGTGTCTAGGCTGATGGAAACTTTTTTCTTCGACCTTGCTGAAAAACCTTCATTGAGAAGCCCAATGGCGAAGGCAAAATAATTATGAATTAGTGAAAAATCACATTTTGTCCATCCAAGCTGATTAATTAATTCTGTGACACAGTTCTTCTAAAGAAGTTCTCAGGGAAGCACTACATACCACATAGAGGGTGAGAGGTTTAGGGTTAGAATGATCCATTGTGTGCCTCAGACAGCTGCAGACTCTGACAACATTTGTAGGGGAGGAAAAGGGTATAAAGTTACAGCTATTCAACTTTAGGGGCAGCGCGATTACAGACCAAACTGAGGAAGGACTACGGTCAATAGAACACAGCAAGAGACGAGCACCGTGGTGACTCAGTGGCCTACCATTGAGGTTTCAACAACTAGACTTGTTAATGTGTCTTTCTTTGTACTGCAAGGAAACTACTTCATAAAATCTGTTCTGATTCATCACAAAAGACCTGTATCCAGAGACCGGTGCCTTGTTGTGGTTATGGACATAATTAATCTGACATATCGAATAACTCTCACAGCACATAAAGCGTGTTGCGATGGCGTGATGACCCTACCCATTATACAGTGCAGTCATATGTGGATGGGAAGATATTCCTGATAAAACAGTTGACCTGAGGGACAGATGTGTGTTTCTCACAAGGCACCACACACGACGTTAAAATCAGACACTCACCAAGAGAGGGTCAACAATGTGAGTGTATTTACAAGTGCACAATAACACAGGTTACATAACATTATTACATTTACAAACATTTACACCACCAATACCCACCCCTCTACCCAGCGCCACCACCTCTCTTCCCCACCCTCCCTCCCCCCAAAGCGATGCCCAAGCTCCTCTTCCTCGCCCTGCCTACATCACGACGTGCCGCTCCCCTGCCCCTCACTGCCTCTAGTTGACGAGGCTGTGCAGGAGGGCAGCAGGATCTCTGCAGACGTGTGCGTCTTGGTGAGAGGGCAGGGGGCGCGGCCGAAGGCGTCGGGATCTCCTGATTCTCCGGATCTGTCTGCCTTGAGGGTGTGGGGTCGGGGGCTTGCACTACGCATCCAGAAGCCATCTCTTGCCTCATCGCCTCAACGGACTCGGTTGTGCGCTCCAACACAGTGATGAGCCAGTCTATCTTGTCAGCATGCTGCTGGGTGAAGGTAGCCATGCTGCCAGCTAGGCCAGCCATGGTCTGGAGCATATCGCGACCTATCTGCACGCTTGTCCGTGAGAGCTGGACCATCTCCTGAATTGCAGAGCGCCGTCCTGCATCCTCAGCTGGTTGCTCACTCCTGGTGGGTTCAGGCGCCTTACCTGCGTTCGCGCCACGGCCTCTGCGCTTGGTAGAGCTTGCTACTGTGGAGTCTGTTCCAAACCCTAGGAACTTGGAGCCCAACGCCAAGCTTCTGCGGACAGATGGCTTACATGGCACGAGGCTGCTATGATCCTGTTCCAGCTCCTCGAACTCAAGAGCCACAAAATTGGGCCCTTCTCCCTCCTCTCTCTCCTCTTCTCCGTGTCTCTGGGTGGTGGAGGTGGGAGCAGTGGAAATGGGTGATCTGGGGGTGGGTGGGGCGGGGGGAGGAATGATCCGCTGTCTTGGGCTGGGGGCAACGTCGGGATGGGAGACGTCGCAGTCTGATGGCTTTTCTAAAGGCCAGAGGTCGATAGTGTGCCTTGATCTGTGCTGTCCGAGTCATCATCTGCAAGTAGAGGACAATATTTCAGTCTGTAGGGGGCGGTGGGAGAGGGGCTGGTGCTGGTCAAGCTGAGATGTGAGCCATGCCATCTCACATTCTGCCAGCAAGGAATTGCATCTCTACACGGGCACATCAATACTGAGCAACCCAGTGTGCAGTAAGCCACGAGTGCCTTAACATTGCATGACCTTTCATGCCACAAGCATGGCTCAGACCACAGATTAGTATAACCTTCCCATGCTGTAGCACCGGATCTGCATCACCCTTTGTGGTTGCACAGTGGCGGTCACCCACCAATGCCAAAGCACGCTCCTCCAGCCTGCTTAATTTGACCACCTCTGCTGGTCCCCCTTCCATCCCATGCAGGCTTGCTGCCTTGGATGAATTTTTCTTCTGCACAAAGAAACTTTGCAGCCTTTAGCCCCTTTGCTAATGTCCCCACCCCCTCCCCCCCCGCCCCCGTGCACACACTCCCACACACACATTCATCTGGTGCATAACCTTTTTGGTGTTGGACAGGAGGGGACAAATAAATTTAAACTCACTCTCGTTGCTTCCAACAAATTGTTCCAACATTTCCTGCATTGTTCCCCATCCCGTTCAACGTTGCCCATTGCGCTCACGATCTCACCGATCTCCCTCCAAATGCGTCAGTATTGGGGTGGTGGAAGCTTGCCACGACCATCCAAGGTGAGTTCTTTGTACCTGCACTCCACCTCCGTCACTATCTCCTTCAATTCCTTCTCATTAAACTTGGTTTTGCCAATCTTCATTTCTGGTTTCTGGCCACTCATCGTCAATGATGAAACGAATGGCTGCGCAAGAGTTTGTGTCTCTCAATTTCTCCGACTGCCCCCTCTGCAACTTCCAACTCTGTCCTCTCCAACCTCCAACTCTCTCCTCTCCAACCTCCAACTCTCTCCTCTCAAATGCCAACTCTCTCCTCTCCCCTCTCACACTCACAGGTGGAATAAAGCGATGTGCCTTTATGCGCATGCGCAGTATAATCAGCCTCAAACGGCCCCAAAATGACGACACGTCAGAAGATAAAAACTACAAAAAAAAAATTGCGAAGTCTCACGCATGCGCATTGGAGGCCCTCCGAAGATCCCCGAGTGGAGAGGCCTCCAATTGCCGTAAACTGATGACACCGGCTGCTCACTCCCGCTCCTGCCCGGTGACTGCCGCTGCCTGCCACTGACGCTGCCACCCACACAACGGAGCCGAAAGTGGCTCCCAACGGGACCCGACGGCAGGGGGCGGCAAAAAGGTAAGTGCCACCCGGGGGCCGCCGAGAAATGGGCAGCAACCAAATTCGGCCCCTTAGAATACATCCCACCAAAATAACCCAATAAACTGATTAGAGTCCACCCCGCTAAAATATCCCTACAAATTAAGGTCAGAATACATCTGATCAAACTACCTCCACAAACTGTTCAGAATACATCTCACAAGAAACAAGTTAGTGCTTTAATACAATTGTGCATATTGAATTGTGTGTTTGAATTGACAGTCTGGCACAATTGTAGTCACTCCAGCTTTTCTTGTAATTCTAGACACTAAAATAAGACTGTGGTTCTACCTTATCTGGCAGCTGTCTTTCAAACCTAAATCACATGTAAACAGTTCAAACTATACTCTTTCATTCTGTGGTGCCAGACAGCAAATGTCCTCTAGCCCACCTGCTGCTTATTATCTGTGCATAGTCGTGCATCATCAATCCATCAAAAACTGTCTAACTAACAATGTTGTTAGTTCATTACAATTAATAGTAACACCATCGGAACTTTCTCCCAAGGGTAACTTTCTGCCTGGCTGAATGCTGCACTTTTATCAATGATAGAGACTGCCTACGCACAATACAATAAATTATATTCACAGTAAGATTTAAAATCTAGTTGGGAGACTGTTTCTTTCCTTGCATTAATCATTGGTGTCTTCGAGTGTGTTGACCATATTTTATTCCTATAATCAGAGCGTTCCGTATTAAGTCACTTGGGTTGCTATGATATCTTTTACAAGCTAAGAATTCTGGGTAGATTATGCAACAGAAGCCTTACAGTTTTTGTGATGCACTCAACCCTTCCATGGTAAAAGATTCATTACTTTACTGCAGGCACTTTGCTTAGACCTAGGTCTCTTGTCTCTTAGGAAAAGCAGCTTCTCATTTATTTCACTTTTTAATTTAGCTATGTTTTCTTAATATTGCGGTTATGTGATTGGACTACGTTTATTGCTTGTTAGTGTTATTGTAGTTATCTCAAAAACCTTTGAGCAACTAATTAGAAGCAATGCTTTTTTATCTTTTCATTGCTGTCAAATATTAGATATGATCTAATAAATTCTCAACGAAGGCTGAAAAGAAGGAAGTTGATCACAATCGGACTGATTTCAGTTAACATTACAGCTTGCCTTATAAAATTAATGATGTACAGGGCTCCATAGAGGGGCTCTTTAACTGTGAATATCTAATTAAAATGAGAAAGTGCAAAAAAGATTTACAAGGATGATACCAGAACTGAGAGGGTACAACCATCAGGAAAGACTGAACAAGCTAGAGCTCTTTTCTCTATGAAGGAGAAGACGGAGCAGTAACCTGATAGAGGTCTTTCAAAATATGAAGGAGTTCGATAGGGTAGATGTGGAAATGTTACCACTTGTGGAGGAGGCCAAAACTAGGGGCCATAAATATAAAATAGTCACTGATAAATCTAATAAGGACTTTAGGAGAAACTTCTTTGCTGAGAATGTGGAACTTGCTACCACATGGAGTGGCTGAGGAAAATAACATAGATGTATTTAAGGGGAAGCTAAATAAGTGCATGAAGGAGAAAGAATAGAAGGATATGCTGATGCGGTTTGATGAAGTAAGTAGGAGGAAGCTCATGTGGAGCATAAACACTGACATAGACCTGTTGGGACAAATAGCCTGTTTCTATGCTGTACTTTCTATGTAATTCTATGTAATTAAGGCACTATATAAAGGCAAGGGGGAGGAAATTCAGTCTCCCAATAAGGCCTGTTACCGTCGTAAAGTGAAATTCACCCCGGTGGTTTTTCCGGGAGACCTCACTTCCGCCCTGCTGCTGCCGAACCCTCCTAAATGCGTCATCAAAGCGCGCACCGCCGATCTCCCGCCCCGCAAGCAAAATTCGCGTAAAAAAATTTCCGGCCTCCGAGCGGTGCCTCCGACAGTTTTTTCTGTCGGTGCACTGTGTTTGCAGCGTGTGCAAAATCGCGTTGCGGCCGCCATTAAAGGGGAGGGCGCACTGTCGTGGCCGCCATCTTATTTGTTCTGTCAGCCAACTGCCAGGTCGGGCCCACAATTATGCCCCGGGTTCGGCCGGACCACCAACCAGTTCGCCGTTGGTTCTTCTGTCAATCACCATAAATCTGTGTCCTCTGGTTCTCAATCCTTCCACCAATGGGAACGGTTTCTCTCTATCTACTTTTTCTAGGTCCCTCATGATTGTGAACACCTCTCGAATCTCCTCTCAACAATCTCTGCTCCAATCTGCAAGGGGTAAAAGGAAAATTCTTAGATAATTTATAAACAGACAATTAATAGTATAGAATTTCTTTGGAATCATAGAATCATAGAAAGTTTACAGCACAGAAGGAGGCCATTCTTAAATATTTTCTCAAAAAACTATCCATTTCCTTTACTTTTATCACTAAGCACTTTAGATTAGGCCTCAACTGGAGTATTGTGTCCAATTCTGGGCACCGCACTTTAGGAAGGATGTGAAGGCCTTAGAGAGGGCACTGAAAAGATTTACGAGAATGGTTCTAGAGATGAGGAACTCCAGTTACGTGGATAGACTGGAGAAGCTGGAGTTGTTCTCCGTGGGGCAGAGAAGGTTGAGAGGAAATTTGACAGAGGTGTTCAAAATCATGAGGGCTCTAGACAGAGTAGATAGAGAGAAACTGTTCCCATTGGCGGAAGGGTTGTGAACCAGAGGATACAGATTTATGGTGATTGGCAGAAGAACCCAAGGCGACATGAGGAAAAACTTTTTACGCAGCAAGTGGTTAGGATCTGGAATGCACTGCCTGAAATGGTGGTGGAGGCAGATTCAATCGTGGATTTCAAAAGGGAGTTGGATAAATACCTGAAGGAAAAACATTTACAGGGCTACGGGAAAAGGTGGGAAAATGGGACTGGCTGAAGTGCTTTGCAGAGAGCTGGCATGGGCTCAACAGACCGAATGGCCTCCTTCTGTGCTGTAACGTTTCTATGATTCTATGATTCCAGAGAAGTTCTATACTATTAATTGTCAGTTTATAAATTATCTAAGAATTTTCCTTTTACCCCTTGCTTATACTAAAGACAAGTTTGTCCTTTTTTATCCAAACATTTCTATTTTAAATGTGATTCTTTTATAAGATGTAATACTACTATATATGATGAGACAGAAACTGCTGCTGTTGCAAATACAGTGAGGGTGATGTTGGATTAGGCCCGAAAACAGGGACAGGGATCGCAAAGCGCGATCTGCCCATGCCTGTTGAAAGTGGTGCTGGCAGCACGCAAAATTCGTGCCGCTTGCACATTCTAATGATTGGAGTACTTAGTGCAACGCTAAATGCGCTGTTGGTTGGCTCAGTGCTCTAGAAGGGGTTCAAAATCAGGTGCAGTCTGCTTGCCAATAAAATTCTGCTTAGGCTCTCTGCACTTCTTAAAGGGCAGGTGCTTTGTTGCAGATGTACCTCATTGTCACTGTGGATGCAACCATGTCGCAACAGGGAAGAGCTAGGACCTGTCACTTCTCAGATGCAGTGCTCGAGACCTCGGTCCAGGGGGTAGACAGAACAAGACAAGCCCTCTACCCATGGGAGTCCAGGAGGTCTTCCACACAGAATGCCAGAAGGCAGTGGGAGGAGATAGCCCAAGCCATAAGCTGTCACAAATGTTGGCCCCAGGTCCTGGATCCAGTGCTGCAAGAAGTTTAATGACCTCACCCGAGTGCTCAAGATGAGTGATTGTATCTTCAAATGCCATATTCCACCTCTAGCCTCACACACTGCTCAATGCACCACACCCCCATCACCCACCTACCAGCAACCTATCAACCAACAAACAGTGTCAGCTGTGGCTCAGTGGGTAGCACTCTCATCTTCTGAGTCAAAAGGTTGTGGGTTCAAGTCCCACTCCAGTGACTTGAGCATAGAAATCTAGGTTGACACAGGCGTGCTGTTTTGTTGGAGGTGTTGTCTTTTGGATGAGATGTCTTGAGGTCCCGTCTACTCTCTCAAGTGGACGTAAAAGATCCCATAGCACTTTTTTGAAGAAGAGCAGGAGAGTTATCCACGGTGTCTTGGCCAATATTTATCTGTCAATCAACATAACAAAAATAACAGATTATTTGGTCATTATCACATTGCTGTTTGTGGGAGCATGCTTGTGTGCAAATTGGCTGCTGCGTTTCCTACATTACAAAAGTGACTACACTCCAAAACTACTTAATTGGCTTTAAAGTGCTTTGAGACATCCGGTGGTCGTGAAAGGCACTAAATAAATCCAAGTCTTTCTTTCTTTTCTTTCCAGCAATCACGACTCATACCTCACAATCATAATTTCACCTCGCCCTCACATACTTACCACTGCTGTAAGATTCACATCCACATCTCACACCTTGCATGCACTGCCAGCTATTCAATCATAACAGGCACATCACCCAAACACATTGCACCATACTCACTGATACACTTTCCTCTCTCATGTAGGACAAGATGGCTCACAACTGCTGTGAGAAGCAGCAGACAGGCAGGGATGAAGCACGTCTGCAGAACCTTACTGCGCTGGAGGAGACGGTGCTGGAGATAATTGGAGCGGCTGTCACTGAGGCTATGGTGAGCAGCGAGGTTGAAAGCATTGTTGATGATGGTACTGTCATGTCTATTCATTCTTCACACATACCACTTTCCCCTCACCACACAATCTCTTCTCACTTACAAGCTGCTGATGATGTAAGCATGCACATCTTGCATTCCACGCCTCCCCTCAATAGAACCCGACCCTTGTGTCTTTCTCCTTTCAGAGCCCAAGAACAGCCAGCAGCTCGGCCAGTCCCCGGTCAGCTAGAGGAGGAGAGTGATGGAGAAGAGGAAGCACTGTCACTCGATCTGACACTCCCAAGCACCAGCTCAGAAAATGGCATTACACAAACTTTAGAAGGTAGTATAAAAGTGGTATCTGCATGTGGTGAGACACTGGGCATGAATGGGCTGCAGTCAGGGCAGGGGAAAAGGGTAACTCAGGTGCCAGCTCCCCGGAGGATTCAGATATGGACTTCGATTGGGGCAGCCTTCAGCAGAATGGTGATGGGCATGTACACGGAAATGCTGGGTGTACTGGCAAGCCTGCCAAGAGAGCCACTTGTCAGTGTCAAGGAGCATGGAGGAGTCCGGCTCCAACATTGCATGGGGCTTTGTGCAGAATTTGCAGCCCATGATTTCCAGGATGGAAGTGATGGGCAACTCCAATAGAGCACTTGTGGACTCAGCCATGATGCTGGGTGTGATGGGCGATATCGCAGCTTCTATTGCAGCACAAGCGGCAGCGGTACCAGCATCTGAGTGCTGCAGTGGAAGCTCAGACTGCTCTCACGCAGGCTCAGTTTGGTGCCACACAAGCTCATACTGCTCTCATACTGTATGCCCATGTTGCTGCCTTTCAGCAAACCTGCCCAGACTACTGCCCCCCATGCCGAGTTGGTGCAGTCTACAGCCAGGCCTTCAAGGCCCAGAGCTGCTCAAGGTCATCCTGCAAAGCCATCTGCAGTCTCTCCTACGGAAAGTCTTGCCAAACCAACCTGCCAAAAATGGTGACTGTTGTGCCTGTATCGGGCCGGAAGCAAGGTGGCCGCCATTTGTCTGCTGAAACCGTCCTTAAATGCCGTCGCTAAGAGGGGGAATTTCACAGCCCTTGTGTCATACAATAAAGAGGAAGTCTTCAATATAGTAGCAGAAGTATATGAGAAAAATGTGGATGAGCCACTATTGGATAAAAAAATTAAAAAGGATATTGTATTAAAATTAATGACACTGAAAGTAGAACAGTCATCAGTGTCGGGGGTATGCAAACAGAATACTGAAAGGTTGGGGAGGCGATAGTGAAGACATTTTAATTTCAAAAAATAGTTATAAATGGGAATTTTTGCCAGGGACTGGAGTATGTCAAATGCTACATTCCTGTTCAGGAAAGGACAAAGGGATAAGTCAGTTAGTCTGGCCATGATTATGGGTAAACTGCTAGGGCTAGAAATTGCGTAGCGCCACATTTGGGTTGATATCTTTTCAAGGAGCGGCAAAGTATTGCCGGGAAAGAAAGATTTGTTGCTGCTGGGAACTTCCAGTTTAGTGCTCCAATAGAGCACTAAATCAAAAGCTACTGCTTCCCTTAAAGCACTAAAGTGAGTGAGAGGGGCGGTATCGGCAGAGTGCTGAGCAATGTTCTGTGCAGCGCTGCCATCTGTATAGCCTCCTTCCCTCGTTTAATGGGAAAGGGCCAATAATGGGTTGAATGAATCTTCGTACTCTTTCTGTGGGGCCAGCGCACCTGTGCTACATGCATAGCAGCCCCAAGCACTCTAAAAAAGTGCAGGCTGAGCAATCACGGGGGCAAATGAAATCAGGAGGCACCAGAATAGGAAGAAAAATACATTTTGCCCGGGGCACAAGAGAGCAAGACGGTAAGTGTTAGCACCAGCGCAAAACTACCAGGCAAGTCCACGGGTGTTGCTGATTTCGCCGGTCAGTACCCCTTTAGTGCCCCATTACCACCCCGGCAGGCGCTAACAGGAGGCGCAAACCTAGCCAATTTCTCCTCCCTAGTGTCTATAATATGGAATGGAATTAGTGGACACTTAGAAAAGCATTGGTTAGTCAGGAAAGTCAACATAAATTTGCAAAGAACAAGGTCAGTGTTGACCAATTTAATTGAACTTTTTGAGGAAATCAGAGTGTATAAATAAAAGAAAATTTAAAACTTGGAGCCATAAAGATAGTTACTAATAAATCCAATAAGGAATTCAGGAGAAACTTCTTTGGTGGAAGTGTGAAACATAGTAGCACATGGAGTGGTTGAGGTGAATACCATAACTGCATTTAAGGAGAAACTAATTAAGTACTTGAGGGAGGGAGGTACAGAAGGATATGTTGATAGGGTGAGATGAAGTAAGGTGGCAGGAGGCACATATGGAGCATAAACAATCCACCCCATATACTGTTAGCCCGTATGGCCTGTTTCTGTGCTGTAAAATTCTATGTAATTCTATGTAATATGGAAATTAGTTGTTCACAAAAATCACCCATTACCTGGGACTCACCAAGGGGTAAGTACACACTATTGATAATTTTTACGCCTTGAGTTACCCCTTTATTCTTTAAATCCAAGGCTGGTTATGTCTATTGGATCAAACAATTTCACATTAAAGTGCTAATTTATCATTCAGTCAATACACTGACTGTAAAATGCACCTCGGCATCAAACAATATCTTCCAACAGTTATTTTACCACCTCTTTCAGAAGACCAGAGGCCAAATCCGCTTGTTCAGGGTCGGTCAGTTCACTTCCCTCCTTCTGGCTCTGACCTTCTAACTTCCACTGAGATTCTTGTTCCATACAAGAAAAAACCTATTCCAATCACAATGATTCTAATACACCATGTACAATTTGTACTATGATAGGCTGTTCCTAATTTTTTGAATGATTGCAAGTAAACCCGCCTAGAAAATGGTGTGAAACCTCTTGTTTTCTGAAGACAACTGAAAGAGAAATCCAAGATATCAACTTATTATTCAAAGCTACATTATTTAACCCTGACTGGTTGCATTACACAGATGCCATTGTGATCCCTAAAGGATTGAAGCTGTGGACCATTTGGACCATTTCATATAAATATATGCCACAGATATCTTTGAAGGTGGCAATACAAATTGGTCTGGCTGTTAAAAGAGAATATGGGATCCTTGCCTTTATAAATAAAGGCATAGTACAAGAGCAAGGAAGTTAGGCTAAATCTTTGTGAATCTTTCAGCCAGTCAACCTAACCTCGGTGGTGGGAAAATGATTGGAAAAAATTCTGAGGGGCAGGATTAAGCAAGGACAGTCAGCATGTATTTGTTAAGAGAAGTTTATGTCTGACTAACTTTGAATTATTTGAGCAGGCAACAATGAGGGTCGATGAGGGTAGTGTGCGTGATGTAGTGTATAAAGGCTGGTCCCGACAGTAAAAGCCCATGAGATCCAAGGCAATGTGACAAGTTGGATCCAAAGTTGTCTCAGAGGCAGGAAGCAAAGTGTAATGGTTGATGGGTGTTTTTGTGACTGCACGGCAGTTTCCTGTGGGATTCCGCAGGGCTTAGTATTAGGTCCCTTGTTTTTTGTGGTATATATCAATGATTTACACATAAATGAAGGGGGTAGGATTAAGTAGTTTGCAGATGATACTAAAATCGGATGTGTGATTGATAATGAAGATCATCATCATCATCAGAGGCGGTCCCTCGAACGAGGATGACTTGCTTCCACACCAAAAGGGATGAGTTCATAGATGTTTCAATGAAGGACCAGATATTCCAGTCCTGAACTCCAGGGGTGGAAGATGCCTGTGCGTGGATTTTTTTAACGTGTGGTGATCCTTGCACATCAGCCACCACACGGGCTTGACAGAGCTCGGCCTTTATCCAGTGGCAAATGTTGAACCAGGACAACTGGAGGCCTGCTCTGCTTCACGGACTTAGTGTGCACACAAGTCGCAGTGTGGGCTGGCCCGTGCTGCCCCTGGGCCCTTGGTTCTCTTGGGCCCCGTACCCTCATTCGCCGCACCTCCACCACTACCTTCCCGCTCCTCCACTGTGCCTGGGCCCCGCCGATGTTCCAGCCCATCCTTTAACCGGCAACCTGGGCCTTGATGACGTCACTCAGTCACCCACCTCAAAGTTGTCGCACACTTGGGACGACTAGCGCTGGAAACTGCAGTGGCATGCTCCAGCTCTTTCTACTCCCGACCTGCAGTGGTGTCCTCTCGCAGGTCCGGGTGGCCCACGATGTTGCAGGGGCCCGACGCTCCAGTTCTTTATACTCCCGACCTGTGGTGGTGTCCTCTCACATTATGAATGATGGAGAAGAAAGCTGTTGACTGCAGGAAGATATCAATGAACTGGTCAGGTGGACAGAACAGTGGCAAATGGAATTCAATCCAGAGAAGTGTGAGGTAATGCATTTGGGGAGGGCTAACAAGGCAAGGGAATATACATTAAATGGTAAGAAACTGAGAAGTGTAGAGAAACAAAGGGACCTTGGAGTGCATGTCCACAGATCCCTGAAGGTAGCAGGCCAGGTAGATAAGGTGGTTGAGAAGGCATACGGAATACTTGCCTTTATTAGCCGAGGCATAGAATACAAGAGCAGGGAGGTTATGCTTGAACTGTATAAAACACCAGTTAGGCCACAGCTAAAGTATTGCGTGCAGTTCTGGTCACCACATTCCAGGAAAGATGTGATTGCACTAGAGAGGGTACAGAGGAGATTTACAAAGATGTTGCCTGGACTGGAGAATTTTAGCTATGAGGAAAGATTGAATAGGCTAAGGTTGTTTTCTTTGGAACAGAGGAGGCTGAGGGGAGACCTTATTGATGAGTGTAAAATTATGAGGGGCCTAGGTAGAGTGAATAGGAAGGACCTATTTCCCTTTGCAGAGGAATCATCAACTAGGGGGCATAGATTTAAAATAATTGGTAGGTGTTTAGAGGGGATTTGAGGGGAAATTTCTTCACCCAGAGAGTTGTGCAGGTCTGGAACTCACTGCCGGAAAGGGTGGCAGAGACAGAAACCCTCACCACATTTAAAAAGTAATTGGATGTGCATTAAAATGCCGTAACCTACAGGGCTATTGACCAAGAGCTGGAAAGTGGGATTAGGCTGGATAGCTCTTTGTTGGCCAGCGCGGACATGATGGGCCGAAATGGCCTCCTTCTGTGCTGAAAATTTCTATGATTCTTTATTCTATGATCAATGGTTAGGCCTCAGCTGGAGTATTTAATAGACGTGTTAAAAATGATAAAGGGTTTTGACGGAGTAAATAAAGAGGAGCTATTTCCACTGGCAGGATGGTCAGTAACCAAAGGACATTGATTAACATAATTGGCAAAAGGACCAGAGGGGAGACGAGGAGAAATTGTTTTCCACAGGGAGTTGTTGTGATCTGGAATGCACTGCCTGAAAGGGTGGTGGAAGCAGATTCAATACAGGTGTGACGTCCGAAATCTGGACCCTTGGGACTGAGGCCATTCTGAATTCCGGGTATTTCTGGATTTCAGAATGTCTTTGCCTGGGGCGAGGAAGGTAGGTAGGGTGGGGGGGGGAGGGTCGGTCAAGCCTCTTGAGGCCGGGCCGTCGGAGGCTGGAGGGGGTGGGGTAGAGGGGTCGGTTGGGCCGAGGCCAGGGGGGGTCAGTCGGGCCGCCGGAGGTCGGGGAGTCGTTAGTGCTGAGGCCAGGGAGGAGGGGGTCGGTCGGGTCCCTGGAGGTAGGGAGGGGTCGGTCAAGCCGAGGTCGGGGGGCGGGGGTCAGTTAGGCAGAGGCCAAGGGGGAGGTCGGTCAGGCCGCCCGAGGTCGGCCGGAGGTCAGCCGGAGGTCGGGGGCGCGGCTGGAGGTCTGGGGGGAGGTTGGGTGGCTGGAGTTCGAGGGAGACCGGAGAAGGTCGGGCCGAGGCCAGGGGAGATCGGACTGAGGTGCGGGGAGGTCGGGCGGCCAGAGGCCGGCGGGGGCTGAGGCAGGGGAGTCCAGATTTCGTAACATTTTCCGGTTTCCGGATGACCCCGCCATGGATCGGCCCGGTGTCCGGAGTTTCAGAACATTCCGGATTCCGGAACTCCGGATTTTGGACGTCACACCTGTAATAACTTTCAAAAGGAATTGGATATATACTTGAAAAGGAAAAATTGCAGGGCTGTGTGGAAAGTGTGGGCCTGTGGGACTAATCGGATAGCTCTATAAAAGAGCCAGCACAGGTAAGATAATTGGTCTCCTTTTCGTTGACTATCTACCAGATTCCTGGCTAAAATGTCTTTGCAAAATTGCAACACATTCGGTTTTTCTGCATTTTAATTGTGACTTCTTAAGATTCAAAACACTTTCGGGCTGAAATTCCTCTGCACACTATTTTAGTGAACCCATTAGCACATTTGAGTTCTAATTTTCAGGTAGTTGCCTCTTTCAAACACTATACTTCGTCCTATCCATGTTCCATGCTCAGAGGCACCATTTGAAGATAATTGCTCCTTTCCTAAGTAGCAATTTATTTTTTCCAGCTACGCTTTCACATAGCAATGTTGTGTTTGCCTTTGAAAATATTCTTCAATTATTTTGGCTCAGTTTTTTTGTGTTTACCCAGGTTAGTGCATTGAGGGTGGAACACTTCCTACTTTTATCTGCCAGTGTTAGCATCAGTTGCCATGCACCCAAGAGTATGGGTTGCTTGTACAGCAAAGCTCCCTTTCTTTTGTCCCAGCTTTAGAAGAGCACACCCCTTGCAGCACAGGACATTTCCATTTCCCATTCCAGCTGTGGCACCTACACTGAAAACCGTCCAGGAGCTGTGGCACACTCCAAGACGGACTGCAGTATTATGTAGTCATCAAGCATGATTTGTGCATGTGGGTAGTGCACTGCTCCACTCCATCTGCCATCTGCTACATTCTGTCCGGCATGGCCTCCAGTGCTTGCACAAACATTTGATACACAGCAAGCAGCCTTCTTTCATAAGCAGGAAGTGGATCCCCAAGTTCCTACATTACAACCGTGACTGCACTGCAAAAGCGCTTTGAGATGTCTGGTGGTCGTGAAAGGTGCTATATAAATGCGGGTAGCATGCTGCGGGATGGAGTTGAGAACACTCGAGTCAAAGGCAGAGTCTCAATTGAGGAGATCTTCAAAGTTTTCCTTCCAGCAGGCCCTGACAGCCTCGGTGTCCTTGATGAGTGTTTCCCCGTTCTTGGCCAGGAGTGGGGTGGGGCCTTGGGAGTTTGGACCGTAGGTGGCCTTGACTGCAATGAAGAATCCTCGCATATCGTGGCTGTGGGCCAGTTGTTGTATTTCCTGTGCTTTCTCCATCCACCACCTGTTCTTTAGGTCCCGGGGTTTTTGTTGGACCTCAGCCTTGAGCCGTCTGTAACGTTGCTTTGCAGCTCCCAAGTTGGGTTGTTGCTTGAGGCTTAGAAATGTTCTGCGCTTACAATCTATTAGTTCTTGGATCTTCTGATCATTTTCATCAAACTGGTGTTTTCTGGTTGAGTAACCAAGTGTCTCTTCACAGGCACTGGTTATGGAGACCTGGAGGGCAGACCAAGCACTGTGAGAATTCAGCATCTCAGGGTCATCAAGGAACGTCAGATTAGCTGTGAGGCGCTGTATAGGGCTCTCTTAGCTGTATAGGGCTCTCTTAGCTGGGTCTTTAAGTGCCCTGGCATTAACTTTTTTATGGCACTGCTTCTGCTGTCCCCTCTGCATTGGGGCTATGTTTATACTGATGAAATATTGAGGCATATGAAAGCATGGGCCTTACGCTTAACATCCGTAAGACAAAGGTCCTCCACCAGCCTGTCCTCGCCGCACAGCACTGCCCCCCAATCATCAAGATTCACGGCGCAGCCCTCGGGAGCCTTGTATCAACAAAGGCAGACATTGATGTGGAGATTCAACATCGCCTCCAGTGCGCCAGTGCAGCTTTTAGCCGCCTGAGAAAAACAGTGTTCGAAGACCAGGCCCTCAAATCTACCACCAAACTTATGGTCTACAGGGCTGTAGTAATACCCACCCTCCTGCATGGATCAGAGGCATGGACGGTGTACAGAAGACACCTCAAGTCGCTGGAGATATATCACCAACGATGTATCCGCAAGATCCTGCAAATCCCCTGGGAGGACAGGTGCACCAACATCAGTGTCCTCACCCAGGCTAACATCCCCAGCATTGAAGCACTGACCACACTTGATCAGCTTTGCTGGGCAGGTCACATAGTTCGCATGCCAGACACAAGGCTCCCTGAGCAATTGCTTTATGCGGAGCGCCTTCATGGCAAACGAGTCAAAGGTGGGCAGCAGAAACGTTACAAGAACACCCTCAAAGCCTCCCTGGAAAATGTGACATCACCACTGACACCTGTGAGTCCCTGGCCGAAGACCGCACTAGGTGGAGAAAGTGCATCTGGGAGGGCGTTGAGCTCTTTGAATCTCAACGCCGCGAGCGTGAAGAGGTCAGGCGCAGACAGCGGAAGGAGCGTGCGGCAAATCAGTCCCACCGCCCCCCCTTCCCCCGACAAATGTCTGTCCCACCTGTGACAGGGTCTCTGGCTCTCGCATTGGACTGTTCAGCTACCAAAGGATTCGATTCCGAGGACTGCTTATGATGATGATATAAATGCAAGTCTTTCTTTCCTTCTTCTTTCTCTTCAACCAAGGGACAACTTATCTGATCAACAACATCTTCCTCGATTGCCACTAAGAGCTGCTCATGCTCAGTCATGCTCTATGTATCACCCAATTCATTCCCTCATGGGTAAATGCCTTAGGGTGGTATTTGCAAGGGAGAGTGAATGACAGTGCATGTTCTGAAGTACTGGTTGGACCGAATGAACTGGGCCTGGCTCATCTTCTTCATACACAGTGGAGGAAAAGAGGAACAGAAAGAAAGAAACAAGAAAGAAAGACTTGCATTTATATAGCGTCCTTCATGACCACTGGACGTCTCAAAGCATTTTACAGCCAATTAAGTACTTTTCAAGTGCAGCCACTGTTGTAATGAGAGGTTAGAATGGGTTGCTGACGAGCAGAGCTCACGCCACTTTCAGCAGAAGGAGTGACTTGAGGGCATCATGGTATAGTTTGCTGACAGGTTATGTGGAGTATACTACGATGAGAAAGAAGAGAAGCAGAATGTCATCATGAACCCACAGCAGGCATGCACCCTCCTATATCTCTGGCTCCAACACCAACTATGGTCTTCCTCTCCAGGATTTGAAGAGGCACCTCCTCATAGAAGGTGAGAGGACAGAGGTTTGGGAGTCTATCATCTGCTACAAATCTCTCCCAGCTATTCTAGGTTATCTTACCCTTGAAAAATAATGTAAAACTGAGAAGTCACTTCACATAAAACTATATGCAATATACGTACAATTCAGAAACAGGCCATTTGGCCAAACCAGTCCATGCCGGTGTTTATGCTCCACTCGAACCTCATCTAACCTATCAGCATAACCTTTTATTCCCTTCTTCCTCATATGTTATCTAGCCTCCCCTAAATGCAACTCAACCACTCCTGTGGTCACGAGTTCCACATTCTCACCACCCTCTGGGTAAAGAAGTTTCTTCTGAATTCCCTATTTGATTTCTTGTTTACTATCTTTTATTGTTGACCTCAAGTTTTGATCTTCCCTGCAAGGGGAAACATTCTCTCTCTGTCTACTCTTTCAAAACCTTTCATAAATTTAAAGACCTCTATTAGGTCACTCCTCAGTCTTCTCTTTTCAAGATATTTTTGGATAATGTGATATGCAACAAAGCACAAGTGTCAGTATGCAGCCCATAATGGGTAGGATGACAGATGCTTCCACCAAGTAATTAACTTCCATGCAAGGCTTTTAGTGGCTGAATGCATATCAGGCTGTGAGTGAAGGAATGCTTCCGGATGAAAGCTGGGAGTATAAAGCATGCCATGCTAACTCCTGGGCAATTCAAGCACTGTAGCACAGTGTGAAGGGAGGTCACTGTACAGGAGTAGCAGACAAGCTTGATATTGTGCATTCTTGGAAAGTGTGACCGGCTCCCGATAGCATGTCTGGTCGGGTTAGGTCATTAAACCTCTTTCTGCACTGCCTCCATGCAAAGCATGGCTGCGTTTGTGCTGATTATCCCAACTAATTCTTTCCATTGTCCCTGTACTTCTCTCTTTGCAGCCATGAAAGGACGTCCTTCCTCTGCCTAGCCTCTTCCATCAGCATATCCACAGCTGCATCTGACTACCTGGGAGTTCGACGTCCTCCTACAGACCTGACAGACATTAGGTTTAATCAAAACTATCTACAGTGCTGCAAATCATTTTTGGTGGACGCCTGTCCCTTTAAGCTGCTTCAGCCCTTTAAATCCTGCGGCAGTGCATTAGATCCACTTCATCCTAACTAGATTCGTGATGCCTGGAACTCGTCAAAATAGTTTAATTAGGCTGACCCCAGAAAGTGTGGCAAAGTGAGTCCACTTCACATTGGGCAGGTATGAATCATCCCCCTGCCTACTTTCACTCGGGATTTCACCCAATATAGGCTTTATAGTACAAAAGCAAAATACTACGGATGCTGGGAATCTGAAGTAAGAACAGAAAATGCCAGAAATACTCAGCAGGTCAGGCAGCATCAGTGGAGAGAGAAACAGAGTTACTGTTTCAGGTCAGTGATCCTTCGTCAGAACTTTATAAGCCCACCACAAAATGGATTGAGATTCTCAAAACTCATTTCACGTAGGAATCTTGAAACTGGCAGAGATAGATTTTCAACTCATTAGTATGGGCTGCGTTTAAACTCAGATCCAGAGCTGAAAGAACGCTGTTCTAATTGATTGCACCAGGAAGTAAATAGGTTTATTTTTTTAACAGACTCGCAAGGGAGTTCGTGCTTTCTTGCCAAGTTCTCTATTTTGGGTTCAGCAGAGAAGCATGGAGGAGGAGATTGTGTGATGCACCACAGGTTTCAAAATAACAATCCTGTGTTCAAAGACCGAGCTACAGAGCAAACAGAGCTCAGAGCTGCTGAGCTTCAAGGATGAATGTCACTGAGATTGGACTAACTTTCACTTCAAATGGGATCTCAGAGAGAGTTATTCTTTATATGTTTTGGGAATGGCTTTCACGGTGAAGTTGTTCTTATTCACTGGAGCTTCCATGGGGATTCTTCAGTAGGAGACAGAATTGTACAGAAGGAGGCCAGTCGGCCCATCGTGCCTGTGCATGAAAGAGCTAACAAATTATTCCCCCTCCCCTGCTTTTTTCCCATAGCTCTGAAAATGTCTCCTTTCCACATATATATCTATTTCCCTTTTGAAAGTTACTGTAACGAGAAAATGTATAGGGCCTCTAGCTAGGAGATATCGATATAATGTATAGCGCCCTCTAATTAGGAGGTATGGGGAGCTGTATTGAGAGAGTGAGTGTCCGTGAAGGAACGCCATGTTAAAGCTCCACATGGCTGTCTGAGATCTCCCAAATAAATAGAGTTAAGCTGAACTAAGCATGTTCAAGAGTGCTTAAGAGACTATAAAATACATGGTGTCAAAAGCGAAGACTTCCGACCTTTCATTGAACGCATCTGCGACCGAAATATTGGAATTGTAAGACTTTTTCGAGCCGATCGAAATCGATGTTAAGCAGTGCAGTGCAGAGCGTGCTTCCTACACATCCCGCGTGGATCCGTGAAGGGTGATAAATAGTCATAAGCTTGTAAAATAATCTAGAGGCATTAATAAAGTAAACTTAAAGTGGCATAAGTTATTGTAGAGCGTCGATTGAAAAAGTCTTTCTACAATTATATGACCACAATATTTTACTATTAGACTTGTTCTAGTCCTCTGGGTATTTGAACTTTACATGTATGCGACAAAAAACTGTAACGAGCCATCATGACCACCATAGTGCCAACTCCTGCGCACATTCCTCTCCCACCTCCGTATATACCCCACTCTCCTCACTGCACTGACAGTACATGCTTTATATTAAATGTTAAGTGGGTGCAGGTCCACTAAACCAATTGGAAAGCCAACTGGAAAAAATTCAAACAGCTGTGGGACAGCTATGAAATTACCACGAATATTGTGGAAAAATCAGAAAGAGTTAGGGTTGCAACGTTTATCACTGCCATTGGCAGCGATGCCCTAGATATCCACAATAATATTCCCTACAAATCAGAAGAAGATAAGCAGGAAATTGAGATTATTTTGAAGCTCTGGGAAGAGCACTGTAAAGGTAAAACCAACATCATCTATGAATGGTGCCAGTTTAACCACTGTGTGCAAGGGACGACCGGTTTGACAGATATCTCATGAAAGTGAGAGAGCTGGCATCGTCATGTGATTTCGGCAATTTGAGGGATGATTTCATCAGAGACCGCATAGTCTGCGGAATATCTGATAACATTCTGCGTAAGAGGCTGTTGCAAGAATCATGCCTAACACTCGATAAATGTGTGATGCTCTGTAAAGCTACAGAGGCCACAGTTTTACAAATGAATTCCATGGAGCTCACTAAAACAGAATGTAAAGATGTCAAAGCTGTCAGACAGAAACCCCGACCCATAGACAAAGAGTTCACAAATAGTTACAGATATTGTGGCAAAAGACATGAGCTGTCAAAAACTAAATGCCCAGCATGTGGGAAGACCTGCATAAGTTGCGGAAAACTAAATCACTTTTCTCAAAAGTTTAGGTAGAATGGATCGAGGCAGAAGTCTACACATAACACTAAATATAAACACTAAATATAAGCCAAAAGTTCATGCACTCTATGAAGAGAGTTATGATTCTGATTTTGAAGTCATGACTATAAAGATGCTTGGTAAAGTTAATCGCACAATCAAGGACAAGAAAATATCCTAACAAGATTATGACTATCTTCTCCATTAAAGGTCAAATGATAAAAATGCAAATAGATTGTGGGCCACATGCAATGTGCATTTTGCTACCTCTTAGATACTTACCAAAAGGCTTAAAGATAAAAGAATCTAAGGCAATACTGTCACTATATGACAACTATGCAACCATTCCCGTGGTAGGGACTTGTAATGTACCACTGGAAAATACAAAGAACAAGCAAAAGTACCTTGTGCCCTTTGTGATCATTGAGGGCCAAAGTGCACCACTGATTGGCTCATCATCATCGGTAGTCCCTCGAGTCGAGGATGACTTGCTTCCACATCAAAAAGTTCACAGGTGTTTCAATGAAGGACCTAATATTCCAGGTCCCAAACTAAATCCTGTGCGTGGATTTTTTTAATGTATGGTGACCATTGCACACCAGCCACCACAGGGACTTGACAGAGCTAGGTCTTGGTCCAGTGGCAAGGGTTATCCAAGACGATTGGAGACCAGCTCTGCTGCATGAACCTAGTGCACACACATATCGCAGTGTGGGCTGGCCCGTGCTGCCCTGGGCCCTCGGTTCTTCTGGGCCCAGAACTCACGCCTCTCCTAGGCCCCAATCGCATCGCTCCACGATCTCCCACTGCTCCTTCGCCCTGACCTCGCCACTCCTGCTGTACCTGCCCATGCTCCAATCACTGACCTGGATCTTGGTGACGTCCTTCTTCGCTGCTGTTGCTCTCCTGCTCCAGCACATGCTGCTCCCCTGGAGTGGTATGCCACCACGCTGCTCCTTCCACTCCCCGGCCTGCTCAATGGTGCTCACAGGCCGGGGGCAACTCAGCCTGCTGGGCCAGGCCACCACGCTGCTCCTTCCGCTCCCCGGCCTGCTCAATGGTGCTCACAGGCCGGGGGCAACTCAGCCTGCTGGGCCAGGCCACCACGCTGCTCCTTCCGCTCCCCGGCCTGCTCAATGGTGCTCACAGGCCGGGGGCAACTCAGCCTGCTGGGCCAGGCCACCACGCTGCTCCTTCCGCTCCCCGATCTGCTCCGATGGTGCTCGCAGACCAGGGGCAACTCAGCCTGCTGGGCCAGGCCACCACGCTGCTCCTTCCACTCCCTGGCCTGCTCCAATGGACGCACTGCTTAACAGCTACAACTGATAAAACTGCAGCGGTGGTAAATGAACCATGCGAATCGCAAACTACAAACAAGGCAAACATCTCGCTTGGGTCAAAAACTGATGTCAACAATGCATATCTGGATGTGTTTAAGGGACTTGGACACAAGCCAGGGACAGTTCATCTTGAACTTAATGAATCAGCGACATCAGCTGTCATGCCAATAGCGATCAAACAAATGCTAAACGATTGTTTGGAAAATCAACAAATCATCACAAAAGTTGTTGAACCGACAGACTAGGTATCCAGTCTAGTGACTGTACAAAAAACAAATGGAAAGATACGAGTATGTATCGACTCTCAATATCTGAACAATGCCCTTAAACATGGACACTATCCACTTCCTGTGATCGATGACATCTTGCCACAGATGTCAAATGTAAAAGTCTTCACTAAAGCAGACTGTGAGGAGGGTTTCTTGCAATGTGAACTAGACACAGACTCCTCCTACCTCACGACCTTCCAGACTCCATGGAGACGATATTGATATAATAAAATGCCATTTGGCATCAGTCCTGCCCTGGAAATCTTCCAGCTGAAACTAAACCAGAACCTCAGGGGTCTAGATGGAGCCTACAAAATTGCAGATGATATCTTGATCACTGGACACAGTGAGACACTTAAAGAAGCCAATCACAATCATGATGCAAACTTACGCAAATTCATGCAGAGATGCAGAAAGTGATTTCGATAAGTTTGAATACAAGCGCTCCCAAGCAAAATACATGGGATACATATTGTCTAGTGATGGACTCAAAGCCGACCCAAGCAAAGTGGTCACAATCAACAAAATGCAGAAACCGCAGAATGTCACAGGTATACAACGATTTGTCGGCATGACAAAGTACCTCGCAAAATTTTTGCCAGATCTTTCAAACCTCTGCGATGGCTTACTCATAAAGACACAATCTGGAAATGGACTGAAGAACAAGACAAAGCGTTTGAAGTTATCAAACAATGCGTGACAGATTTTCCGGTATTCAGGTACTTTGACCACAAACTTGCAACCAAAGGTCAAGGAGATGCTTCGAGCAATGGTCTTCGGTTCATCCTTCTGTAACAGGGACAACCAATTGCATCCAGCAGAAATGCAATATTCTAAAATCGAAAAGGTGCTGCTTGCTCAAGTCTCCGGAATGGAACGAAACCATCAATATGTATACAGTCTCAAGATCTCGCTATGGACAGACCATAAGCCTTTGGTTGCTATATGATGCAAGCCGTTATCTGCAGCACCCAAGCAACTACAATGTCTGCTCATTCGGCTCAACCAATATGATGTTGAATAAAGTATCAACCAGAAAAAGAAATGTACCTAGCAGACACTCTCACGCGCATACCTCGAAAACATGGAGAGATTACCAACAGAAATTGCAGTGGAATGCATTCACATGGTGGACTTTCTCCCACTCTCCAAACAAGGACTGACTACCATACAATGTGCAACTGCAAGCGACTCCATACTACAACGGGTCATACAACAAATCACAACGGGATGGCCAGAAACGACATATGAATGCCCGCCTGAAACATATGCATACTTCAAAGTTCGTGACGAACTCACAACACAGGATGGCATAGTCTTCAAAGGCTATCGATGTGTCATACCAAACTTCCTGAGATCCAACATTCATCAGCGACTTCATGCTGCTCACACTGGTGTCGAGAGCACTTTTCGACTTGCCAGAGAATCCGTTTATTGGTTTATGGGCATTATTTCCAGCGTCGGTGGTAAAAAAGGATTTTCAGATCGCCGGCTTCTCGCCCATTCTCAAAGCACCTAGTCTCCATTTTTGAAAATGGGCGTTACCCCGAGCAATCTGAAATGGGCGTTAGCGTTAAATTTTTTTGACCTTCTGCAGTAAAGTGTCACCGTCCTTAGCAACGGCATGGCAACACTCGATTCCCGAGATTGAGGAAGTCATGGATCATCATGACATGTGCAGAACAGGAGACAGAGACAGAGGGAGCTCAGAGGCACTGAAAGCGTGTGTGGCTGTGGTGTGTGCTTGTCTGGCTATTGTGGGAGGCATGAGGGAGATTCACCAGTAGCAAAATGCCTACTAAGCACCAAGAACATAGTTGGCACCAAGTTTTTGTCCAACAAATAAGATATAACATGGAAGGGATGGAGGAGGCCCTGGAGCTGCTAGCCAGGAACACAGGTGGCAGAGGGCCCCCAGTGGTCCCGGAGCGTGGCACTGCACCCCAAGGTGCTGCACCCTCATTGCCAACCACATCTTGCTCCTGGCTTGTAGCACATTACCATCTCGGGACCGTCCTCTCCCGTATCCGTCCAAGCAGTGTTTCGGCTGTCACTTCCCGCCCCCCCGCCACCCAATGAAGCATCGCCTGAGGAGCTCCTCGGCCAGGCACCTTGGAGTCAGGAGGGGAAGGGGAAGGAGTAAAGGTGGAGAGGAGAAGCGGGGGGCGGGGGGGGCGGGGAAGGGTTGGATTGTATAAAAATACTGAAGATTTCAGACTAATGTTCGGTTTAAATGTTTTTTATTTAACAAAACCTTCCAGCGCATTGGCTCAGATAGCTGCACCGTTACACGCTGGTGATTCCTTAACATCAAAGGGTACAATTACACTTAACTTCAATCAACTTAAACTTTAACTGTCACAATTGATATATGACCTGCACACCCAGCAGTGTGTCAGCCTTGTAAATAACACCAAAGTTCTTTCAGGCAAAGCGATCATTGATGAACTCCTGACATAAGGCTCTTGCAGCTATCATGCCACCATGTGCCCTTTCATGCGGTCTACAGGGGGGGCGGGGGCATGGCTCCAGCATCAGCCTGATTGACTGGGCCGATGTTAGCATCCGCCTCCTCGTCCTCCTCTTCCTTTCTCTGGTGAGGTGGACTGTCAGACTCATCAGGCAATTCTTGTCCCGTCCTGATAGCCAAGTTGAGCAGCATGGAGCACACCACCACAAATTGAGCTACCTGCTCAGGATAGTATTGGAGCTTGCCTCCTGAGTGGTTCAGGCATCTAAAGCGCTGCTTCAACACTCCAATGGTTTTCTCCACGATATTGCGAGTTGCTCTGTGTCTCTCGTTATATCGCCTCTCAGCTTCGTTGTGAGCATCATGTAGTGAGGTCATCAGCCAGGTGGCGAGGCCTTATCCTTTGTCATTGTTAAACAAGTCAGATACAGTGCTCTCACGCATGATGTGAGCATCATGGATGCTGCCCGGAAATTGAGCATTCACTGCCAGTATAATTTGCTGGTGGTCGACAACCAGTTGGACATTCAGGGATCTAGAACATGGTGTTCATAGCGCTGTGATTAGTTCTGGTTAGTTCCACTTTTTCTGGGTGTTTTTTTGGGTGAGCGATATTGTGAGCGATATATGTGCGAGGTGGTGAAATTGACGCTGGGCGATCTCATGGCCGCTAGTTTCGGTAAATATGCTCTTTACGACAAATAAAAATTGCGCGGGTGGTATTATTGAATCTCGGTGCTAAATCAGTGTGGAAATTAACGCTGGCTGATATTATGGATATTTCACGCATTCTGCTGATTCCGCCCCAAAAAATGGGCGGGCGGTAATATTTTTTCCTGGCGTTAAGCACATGGGGAAAGTAACGCTCGCCGATAAGTTTCCTAAAAATGCCTGTCAGTTTCTATTTTGTGTCAAAATGAGTGATATATGGGTGTTATACATCATTTCAGCGGTAAAATGGGCGTTAAGTGGGCGTTAAGCATGCAAAAAAAGTGGAGATTCTAGCCCTATGTTTTAAAGTGTGAAACATGTAACATTTGGCTAAAGAATCAATAAGACAACATTTTGTTGTTGTTTGTTAAACATGTAGTTGTTTACTACATGTAATCATAAGAAGTTAATTACCAGTTTATATTGAAGCTAACTTTAATTAATGTTTGTTTCTTATGAAAGGAAAGGTGTAATGAAATAACATATAGCACCCTCTAGCTAGGAGGTATCGATGTAATGTATAGCGCCCTCTAGCTAGGAGGTATCGGGAGCTGTATTAAGAGAGAGGGTCTGTGAAGGAATGCCATTTTAAAGCTCCACATGGCTGTCTGAGATCTCCCAAATAAATAGAGCTAAGTTGAACGAAGAGTATTCAAGAGACTATAAAATACAGTTACTATTATGCTTCCACACGCTGTCAGGCAGTGCATTCCAGATCATAACAATTTGCTCCATAAAAAAATCTCTTCTAATTTCCCCTCTGGATTTTTTGCCGTTATCCTAAATCTGTGTCCTCTGGTTACTGACACTGTTACCAGTGGAAACACTTTCTTATGTTCTACTCTATCAAAACTTTTCATAAGTTTGAATACCTCTATTAAATTTCCCCTTAACCTGCTCTGCTTTAAGGAGAACAATCCCAGCTTCTCTAGCCTCTCTACATAACTGAAATCCCCCATCACTAGTATCATCCTGGTAAATCTCTTCTGCAGCCTCTCCAAGGCCTTGGCATCCTTCCTTCTGGTGCCCAGAATTACACACACTACTCTAACTGAGGCCTAACCTGTGATTTATAAAGGTCTACCATAACTTCTTTGATCAATTGAACTCCTGGAGAAAATGACCATTTACACCGTTTCTGCTGAATTCTTGCCAAAGTTACAGCAGGAGATTCCCATGAAAATTCAGGGCCATTATATTTACGACATTGAAAATGTTGTGTAAGTGAATGCCCATATTGTGAGCGGACCCTCCCGATATAGCAAGGGCCGAGGTGCATCGAATTTTGAATATTAGATCCGCCCCTATTTTGAATAGGCTGCATGTAAAGGGATGGTTAGCCTGCATCGTACTTAACGAGGAATTGGAAGATCCGGACACAGGACTAGTTCTTAAAGGGCTGCAACTTACCATAAAGGGGGAAGTTGCAGTGGCGATTTAAAAATTGCCTTGTTGTACACAATGGCATAGTAAAGACATGTGGTTACCACTGAAAGTCTGGTGGTTATGCTGCAATAGGCACACCAAAGGACGTTGACCCTAGATGGGGCTGAAGGTCGTCCTCTGCTAAAAGTACAGGTGCCAGCTGCATGAGTTCATATTTCTCAAATTAAAAAAAGTCACCCACATACTCATGAAAAATCACAATCAAGAAATGGTATTTTGCATGAAAGGTGGAGGTATCTAAAAAAGGAAGAAAATAGATGTAAAATTACATAGATTTACATAGAATATATAGAAGAGAAACAGACCACTCTGCTCAACTAGTCCATGCCTTTGGTTATGCTCCACACAAGCCTCCTCCCACCCTACTTCATCTAACTCCATCAACACATCCTTGTATTCCTTTCTCCTTCAAGTGTTTTCTTAGCTTCCCTTTAAATGCAATTATCTATTCACCTGAACTACTCCTTGTGGTCGCAAGCTCTACATTCTAATCACTCTCTGGCTAAAGAAGTTTCTCCTGAATTCTTCATTGGATTTATTAGTGATTATCTTATATTTATGGCCCCTAGTTTTGGTCTCCCCCACAAGTAAAATCATCCTCCCTACATCTACCCTATCAACCCCTTTCATAATCTTAATGACCCTCTGTTAGGTCACCCCTCAACCTTCTATTTCTAGAGAAAAGAGCCCCAGCCTGTTCAAAATATGTAAGGAATAGACCATCAATTAAGAAACAAACAATATGTTGTCGAAATAATATTTTAATAATTAGTAATTAAAAGTAAGACTAAAATTCAAGTCCTAATTTTCAGTTCAACTCAAACCAAACATAAGAACAACAAGCATTAAACCAGTGAACTGAAGCAGCCACGTAAGAGGAAATGATGCCATACCACTGGCCTGGCTGTTTCTAAGTGCTACATTTTTAGTTTACATTATGTATTGTGCTGCATGGGACACTTTACCATTAAGTACATGTTACATAAATTACACAGTTAACAGTTACTTAAAAAAAAACACTTTTAGAGCTATGTTAGTTGCCTTCTCCACAGATGTTTCTGTTGAAATTTGCCACCGATGTTAATTGCCATCTGTTCCTGTTCAACCACTATTACACAAGTCACTCTGTCAACATGTCAGGGACAAAATCCCACTCAAAGTTGTAGCCTATGTGTTGGAATTCATACTGCTAAAGAGCTTAATGATCCAACCGCATATCAAATAAAGGTAGATTTTGGCAGATTTGACATGTATCTGTCAACTCACAACGTCACTCCCGGTCAAATATCCAGTATAGTTTATTGTTGTGAACAGATATCTGGTGCCAAATACTCTGTCTAAGTATGGTCACTATAGTATTTACAATGTTATTCTCCCAACTACAACTAATATTTGATCCTCAATGAGGCCAGTCTTTCTTCTTCAGCTGGAATGTAGGACGGAAGGTGGACATATCGCCATGGTTACTGCAGTTACTCTGTGATCATGAGCTGCCCCCGCTGTAGAGTGGAACCAATCCTTCCAGCTGTACTTCCCTCAGCCTCCTTTAATAAGATCAGCCATGATCTTATTGAATGGGGAGCAGGCTCGTGGGCCAATGGCCTACTCCTGCTCCTATTTCTTATGCTCTTTTGTTCTTGTTCTACATCTGTGGATTGCTCTGCTGTGAGAGGACATCATCTGATCCCTGGTTTTGGAGCTAGGCAATGTACAAAATCACCGTTGGACTATTAGGTACAGTTTGGGGCATCCCATTGTAGGAAGGACTTAAAGCAATAGAAAAGGTGCAATGCCGATTCATTGAGATGTTCCTAGGAATTACAGCTATGAAGAGCGTGTTGAGGAGTTGGGGATTTTTCACCAGAGCTGAGATGGTTCAGGGATGAACTAAAATAAGTCTTCAGGGTTATGTATTATGATATGGTAAGTAGTGATAGATAGTTTCCAGTGGTCGGCGAGATGATATAGAGCGCACAAATTTAAGATGAGCACGTGTTGTTGAAGCAAAGTGTCAAAATCTTGCAAAAGGAACTTAGTTAGATGCTTGAAAAATATTGAGGTATATGGTGAATGAGCAGGAGAGCAGAATTAGAACAGGTGGTGGTGGTGCAAAACACCAGTACAGATTTGATGCACCAAATAATTCTATGATTCTGTGAGTCTTTTCTTCCATAATTAGTAACAAATTTATTTTACACGTTGTGTCCAAGCATTCATTTACATGTATCACCCACATAATCAATGAGACGTAACATGATTCTCATTAAAAACAGTCATGACGGAAGGTTAGATTAATTACCTCCATCCCAAACCCTAGCAAAATCAAGGTCAGGATTTACATGAAGAGTACAAACAAAAATATTATAAATATTTTAGCATTTACAAATTTTACGCAATACAAAAAAGAAACGTGGAGTGCTTCACCCACAAAAAAAAGTTTTAAGATCAAGGTCACAAACTAGTTTGCAAAAAAATTATGACCAGGGTTGTTTGCAACGGAGAAGAATACCGGTGTAATGGATCTGATCCCATTTTCCCTTTGAACATTGTGGGGAATGGAACACTGACTGTCACTATCCATGGTCAGTAAAAAGAACATCCACATTAGGTGGGCTAAGTGCAGAGGAAAAGTCCCCCTGCCCCACATACTTCCCAATACATGGCTCAGTGATGTAACATTGCATCAAGGCATGTTTTGCTTTACTTGCATCTGACCTCATTATACCTAACATGGTAAGACTCTTCCAGCAAACCTCCATGACGGAAACATTTCTCAAGTGTCTTTTCATGGAGGCAACGCTCCTTTAAAATCTTCAACTTAGAAAATAAGGTTCAATTTTAGTCTTTGGTGCTCCTGGTACAGACCTTCTCGTGCTGGAAGTGCATGTCGGGAATTTGGCCACGTGCACCGCCCCAGGACTTTTCATCCATTAAAATTAGAAGATGCAAATTCACCCCGTAGGTATTCAACAACCGTAGCAATCGCAATCATCCTTTGAGTCATACCAACCTCCATTTGGTGCAGGATGCAGCTGAAAAAAGCCCAATGGATGCTTTACGACAATAAAACCTGAGAATAATTTCACCCAAAGATGACCTGGACTTTTTAAACTCAGCTGAAAATATGTCAAGCTCTGACACAGATTTTAAGGTCAGGCACCATCTCCTGTCAGTCTCAAGTCTATGAGGTCGTGAGTGAAGTTGACCTGATGTGAGTTTCTGTGGCCTCAAAAGTGTGCATCTGAAATGGCAAACAGCGTATCAGTTTTCTGAAGGTTTTGTTCAACTCTCTGCGAAACCTCTTTACGGAGAAGCAGTAGATGATTGGATCGATGCAGCTGTTCATGCTCAGCAAAGCCAGATTCAGCTTGTGTACAATGTCTATGGCCTTGGGAGGGGCACAATCAGGCATCCCTTTGCTGTTACCTCTGCTTAACTGCCAGGGGATTAGGGAAACGTGGTAGGGTAAAACGCAGACCAGAAACACTACGAGCATTCCCAGCACCATGGATTTAGCCAGCCTCCGGTGGATGCCTTGAGAAGCATTCCCTTGGGATGAAAGAGCTTTCATAATTGAAACGTAACTCAGCAGAACAATGAAGAATGATATGAGGAAGAAAATAAAAGACGCATACACGTAAATACTTCTGTTAGAGTATTCTTCGAAACATTTGGTGGCCTTAAGTCCCTGCCTGAACGTCTGCTGCTGAATCAATGCAGGAATGGCAAATGCAAAGCAAATTATCCAAACGGCCCCGCAGGTATAAAGGGATCCTCTCGGTTTATTCAAAGCAATCTTCAGTTTCGTCATTCGGACTGTGCAGTATCTGTTAATGCTAATGAGGATCATAAAAGTGATGGCGCTGTATGTCGCTATGTAGTAGAACGCTCCAGCTACCCGGCAGGTGACTTCCGAAAAGATCCAGTCTCCACCTTTAAAATAATAAACGACCCAAAATGGCAGAGTGAAGTTAAACATGATGTCGGCCAGAGTGAGGTTGATCAGGTACACTCGGATCGCTTTTTTAACTTTCCTGCCATTCTGCAGGAATATCAGCAGTGCGATGGCATTCCCAAAGAGTCCGACAAACAGGACCACCAAGTAGACGAGTGGTAGAATGACATACTGAACAGGGTCCCAGATGTCACAGGCCTCACGAGCTGCTCTCGCTATCGAACTATAGTTCTCACTGGAGTTCAGCGTTGTCTCCCTGCAACACAATAAAACAATACAAGGGTAAGGTCAAAACAGAATCCTGTCAGTGCACATGAGGAATCATAGGGCATCCTAAAATCTGTTTTCAGCAAATATTTGAAGAATTCGTAACAAGAACTGAAGGCAAATACTGAAAGTTCTGAAACTATGGGCTCTTAGCCAACTTAAGGAGCCTTTGCTGTTTACCTCATTTTAGGCTAAATCTTTAAGGAGTAAATAATTGGCAGTAGGATTGCTAATATGCCAATTTGAAATATATTAAGAGTAAGAACACAATGGATTAATTTTCCACACAGTAATTTGTTTCCTACTGCAGTTAGGCTGCCATTTTGTATATGAGAAGCCAAGCAGATTGCAGGTGTACATTGTCGCTCAGCTGCTGCCTGACGCCTGCGTCACAAGCTGCCCATTGAGACAATGACAGATGTCATCGTCCTGCTATTACGTCTGTCACTTTAGCTGATCTGAAGAAAAGAGGAACCAGCTAGTTTAAACGTGAAGTAAAGCAACTTGAGCAAAACCATGATTAAAAAAAAACGTGAACAATAAACACTTTGGCCAAGGGTTTCTGCTTTCGGCCCAATCGGCGATCCGGGCACAAATTGCGCTCAAAATTACGCTCGTTTTCGAAAGTGTATTTTATGCTCACGTTTCATATCGCCGAATGTAAAGCCTGCCATGAACCAGTGCAATTGGGCAGCATTTTAGAACGTAATTTAAAAAAAAAAATTTGCATTAAAAATATTCCTCGATAACAGTGGTAACCTGGTGCAGTTTTTTTTAAATACAGCTGAAAATGTGTTTATCACAAAAGTGAACATTTTTGATCAGAGTGTCTGGTCTACTACCTGTGAGTAACCTGATTTTAAATAACTGGAAATGACTTTAAAAATAAACTATACAGGACTATACAGTTTCATTGGAATACACTAGTCATTTCTTAGTAAATTTAAAATAACATTAAAAGCTTTTAAAACATGCCTATTAGTGTCCTTGCACCTACAAAAAGCTTAGTTTTAAGAGCCTCCTCGAAGGCCTTCAAACGAGCACAATTAGCCGAAACTCACCATGATGATTAATTCGAAATGAGGGCGTGGCCAGATTTGTGGATGGGGCCAGCTTCCAGCACAATGGTTTTTAAACCAGTGCAATTTCACAAGAAATATCACCTAGAGAACATCTTCCTATATCAGTTAAAGATGTTGGTACAATGACTCGATTGAGTTACTGTCAATGAAAGGTAAGAGTTAAAGGAACGCTCTCCTAACAAAAGTGTTTGGCAAACTATTTTTTTGCTTGTTTGCATACAGGCAGTGAAATGTCACATCACTTAGTGTCACCATGATGAAAATTGCTCGCAACTCTTCTGATTATTGACCCTAACACCAAATAAAAAAAGGTTTTCCCAAAGTTTTTACATGAAAATACTGCCTTCAAAACAATTATTCCATAAATTATAATATAAAGATAAATTCACCAATCCCACTCTCTGAACTGGAAGCTGTGCTCAGAGGGAGCGCTAATCAGATAAACTGAGCAACAAATGACCTTTCATGACCTGTCACATTTCGAGATTTCTGACTAGTTAGCCAAGAAGGAATTCTCGGCCTAATTTACATAATGATGTTGTTACGAAATTACATTTGGTTCACGTGGTATTAACGTTGGTTCACACAGGCTTAGCTCCCAGGGACACATAAGTTAGTCGGTACTTGATCTGGGGTACCAGATGAAGCAATTAATAGAAATGTGCATACTAGCAATACCACATCAGTTTGAAAGAAAAAGAAAGACCTGCATTTATATAGCGCCTTTCACAACCACCGGACGTCTCAAAGCGCTTTACAGCCAATGAAGTACTTTTGGAGTGTAGTCTCTGTTGTAATGTAGAAAACACGGCAGTCAACTTGCGCACAGCAAGCTCCCACAACAGCAATGTAATAATGACTAGATCATCTGTTTTTGGTATGTTGATTGAGGGATAAATATTAGCCAGGACACCGGGGGTAACTCCCCTGCTTTTCTTCGAAATAGTGCCATGGGATTTTTTGTGTCCACCTGAAACGGTAGACGGGACCTCCGTTTATTACGTCTCATCCGAAAGACGGAGGAGGGGTCATTAGTACATCACAGAGATGTTTGTATCTATAATGTTGGATTTCTTTCATTCATTGAACACCGCAGAAGGCCGAGCTAAATCTACCCTACTGTGATTTAAAATATAACTCATTTTGATTTATCTCTCTCTTATTAATAAACAGAGCACCATGGGATAGGTCTTGACTTTGTGTGATAGTGTAAAACAGATGATAGTCAATCGGCATAAATGGAACTAAAAATAGGGAGAGATGTAAAATGGGCTGATGACTCGTTATCGCCGTTTTACATTATCGCACAAAGTCAAGATCTACCCATTGTGTCAAAGTGAGTTTGCAATCTATCTCACTCTTTGCATTTCCCCAGTGTTGACAGTCCTGTATGAGAGAGGTGATGATATATATGAGTGGGAAGATACTATATTGAGAATGTAAGCTGTGCAGAACTATCTGGACTTATTTTTCGACCCAGAATGAATAATGATCTCGAACCCACTAAACCCATCTGTTAACAATTAGAGAGATCAGTGCAAATACTCGCAAGGCTTTCCAGGTCAACTGCAATTAAAATGAACACTGTGACAGGCCTGTTATGTTTAGATAATGATTGAAGATGGTTTCAGCAAATCCATAGTTTTGACAATATATGGCAGCTTTGTGAGTTCTAACGTGACTGTATGGGAGAGGCCAAGCTTGTTAACTCTCTGCCGAGCACAGCAGCATTTCAATGCTAAATATTCCGAAAGATCACAATGTGATAGTTTATTTCTATATATCATTATTTTAAAATAGAGAATATAATCACAATACAACATTTGTGCAATAGGTCAAGCTCATGGCACAGCACAGAAGGGATTTCTGTCTCAACAGGTTTATGATCCATTTGGTAAATGATATATATGATTCTGAAGACTTTTCCTTTTACTGTCCCTCAGGTACAGAGAGTATGCATTATTATAAAGGGAAATAGTTATATTTTAGTTTAAGAGCTTAATAAATGATAAACTGTCATATAGATTTTAGCACAACTTTCTGCCTTGTTTATTAATGTTAACAGATGGAAAATCATAGGCAGAGTGTGCGTAATTTCCTGGTCAGTGCTTTCTGTATATGCCAGAGTGAAAAATTGCCCGTTTTGCTCCTAATGTCCTTTCCTACAGTGACTCATCCTGAAGTACAGTTTCTCAGCCACTAACAGTGCTGCAACTCTCACCCAAGGGAGCATTCTTCCTGAGTGAGTGTCAGCAGGTTATGGGCGTCATAGCTGTCTTCATTTTGATCTCCTCCGATGTGCATAGCCAGGAAAGCCCTCGGAGCTGCTCTCGTTCCGCCGATGCAACTTCGCCGTGAAGAGGGTTTCCATTGCGCTTATGGCAAAGCTACATTGGCAGAGCGGGAGCAGCTCCCAGGAAATTCCTGGCCCACGTTTCCACATTTACCAGCAGGGCTCCCTGGTCAGCAAAGCTACTGTGATATATTCTTCACCACATCACAAACACACACATTAGACAAGATGGCTCGACAGGAACTTGTCGTTTGACCTTGTCACATGACCCTTTTATTATTTACATCATTACTTGCATTACTACAGTAGTCCACTAGGGGGTGTTCTATATTACAGCTATGGCTCCGATTTTTCCCTTCACTAGCTGGTGGATGCTGAGGTCAGTTGGAACAACGCTCTTCAAAACAGCGTTTGAACTCAGAACATTTCTATTCTGTACGGCTCGGGATCAGACAAGGCGCATTTACTCTCAGCCATTGGGGGAGTCCTAACATTCATAGACCTGTATGAATTTTAATCAAATCACCCTATTTTGAGAAACTGCTCTAAAGCAGAAAGTACTGCCCATTAACATATCAGTAAGTGCTGTCACTGGTGCATTTATTTCAGAATTGGCTGGGTAATTTCCAGACAACCCACTACATAGTGCTCAAATTGCCTCAATGGCTAATGGTAACATCAAACCCTGTGAAACCAGCTATCTGAGGCAAACATAGTTTTAAACATCTTGATTTCATATCAAAACGTATAGCTCAGCACTGAACTTGTCATTGAGGACACAGCGGGTTTGCTGCCTGCTCCAAGACACATCACACACTCCATAGCATCCAAGCAGCAAACTAATTCAGTGAATAAAAACTGAATCACTCAACCCGTTCTCTGTTAAAACTTGAATATGGAAATTACTGTGATGTGAATAATATTTTTCCATTATTTCACATCACCGTCTGAATCATTCACTTAGTCACTTAAGTTTGTATCTTGTTCATGTTTGTTTTCTGTTGAAATGAATGGGGATAGATTGCTGCTGATGCAACTACATTATCGCACGTTGAATTCGTAGTTGAGAGGTCATCAGAGAGCTTCTTTTCCATGTGACGATATGTCTGAGGTTTTTAATCAAACCGGTGAGGTCGTTTCCCACCATCGGTAACTCTACAACAAGTGACACAGTTCAAACAGAGGGCACCGCTGGGTGTCAGAGTTGCCTCTCTCCCCACGAGATATGTGGCTTACTTCTGCAACATACTTTTCATCACATGGTATTGAGGTGAAAACGCAACACATTGGCTCACCCACCAAGAGTACAAATGGACAGCAGCTTGGAGCAAAGGTTGAGAGATAGTAGAGAGGCTTTTTTTGGAGCAGTAGTGCATGATAAAAGAGGTATTTTGGATCATTTCCCCCTCAACGAGGGTGCCATAGACAATGCAATTGAGTGTCCTGGAATAGGCATTTTATACATTTTCTCTGTTATTGAGGAAGAAGCCAGCAGCAATGCCATTATCAGGGACAATGCTATATTAAAACGTACTGCAGTGAACAGACACGAGACAGTAAAACAATAATGCAAACTTACACCAGATTTAAGGATTCCTCATTCACGTTCCACAGCAGTGACCCCATTGTGTTCATAGTTTCTTTCACATGAAGACTTCGCCACAGCATACAATCAGTGGTACCCTGCGAGAATGGAACATTTTGTCAAAACAGTAGTGCAACCTTAAACCAGATTCAAGAGCTTCCCACTCACAGTCCATTGAACTAACTCCTTTCACATCATTCCTGCAGAGCTTGCAGTCACTGCTACCTTCATGAATGCCATTGGCTGCTTCAAGCTCTTTTAGCCTAGAGCCTTTTGTCCTGTTGGCAGTCAGCTTAATATAGTTAACATAATGCAACATAGGAAAAATTAAAATAGTACCAAGGGAAAAATTGAATGCATCCTAAGAAGATAACCAAAGCAGCAGGTTTGATGGGTGAAACAGACTTTTCTCATTTATAAAAGCAGGAAATGCTGGAGATACTCAGCAGGTTGGGCAGCACCTGTGGAGAGAAAAACAGAGTTAATGTTTCAGGTCAATGACCTTTCTTCAGAACTCAAAAGTCATCGACCTGAAACGTTAACTCTGTTTCTCGCTCCACAGATGCTGCCTGACCTGCTGAGTATTTGCAGCATTTTCTGTTTTTATTTCAGATTCCAGCATCTGCAGTATTTTGCTTTTGTATCAGCCTTTTCTCTTTCCCTGCTTTCTTACTTCAATACTTCCAATCTTCAATATTCAAACTTGGGGAGAGCAGTAAAGTAGTCTCTGTTACTTGGGGATTTCATTTTACAGAGATTAGAGTTCCATTAGTGACTCTATGGGAACTGCTACTGGCATTATTTTGACAAGGACCAGACATGCCCATAATGTAAAGAAAATCCAGCTATTGTTGTTTACTGGTACACAGCTAATTCCAAAGTCTTTGGGAGCGATATTGCCCCACACCGCAATTGGGCGTGGTAAACCTTCTTTTATCGCCTGGAGGTCCCGCCCCCAACATGGAATTGGGCCTACCACCCTGAAAGGAAGCGCAGTGCTGTCTCCAGCGCTTCACCTCCTGTAGGGCTGTCCAGGAGCACTACTGCGAAGCTAAGTCCGGCGCTATGTGGATGCTCTGCATAGTGCTGACGTGCTACAATGCTCCTCCCCTTCAATTAAATGGGGAGGGCCACTGTTCACTCTGCAGGCACTTTGGTAGCCACCACTGGGCCACCAGGGCAGCGTGAGACCGGCCCAGCAGCCCGGCACCCAAGACGGAGTGCTGGGCTGCGCGATGGTGGCCCGGACCACGCTAGGGCCACCATGGTCGGGCTGACCCAATAGTCGGCCAACAAACAAAGATGGCAGCCCAGGGCGCTGGAGGCCTCCCCTTTAAACAGCACCCCAAGAGTGGATATCCACCAGCTTCGTGACCAGCGGGGCAATTTCCCCCGCAGGACATTAAGAGGTCGGCACAGGGCGGTGAGGGGTCGCTGCGCACGACAATGACGTCATCGCCTGTTTCGCGGTGGCCCGGGGCGCGGAGCTTCCGAGTCATCGCTTCCCAAGCCTCCTGGGCAATTTCCCGCGAGGCGCTAACGCCACCCCTCCCCTGGACGAAAGCCACCCCCGGAGGTGACAACGGGGCTATAAAAAGGGGCAATTTCGCCCCATTTATTCCTTACTTCTGTCAGTTAACTGTAAGGCTATGACAGGGACCACACATAACCTGCTGTTAAATGTTTAGTCCTCATTACACCTACAGTTAAGTGACAGATCTAAGAGATTAGCAAATGGAACAACCTGTATATTTATTTATCTTGGTAAATAAAGGAATCATAAACTGATACTTCCTAAATTCAAACTGCTTTGCGAACCGGTTCAGAATCAACAAAAAAGTGTTGTGAGGTAGCATCAATTATTTCTAAAAGTCTGGAGTTGCTGTAATGGGACACATAGATGCGAAATTCATAGAGCCGAGTGTGACATTGATCTGAATGGGCTGCAACTTTGTTTTGCGTCGGTTAAAGGGACAGATCTGTAAAAGGAGGTGGGTGTGTTTACCGAATTACTGAAGTTAAAACTACTAAACGCTCCCCAACCCAGACTTTAGATGTCTGCATTGCAGCTTGTACAGTTTCTTTAACAACATGAGCAGAATCCAAAAATTATCGTGAACTCAAAGCAAACTTCAGAACCAGTTGCTCCTGATTTTTTTTCCCACTACTTAGCCAGCCTGCTCCCTACCCTTCCTTTAAAATCCAGGAGTAGAAATTGGGCCTCGTTGTGCCCATTCACTGATGGCTGCCTAAAACAGGCATTCGGCCCCCAACATATGCAGAAGCTGGGTCTGCTCCACTCTGTGTTCTTCACCGGCCGCTGTGACCGAAGCAACAGCCACCAACAAAAGATAAGTTTGTTATTTTAAAGCGTTTTTAAGGCGTTCACCCCTGAATCTACAGTATCACACTCAAATCGCTTCCGACTGATTCTCACTGCAGAGCATTCCAGTGGACCAACTCATTTGCTCTTGACTCCCACTGCATAGAACATATATAGAACATGGATCCAAGCATATTGTATTATTAATACTGAAAACACTACCCAAGACATTGTTATAATTTTTCTGTCTGAACTATGTGTCTTTGCTCAGTGTGTTCTGAATGAATGGTAACATGTGCTGTGGTACAAAGGTTTGTAGACTGGCACTGTTTATCCATGGTTAATAGGCTTTCAGAACCACAGTAACATCTGTTGGGTAAATGAGGCATTTATCAGAAATCGATTGTAACAGACTTTTACAGTACAGCACATCCTGCAGAAATCCCCCACATAGTAAAGTCTGGGTGAGCGTAACCACACAGTAAGATGCTAATCACTTGCTGTCTTCAATTTTAACACTAAGAAAACTTGAGAAGAACAGACCGTTGGGTGTTAAAAGTTTGATCGTTCCAGAAGTGCTTATAAAAAGCGATTTGAAGAACAATAATCAACAACTGAAAAAAGTTCTTAAATGCTCAAGTTATGTGAAGAGACCGAATGTGGTACGGCTGATGAGTGAGTGGGCCTTCGTACTATTTGCTAACCGCTTAACCGTACTTCAATCAGCACATTCTACCTGCATTGTTTGAAAAGATTTCTCCATCAGCTATTTAGTCATTTTCATGGCTCATCTCCAAGACACTGGACTTGAACATGATGTTTGCTGGCAGTAGCAGAATTGCTGGGTAACATAAAGCATTCATGTGTGCAATTGTGCCGTGGAGTAGTAAAATCTGAGTTCATCCCCTCTTCCCCTTTATGGCCATGTACGTTCCCAACTGCTTCCAAACTGCTGGGAGTGGAGGCTTCCTCACGAGGAGGAAATCAGATCAGAGGATGAGTGAGTCTCTGGAATCAGTGCACCTCAGACCATCCAATTGCACAGTGACACTCGCAGAGGCGTGGAGCACAAGCCTGTGCTCTTGGGCAACTAGCGATGTAGTGTGCAGAGGAGCAGCTAAGGGGGAAAAAAGTAACTGCACAGCAAATGGGATTAAAACGTAGGATTGCATAGGATATATGGCACAGAAACAGGCTTTTCAGCCCAACCAGTCCATGCCGGTGTTTATGTTCCACTCGAGCCTCCTCCCGTCTTTCCTCATCCAAATCTATCTGTATAACCCTCTATTCCCTTCTCCTTCATATGCTTATCTTGTCTCCCCTTAAATGCATCTATACTATTCGCTTCAACCACTCCCTGTGGTAGCGAGTTCCACATTCTCACCACTCTTTGGGTAAAGAAATTTCTTCTGAATTCCCTTTGGATTTCTTGGCAACTATGTTATATTGATGGCTTTTAGTTATGCTCTTCCCCCACAAGTGGAAACACTCTCTCTGTATCCATTCTATCAAAACCTTTCATATTTTTAAAGACCTCTGTTAGGTCACCCCTCAGCCTTCTTTTTTCAAGAGAAAAGAGACCCAGCCTGTTCATTCTTTCCTGATATGTATATCCTCGCATTTCTGGTATCATCCTTGTGAAACTGTTTGGGTTACATATACTTAAAGAAAACAGAAAAGGGCACATCTAGTTTGTCACTGAAATTCAGAAAACAACAAGACAAAAGAAGTGTTTTTACAGTGTTTTAGTCAGACTCCTGCCCATGCAGACACCATCTGCTCTGCTTCCCACACACATGAGAAGGCCAACACAGCACCAACGTCCATATCGAATTGAGGTTTGCGGGGAGGGAGGAAACACACAATTGATGAACGTTCGTGACAGTAACAGCCACAGAGTCTGTGCCACTTTTACACAGTTAAAATGCACAGCCACTTTATTTTGCCAGCTATACAGGTCAACAAGGTATGTAAATACGAATGCCATTGACGCACATCCTTACAACAAGCACATCTACAGTTACTACAAGCACTCCTGTCAGCAGTGTAACTGATACTCCACCTATATGGTAGCTGTGGCTAAGTGGTTAAGATGAAACACTTTTAATATCTACTTCAGCCTCGATATACAAGTTTGAATCCTGCCACCCAGCTAGAGGATTTCCCTCTGGTTAAAAGAGCAGTTAAATTGTTTGCCTCAGGTGGCAGGACACATGGAAGCTCTAATATGTGTACCAGAGAGAGGTGGGGTGCAGGTTGGTGTCTCTGCGGGGAACTGCTGAGTGAAGACCAAGCATTTCCCACAGGAAGAGAGAGAAGTTGGAAGGAGAGTTGCCTCAGACACTGCTGCGCACTCACCAGTGCCAATGATGGAGTTCTGGGAATAGTCACTCCTCTCAGCCCTAGAAGCCCAAGGAGACCCTACAAAAGCAAAGGGAGGGAGAATAAAATAATGTAAAATAAAGTTTATTTTTCATAATTTGATCAAGAGCATCTAATTACATTGCACTTGTCATTTATTAATGTTATATATTTTTTTTTACAAGAGGACAGTTTAGGATTATTTTAAGGCTTATTTTGAAGTGTGATTGTGGTAGTTAAGCTCTAGCAATTAACATTCAAAGGGGGGAGGGATTCTGATATGTTGTAGCACATCTTAATGTGTCAGTATGCAGTGGGATCCTGAACATTTTGGTGTCATTATATCTGGCATTACAAATGTACTCTTTTTATTGTAATATTGACTTAAAAAACAACATCACAACAGTTAGTGGTGTGGCAGGTCCATTATCTATGACGATGCAAACTTATCACAATGACCAATGTTTACAATGTGCTTGACGCAGCTGCCCTGAGGCTGTCATCACAAACTTCATAAAGCCATTTGCTAAGTGTTGAAGGATGTGGCATGGCACTGAACTTTACAGATTAGGGAGGTCCCAGAGTAGATTCTGTGCAAGTTAGTGAATTTGAGCCAAATGGCCGTGAGGGGACTACTTTTGACTCTGGCCGTGAGGGGACTACTTTTGACTCTGTGCCATCAACCAGGTTCGGAAGGGAACAAGGAAATAAATGACTAGAATAATCAGCTAAGCCTGATCACATTTCAGAGGTCCCTGCTAGAAGTGTGCATTCATGAATGTAAACTGAGGAGCAGCTAGGACTTGGCTGCATTAGCTCCCACGGTCAAATGGTTCAACAACACTCAGTATCTAGGCTCCTCGCACATGAACAATTGGGCATTGTACCAGAGGGTTGCCAACACCACATGTGGAGCCCTACCTTGGCATTAATCAAGGGTCACTGAAAATGAAATGGGGAGAGGCGTATAACAGGCACCCATTTTACAATGTCGGCAATAGTTAAAATGACCCTCAATACCTCAAGGAGGGGAGGGGAGAAAAATAGAGCGGTGGGTGGGGGGAGGAAATATATGATTTTACTCTTTTGTAAAAATAGGTTGATTTAAAAAATATTAGCAGCTATATTAGATATTAATAATCTGTAGTGAAGGGTTAAATTGAAAAATGTTTCACAGACAAGGAGAATGAGAACCATCAGCTGCTGATTTGTCACTGTGAGTGCAGACTACAATACTTAACACTGACAGTATTATTGCATTGGAAAGTTCTGGAACTAGGTTTGATTTCTGGAATGGCCAGGAACAATATCATCATCATCATAGGCAGTCCCTCAGAATCAAGGTGGTGTTGGATTAAGTTTATGTGGCAGCAGATACAAATATTTGCAATGTAATTTTCAGATTCATCTTTCTTATATTAAACTAATACAAGTTTAAATGTCTTCAGTACAAAAAAAAAAATCACAAGTAAAACATCTTGCAAGACATCACATTTAAGGACAATGTTCCTTTAAGTGCCGAGTACACTTTTGATATGCTTAACGGAACAGACAACCAATAGAAAGAAATGGAGGGAAGTTTAAAAAGACAGTTCACTTAACTGGCATGCATGCTGAGAAACAAAATGCAGCACTTTTGATTTATCAAATAATCAGAAAAACATAACTCGAATACAATTTGTAAATTGTTGGGAGAGTTCTCATGGTTATTTTTTTTCAATTTTCATTATATCAGTTCTGCAAATGCCTTCAGGTGTTTGCAAAATTTGAATTGCAGAAGCAATGTGCTGCATCGTAAGGTGCAGGTTGTAGATTTGTGGCACAGTCCCCACACAACGTCTTCCCAATTTCAGACAGGTGCTGAGGGAGTCAGTGGACCAGCAGACATTGAGCTGCTCCACCCTGAGCGGGGAAAGGTCAGGTGACTCGATCCAATCCACTCTCACTCTCCTAGCAGATGATGACAGAGCGGCATTGGCGGACACTTGGAGTGGGTCAACTTACCTCCCCCCTTCTCAGCAAGGGTGTGGCACTTGGCAAAGGCTCCTGAAAAAGGTGGGGAATGCATCCCTGCACTAACAGGCCAGCCAATTCCAAATTCCCAAATGTGCCTTAATAGTAAACGTGCATACTCTGATACTCCAAGTAATTCTACTGCACAAACTACAAAGTAAAATAGTGTTGAAAATCATTTTTGTTTTTCACAGAGTACATGAGATTCAAACTTTACCACCTTCGAACTTCTTTTTGTTTAAATACAGAAAGTAAGGTTGAAGCACTCACCAGTGGCCCTGGGTCACCAAGCAAAGTAACTGGTCGTCTGTGAATTCAGAAACCGCTGAAGAAACAATCTAGAGAGAAGCCTTGCAGTGGAATATTCTTAGTGCACACACTAGCAGTTTCTTCATATAAACTGAATAACCCTAGCACAGGATTGAAATACCCGGCCCTCTTGAGAATTGCTGTTCAGACACACCCCTTCTCACCTATTGGCTGGTGGTTTGTTTTGAAACTCAATACAACAGCTCAGATCTCGTCTGATCAGTTTCGTCATTTTTGACACATCACTTTAATCAAAGATCTGCCTTCCCGTAAATGACTCATAGTAAGCATACCTTAACCACTTCACTTGTTTGGGGAGTGGGTGGAATTTTTTATATGCATTAATTGTCTGCGGGGCTTTCTGCTTTACATTGCTATCTATGCTTCAATCTGGTTTACAGATTGAGAGAACATGAAGCCAAATCTTATCCCAGTTCTCGTTTAACCTGACAATAAATCTAATGAATTAAATAGTCTTGATATAGATAACATGAACAATGATTTTCTTCCTCAACGGTGTCAAGTTAATATGATGGAGAAAGATGATTGAACATGGGAAAGACTGAATCTGGAACTGAGACTGGGCATTGCACAAAAGTAACCTGCAAAATAGTTGTCAGGTTAATCTGTTACCGGGATAGTTATGATCGGTTAATGTTCAAATAAAATCAGCCAGTATTTCCACATCTAATCGTGCCTGCCTTCTCCAGAATCCACTTTTGGAGACCCGCCAATCCAGTTTCTGACTGCCTACAACACCAGCAACATTCTCCATGACTGTGCCCATGGCCTACTGTCCCTTCTCTGCCTTGACATTGATGGCCAATACATCAGCTCTGCCCCATGTTCCTTCCTCGTGTCACTGCTCTCTCCTTATCTTTCTTAGATATCTTCAATAGTTTCTCCTCCAGCATGAGCTCAGCTTCCACCTGTGTGCTAAAAATCATACACAATTCTATCACTTTGGTCACCTCAATCATCTCCAAGACACGAACTGATTACCTGCCCAACATCAAGTCTTCAATGAAACAACCTCAATTTTCCAGCTAAGCATCGGCAAAACTAAACATATCCTTTATTAGTTCCTACCTGTATTTACACATCTTTAGATCCAGATCCTACAATCTCCCTGACTGCCTGCTGATACTGGACTAATTAATGCAGAAACCAAGCATACCTTGAACTGACCTTCCTACCCCACATCCAATCAGTATCCACCTCCAAAACATTGCTTAAATACACCCGTCACCCTCCATTAATTGTCAAAACGCTAATCCAAACTTCCATCAGCTTTAGAATGGATTGCTTGAATGCTCCCTGTGCAAACCTCTATTTCAACCCTTCACAACCTCCACTTAATCTAGAACTCTCTGATCAAGCCCTATCTCACACAAAATCTACCATCTCTGTCTTTGCAAGTTCCACTGACTCTCTGTCCTCCAACACATCACCTTCAAGTTCCTCATCTTTAAAATCTCATCTCATCTGAGTGATTTGCTCTATCTGTATGTTCCAGCCCATAGCCTCCACTCCTCCAACTAGACATTACTGCTCCTTTCCCCTTCCATTTCTTCCATTATTAATCATTCAATCACTACATCCCTGCTCTTTGGACCACGCTCCCAAAACCACCTCATTTAGAAAGAAAGGCTTGCATTTATATAGCGCCGAACACCGAATGTCTCAAAGCTCTTTACAGCCAATGAAGTACTTTTGGAGTGTAGTCACTGTTGTAATATGGGAAACGCAGCAGCCAATTGCCACAGCAAGCTCCCACAAACAGCAATGTGATAATGACCAGATAATCTGTTATTTTTGTTACATTGATTGAGGGATAAATATTGGCCAGGATAAATTGCCATGGAATCTTTTACATCCACCTGAGGAGGAAAACGGGGCCTCGGTTTAACCTCTCATCTGAAAGACGGCACCTCCGACAGTGCAGCACTCCCTCATCACTACACTGGAGGGACAACCTTGATTTATGTGCTCAAGTCCCTAGAGTGGGACGTGAACCCACAACCTTCTGACTCAGAGACGAGTGTGCTACGCACTGAGCCACAGTTGACATTTTACCACCTCTCCTTTCCTTCCAAAGCTTCTTAAAAATCTGGGCATAGTAATTTGGTTGCGCATCTCCCATTTTTCAGGCATTAACCAAACTCTTCAGCCTCCAATATGAGGGGGTGGAAGAACATGCACATTATGAGCTGGAATTATGTCGCCTGCCATATTGGTAAAGGGCAAAACATCCGCTTGCAGTGCTCACACTTGGAAGAGGCGTTAGCCCTTTTACATACGCAAATAAGGGGCCTACTGTCTGTTTGAGGTCCACACTACAAGATTGGTCTGCCCTGAGGCAGCTGGCCTGAAAGGGTCTGCCTGTTAAGCCACAACCAACAAGGCAAGATTTTTAAGTATACTTCCCTGAACGTGGAGCATGAGTGCTTGTCCCGACCCCACATTTAAAGAATGCGGACCATCTCATCACAGGCGGTTCCTCGTGTCGAGGATGACTTGCTTCCATGTCAAAAAGGGATGAGTTCACAGGTGTTTCAATGAAGAACCTAATATTCCAGGCCCCGAACTGCATGTTGAAGGGTGGAAGATGCCTATGCATGGATTTTTTTAACGTGCCGTGGCCGTTGCACACCAGCCACAGGCTTGACAGAGCTAGGTCTTGGTCCAGTGTCAAGGATTATCCAAGGCGACTGGAGACCAGCTCTGCTGCACGGACCTAGTGTGCGCACATATTGCAGTGTAGGCTGGCCCATGCTGCCCCTGGGCTCTCGCCTCTTCTGGGCCCTGAACTCGTGCCTCTCCTGGGCCCCAATCACGTCGCTCCACGATCTCTCGCCGCTCCTGCGCCTCGACCTTGCCGCTCCTGCTGTATCTGCCCGTGCTCCCATCAGCGACCCGGACCTTGGTGGTGTTCAATCCAGTCGCCCTCTTCACATCCATCGCTCTCCTGCACGCGCTGTACCTTGACAAGACTCCCAATGCGGACCAGCACCTCTCTGACTACCAATGCCCTCTCCACCCAGCCAACTATCTCTCCTCCCAGCCCCTGACTACTGTTCTCAGCCCCCCTCCCCCAGTCACCCCTGCTAGCTTCGGCCCTAAGCATTCGGCCACAGAGATTGTATCCTGTTCCCAGAAATGGGCGCGCCTGAATTTTTAGGCCTTGTTCTCCTCTAACGTGCCTTCCATTCCCTCCCTCTAATGTTCCTATCTCCTACTTCTTCCACCTGTTGCTCTTTTAAATTGCACTGAAATGTTCTGCTGCATGTAGTTGCTGTTGATGATTACTGTCCATTGACATTGATCAAGTCATGTATCAGACCTGTACTTGGGCCCAATACACCGTCCTCGATTTTAATCCCCTCATCCAGCGAGAATGGTATGTGGCAGGGGTTAAAATGAGGCCAAGTCGACTTACCGGCCTGAGGTCGCTCAGTTGCCGCCCGTCGCTATTTCACCTTCACCGACTTTTAAGTCGGCCAAGGCTCCAGCGACAGACAGGCGAGAGCCTACGTTAAATTCAAAAGTCACAGCCCGATTTCCCGCCCCCGCCCTCCAGACCTGATGTCAGTCCTGGTGAGTTAGGGCAGGAGGCAGTGCTGGAATAATTAACTGAATCCTGGGAGCAAAAATTGCCCGAGTCTCATGCTGAGCTTCCCCTGGGGGGGTTTCCCTCCCGCCTGTACCTACGCCCATCCCGAATGCACTACTCCAACCCCACCCAACCCCAGTAAAAATCGAGTACGGGCTCCAATAGAGTTCTGGTTCACTAATTTGCTGCTAAATTTGGCACCTGAAAAATATCCACTATAGCGTATGTGAGTCTTGCATGTAGACATTTTACAGGACTCACCACAGTCTCCAACTAATGCAATTTGCTATTTTTATAGTCGGGGTTCTCTTTATGTGTTACTGTTTGCAGAAATAGGATTATAGTTATTATTCTTAATGACTCTCAAATGCTATGTGTTCTAAGAGCTGCATTATATGGAGAAGTTCAAATTATGTATTAGCCAAAATTTTTTATATATATATATATAAAACTAGCTTACAATACTACGCTAATAAAAGATTCTGTGGTCTTATGCATTTCTCAGAGCCTACTGTATATTATTAGTTCCAGCACTGACAGAAAACCATGTCAGAAGCATCATGCAAGGATTGTGCTGTGGCATGGTCACACAATGCCGCCCACCATCATTAAGATGGCAATCACTGTTGTTGAAAAGACGGCTGAGTTGAAAACCCTCCAAAACAGCAGCCGTGACCTTTTTAACTGCAGATACAATTAGGACTCAAGAATGATTCTGGACCACAGGGAAGCAATTGCAGAGAATGATTCAGGGAGTGCTCCTCACCCAGGCAGTGACATGGAGCCTCCCAAAGAGCGTGAATGTTAGGTATTATTCCCAGGTCTCACATAAGCACTTTGTTGTAAAATTGTAAAACTAACTTTTCTCTCCATTATTTTTTTCTCACTCGTTTTATTGTTCTTTTGGTCAGATCACTCTGACCTTACTTAATTAGGCTGCCAAGCTCCTTTGGCATTTAGTCTTTGCTAAGAATGATGGATGCGTGATGTCATGAAAGACTTCTATTCCTCTGTAAAACCTGCCTCACTTTTACTGAATGAAAATATAGAAAACATAGAAAATAGGTGCAGGAGTAGGCCATTCGGCCCTTCGAGCCTGCACCACCGTTCAATAAGATCATGGCTGATCATTCACCTCAGTACCCCTTTCCCGCTTTCTCTCCATACCCCTCGATCCCTTTAGCCGTAAGGGCCATATCTAACTCCCTCTTGAATATATCCAATGAACTGGCATCAACAACTCTCTGTGGCAGGAAATTCCACAGGTTAACAACTCTCTGAGTGAAGAAGTTTCTCCTCATCTCAGTCCTAAATGGCCTACCCCTTATCCTAAGATTGTGTCCCCTGGTTCTGGACTTCCCCAACATTGGGAACATTTTTCCCGCATCTAACCTGTCCCGTCCCGTCAGAATCTTATATGTTTCTATGAGATCCCCTCTCATCCTTCTAAACTCCAGTGTATAAAGGCCCAGTTGATCCAGTCTCTCCTCATATGTCAGTCCAGCCATCCCAGGAATCAGTCTGGTGAACCTTCGCTGTACTCCCTCAATAGCAAGAACGTCCTTCCTCAGATTAGGAGACCAAAACTGATCACAATATTCCAGGTGAGGCCTCACCAAGGCCCTGTACAATTGCAGTAAGACCTCCCTGCTCCTATACTCAAATCCCCTCGCTATGAAGGCCAACATGCCATTTGCCTTCTTCACCTCCTGCTGTACCTGCATATCAACTTTCAATGACTGATGAACCATGACACCCAGGTCTCGTTGCACCTCCCCTTTTCTTCATCTGCCACCATTCAGATAATATTCTGCCTTCGTGTTATTGCCCCCAAAGTGGATAATCTCACATTTATCCACATTATACTGCATCTGCCATGCATTTGCCCACTCATCTAACCTGTCCAAGTCACCCTGCAGCCTCTTAGCATCCTCCTCACAGCTCACACCGCCACCCAGTTTAGTGTCATCTGCAAACCTGGAGATATTACATTCAATTCCTTCATCCAAATCATTAATGTATATTGTAAAGAGCTGGGATACCAGCACTGAGCCCTGCAGCACTCCACTAGTCACTGCCTCCCATTCCAAAAAGCACCCGTTTATCCCGACTCTCTGCTTCCTGTCTGTCAACCAATTCTCTATCCACGTCAGTACATTACCCCCAATAACATGTGCTTTAATTTTGCACACCAATCTCTTATGTGGGACCTTGTCAAAGGTCTTTTGAAAGTCCAAATACACCACATCTACTGGTTCTCCCTTGTCCACTCTACTCGTTACATCCTCAAAAAATTCTAGAAGATTTGTCAAGCATGATTTCCCCTTCAAAAATCCATGCTGACTTGGACCGATCCTGTCACTGCTTTCCAAATGCGCTGCTATTTCATCCTTAATAATTGACTCCAACATTTTCCCCACTACTGATGTCAGGCTAACCGGTCTATAATTACCTGTTTTCTCTCTCCCTCCTTTTTTAAAAAGTGGCGTTACATTAGCTACCCTCCAGTCCATAGGAACTGATCCCGAGTTGATAGACTGTTAGAAAATGATCACCAATGCATCCACTATTTCTAGGGCCACTTCCTTAAGTACTCTGGGATGCAGACAATCAGGCCCCGGGGATTTATCGGCCTTCAATCCCATCAATTTCCCCAACACAATTTCCTGCCTAATAAGGATATCCTTCAGTTCTTCTTTTTCTCTAGATCCTCGGTCCCCTAGTACATCCGGAAGGTTATTTGTGTCTTCCTTCGCGAAGACAGAACCAAATGAATGTTATTGATGTCACAGGGAGCGAGCTTTACACAGTGATATCATTCAACCACAATGCTCAGTGGGAAAAGGCGAATTTGTGAGAGGCCTGCCCTCAATAATTGAACACAGAATGCTGTGCTAAGAGGATTAAGAAACGGCTAGGAAGCATCGACCGTAATTCATTGTGAGAGGTGCGTGAATGGAAAAGAAAGTAGTTATTTGCCCTTTGGGGATTCTTCATCTTTTAAGGAGCATTCTATTCATCGGTCCATTTTGTACTTCTTAATATTCACCAGTTAAAATAAAGGTTTTTACACAAAGGCTTTGAAAGAAAGAAAGAACTGCCATTCATTGGATGATTTTAAAGGGGTAACTCCCCCCACGTGATAGAAACCGGGCTACGGGAGTGTTAAAATGAGGGCAGCGAGTTACCCTCACTGATCCTGCTATCTTGCCGCCATGTCCCAATGCTCACTTACTCTGTTGAGCAGGCAAGCAGGACACCTGACCGGAGCTGGTGGGGTCTTGTTTAAATATGCAGATCAGGTCCCAATCATGTCACGAGGGCCCGCCTGCAATATTAGTCAGAGGCCTGAGCAGGGGAGGAGTGACAGCTTCACTGTCAGGGCAGATCTGGCGGACGGGGAATTGGGGGCTAGAAGAGGCCTAGGTATCCCTACCGCCTTCAGTGCACAACCTTCCCCCCACCCCACCCCCCCACGCCGATCATGTCTAGACCCACCCATCATGCTTGCACTCCCCCGATCATATCCACTGCCCCACGTCTAGACCATCTCTATCGTGTCTAGACCCCCCATTACACTTGCACTCTCCCGATCATACTCAGTGTCCCACGTCTAGACCTCCCCGATCATGTCTATAACCCCCATTACACTTTCACTCCCCCGATCATATCCACTGCCCCACATCTAGACCTTCTCAATCATGTCTAGACCCCCCATCACATCTAGAGCCCCCCCCCGAACATGTCCAGATTTCAGAGACCCATTCCTGATCACATCAAGAATCTCCCACACGATCATGTCCAGAGACGTTCCCCCAACCACATCTAGAACCCCCCCGATCAAGTCTAGACCCCCCCTGAACACATCTACACTCCGCTGATCATGTCAAGAGCTACTCCCTCGATCAGATCTAGACCCTTCCGATCACGTCTAGAGTCCTCCCATCATGTCTAGACCTCCCCGATCATGTCCAAAGCCCCTCCCCAGATCACATCTAGACCCCCCCTTTCATGTCTAGACCCCTTGATCACATCTAGAGCATCCCCCCACGATCACATCTACACTTCCCCCGATCTCGTCTACACCCCCCCAATCAGATCTATACCTGCCCCTGATCATATTTACACTCGCCCAATCATGTCCAGAGCCCCTCACCGGATCACATCTTGATCCCCTCTTTCATGTCGAGACACCCCCCCCCCCACCCCCCCGATCATATCTAGAGCTCATTCCTACCCAACCGATCATGTCTACACTTGCCCCAAACACGTATACACCCCCCCCCCCCCAACTGATCACGTCTACACTCGCCCGATCATGTCTAGAGCCCCCCTCGAGCACGTCCGGTGCCCCTCACTGCTTATCTGACTGCTGAAGACCAATCCTACAGGTTGCCCGCTGTGGCCTCCTGTCGCTCGAGGTCTGGAGCCGAGTGGTTCTGGCAGAACCCAAACTGAGCGTCAGTAAATAGGTGATTGGTGAGTAAGTGCCGCTTGATAGCACTGTCGACGACACCTTCCATCATTTTGCTGATGATAGAGAGTTGGCTGATGGCGGGGGTAATTGACCAGATTGGATTTGTTCTGCTTTTTGTGGACAGGACATACCTGGGCAATTTTCCACTTTGTCAGGTAGATGCCAGTGTTGTAGCTGTACTGGAACAGCTTGGCTAGAGGCGCTGCTCGTTCTGGAGCACAGGTCTTTAGCACTACAGTCAGGATGTTGTCAGGGCCCATAACCTTTGCCATTTCTCGACACCACGTGATTGAATCGAATTGGCTGAAGATTGGCATCTGTGATGGTGGGGACCTCATGAGGAGACTGAGATGGATCACCTCTCAGCACTTCTGGCTAAAGGTGGTTGCAAACGCTTCAACCTTGTCTTTTGCACTCGCATGTTGGGCTCTGCCTCCTTCCATTAGTTGTTTAATTGTCCACCACCATTCTCGACTGGATATGGCAAGACTGCAGAGCTTTGATTGTGGGATCGCTTAGTTCTGTCTATAGCATGCTGCTTCCACTGTTTAGCATGCATGTAGTCCTGTGTTGTAGCTTCACCAGGTTGGCACCTCATGTTCAGGTACGCCTGGTGCTGCTCCTGACAAGATACTACGAATGAGTTACGTAAAATAAAAAGTGCTGCAGCACTTGATGCAGGCAAGTGCAAAATATCACATGTGGGAGAACAAATGTCTTCCAACACCACGAATGGCATTGAAATAGCTACAGGTAAAAATAAATTAGATCTAGCCGTCTCAGTAGACATACTGCTCAACGTGTCCTGTCATTGCGGAGCAGCCAACGACAGCGTAAGTAGAATTTTGAACTATATGGCTGTCTCCTGCAGCCTTTTATAAAAAAGAGAAAACAATACAGAAACATTTGAAGAAAGTACAATTCTGTCTCTACATTAATTACTGCTTCGCAGACTGATGGATTCTTGGTTTATTTCCTCAGTCCCTCACCCACCATGCCCCCAGTTCAGAAGAGCGAGATTCATTTACATTTAGTTTCACTGATAATTTTCCCTACATTACAACAGTGACCGCACTTCATAGTACTTCACTGACTGTAAGGCGCTTTGGGACGTTCTGAGTTTGTGAAATGTATTGTATCTGAATTTTTCATGCAATGCAGTGCTCACGTCTGCAATTTTATGTATGGTGAATTCCAATCTTAGCCATTCAGTCAGGAACAAATCCTGAGTGGACATCAAAACAAGGGCTTCCCTACAGGGAAGAAAAGAAGTGAGAACACAAGTTACTGCCCAGGCTGCTCGGCCACATATTTCCTCACCCCTGTCTGAAATTAGCATCGGTAGAGGACTGGGACTATGTCACTTACTTACCCACTGAAACGGTGCTTCGAATGGGATGAAGTAAAAGTGTAGAGGTGTATAGTAAAGATTATTTTTTAAACTTGTGCTATCCCTTAATTGCACACTGGTTAAGGCAGTCAGTAGGAGAACCATACAGACACAGAAAGTGTTATGTTCAGAATAACTCCACAAGGCCCAATTTTGGCCATGTCTTGCTCCAATTTTTTTGGAGTAAGTTGATTTTCTGGCGAAAGTTAAAAAACGCCATTTTCCCCAATAAACTTGCTCCAGAGTAACTCAGGTACGATTCTTTTTACTTCAGTTTTTTTTTCAAAAGGGGGCGTTCCCAAACACTTACGCCAGTTTTGGCCACTTATGCCACTTTGGCCAGCTAAAACTTATTCCAAATCGACTTAGGTCAGCGTATGTGGCCAGCTCTGAAAAACATTGCGGGCAGTTAAGAATTCAGCACAGGTTAGTACATTTAAAGCACCAAGACTTACAAAGCACGAAACAAAGCACAAAAATAAGCATTCAATAACAAATAAAAAATACAAGGAAGCTGAGGACCTGCACCAAGACTTATAAAGCACTAAACAAACCACAAAAAGTTATAAGCGATCAATCAATAACAAATAAAAAATAGAAGTCCTACCTTTATGCCAGAAACAAGTTTTTTTTTAAAGTACCCACCCCTCCATCAATACACTCTTCCTCCCCCCGATCAAAACACTTTCCCCGCACCCCCCCATCAAAACTCTCCTCCTCCCCTGCCCCCCCCCCCCACCCCCACCCTCCCTCCCTCCAATCAAAACTCTCCTCACTAAACAAAGCACAACCATCAATAAATAAAAAATAAAACTCAAGTCCTACCTCAGCCCGGGAAGTCAGCAGGCCACTCGGCCGGGGATAGGGTGCGGTGAACATCGGGCGTCCCTTCGGCCGGGGATAGGGGCTGCGAGCATCAGGTCCTGTTCACAGCCCGCAGGACACGCTGGGAAGGCGAGGAGCATGCGCGCAGACTGCCAGCAGTGTTTTCTGCGCTGGGCTGTTGCTCCGTCCCCCCACTTCACTATCTATGCCAAGCTGGGACACCGGAGACTCGGCAGAGCGGGCAGGATGGGGCCACTTTTTTTGCCACCATTTCCAGCATGCAAAGTCGCCGCATTTAAGGTAAGTGTACCGAAAAAGGGGTTGTGGAAAATTGGGCCCTGTATATCTTAAGCTCAAACTGTTGTGACCTTGGTCTCTTTATTGTAACTCCAGAGTGAGGAAGCAGCCTGGTAGAATGCCTTTTATATATGACTGCCCAGGGTGTGCAAGTGACCCTTGTGTCTCCCACAGGTGCGCCCTCTGGTGGCAAGTCTTACACATTGGTAATGTTTACATACAGAACATCATTCCCTCTCCAAAGTCTTAGATACAAGTTATTTACAAGTTGAGGCGATCCGGGGCTCTGCGTTCCCGGATTGATCGCCTGAGTTGAAGTCCTGGCATGGGTGAGTCGGTCGGATCATTGCTGCACTGCTGGTCTGATCAGACTGTCGGGCACGGTGGGTTCATCCTCGTGGTTGACCGCAAGGTCGATGGCTGGTTGGGTGTGTGTGGGTGGATCATTGATGGTAAAGTCCACTTCAAACTGTTCTTGGTTGTCAGTGAACCACAGTTTGGTCTGACCCAAATGCTTTCTGCACGTTTGTCCATTTAAAAGTTTGACAACTAACACTCTATTCCCCTGCTTGGCTAACACAGTGCCAGCAACCCATTTGGGACCATGACCATAATTAAGAACAAACACAGGGTCATTAACCTCAATGTCATGCGATATGGCCGTGCGATTGTGGTACACGTTATGCCGGTGGCGCCGGGTTTCTACATGATCATTGAGATCCGGGTGGACTAAGGAGAGCCTGGCTTTGAGTGCTCTCTTCATTAACAATTCTGCCGGGGGAACTCCGGTAAGCGAGTGGGGTCGCGTGCGGTAGCTGAGTAGAATCCGAGATAACCGGGTCTGCAGGGAACCGTCCGTCATGCTTTTCAAGCTCTGCTTGATGGTTTGGACTGCCCGTTCTGCTTGACCATTGGATGTGGGCTTAAACGGCGCAGACCCGACATGCTTGATGCCATTGCGGGTCATGAATTCGTTGAATTCCGAGCTAGGAAACATGGTCCATTGTCACTAACAAGGATGTCAGGCATGGGTGGCGAACATGGCCCGGAGGCTTTCAATGGTGGCAGTGGATGTACATGACGACATTATTGTACATTCAATCCATTTAGAGTAAGCGTCCACTGCTACTAGGAACATCTTTCCTAGAAAGTGGCCAGCAAAATCTACGTGGACCCTGGACCATGGTTTGGAGGGCCATGACCACAGACTCAGTGGCGTCTCCCTTGGTGCATTGCTCAACTGTGAGCAAGTGTTACATTGGTGTATGCATGATTCCAATTCTGAGTCAATGCCGGGCCACCAAACGATAGCCTTCATCATGACTATGCCTGGGTGGGTACTTGAAGGTCACGTATAAACGCTTCCCTGACTTTTTTTGGCAAAATGACATGATTCCCACTTAGGAGAAATAGAAACATAGACAATAGGTGCAGGAGTAGGCCATTCAGCCCTTCAAGCCTGCACCACCATTCAATAAGTTCATGGCTGATCATGCAACTTCAGTACCCCATTCCTGATTTCTCTCCATACCCCTTGATCCCTTTAGCCATAAGGACCACATCTAACTCCCTTTTGAATATATCTAACGAACTGGCCTCAACAACTTTCTGTGGTAGAGAATTCCACAGGTTCACAATTCTCTGAGTGAAGAAGTTTCTCCTCATCTCAGTCCTAAATGGCTTACCCCTTATCCTTAGACTGTGACCCCTGGTTCTGGACTTCCCCAACATCGGGAACATTCTTCCTGCATCTAAGCTGTCCAATTCTGTCAGAATTTTATATATATTTCTATGAGATCCCCTTTCATTCTTCTAAATTCCAGTGAATATAAGCCTAGTCGATCCAATCTCTCCCAAAATGTCAGTCCAGCCACCCGGGGAATCAGTCTGGTGAACCTTCGCTGCACTCCCTCGATAGCAAGAATGTCCTTCCTCAGATTAGGAGACCAAAATTGTACACAATATTCAAGGTGTGGCCTCACCAAGGCCCTGTACAACTGCAGTAAGACCTCCCTGCTCCTATACTCAAATCCCCTCGCTATGAAGGCCAACGTGCCATTTGCCTTCTTCACCGCCTGCTGTACCAGCGTGCCAACTTTCAATGACTGATGTACCATGACACTCAAATCTGTCACCTTTCAGATAATATTCTGCTTTCCTGTTTTTGCCACCAAAGTGGATAACCTCACATTTATCTACATTATACTGCATCTGCCATGCATTTGCCCACTCACCTAACCTGTCCAAGTCCCCCTGCAGCCTTTTAGCATCCTCTTCACAGCTCACACTGCCACCCAACTTAGTGTCATCTGCAAACTTGGAGATATTACATTCAATTCCAGACCAAATGGATGGACATTTCATCCTTGCGTCGGTGGAACGGCTTAATTTCGTCTTGCATTTCCCCTGGAACCGCCGACCAGCTCCCATTGAGGACGCAGCTTTTTACTAGTGATAGCACTCGGTCCTGGCTAGTCCAGATCCTGATCTGGCGAGCCGTGATGGGTGACCCTTCACTCTCAAAAGCATCCATTACAAGAAGCAAGACTGCAGATTGCACCATTTCCACCTCGGTGGTGGGCTATGGTAGCCGACTGAGGGCATCCGCACAGTTCTCAGTGCCTGGTCTGTGGCGGATTACATAATCATACGCAGATAACGTTAGTGCCCATCTTTGGATGTGGGACGAAGCATTGGTGTTAATACCTTTGCTTTCTGAGAACAATGAAATGAGCGGCATGTGGTTGGTTTCGAGCTCGAACCAGAGTCCAAATAGGTATTGGTGCATTTTCTTAACACCGTATACACATACTAATGCTTCTTTCTCAACCATACTGTAAGCTCTTTCAGCCTTTGATAAGCTTCTGGACGTGTATGCAACCGATTGCAGTTTGGCTGACCCATTGGCTTGCTGCACAACCGACCCCGTACAGAGATGCATCACAAGCTAGTACTAAACGTTTACACGGGGTCATATAATACAAGTAACTTGTTAGAGCATAGCAGGTTTCTGGCCTTGTTAAAGGCTATCTCTTGAGACTTACCCCAAACCCAGTCGTCACCCTTGCATAGCAATAAATGCAATGGTTCCAGCAAAGTGCTGAACCCCGGTAGAAAGTTACAAAAATAGTTGAGGAGTCCCAGAAATGAACGCAGCTCCATCACATTCTATGGTCTGGGTGCATTCTTGATGGCCTCCGTCTTGGAGTCCGTGGATCTGATGCTGTCCGCCGCAATCTTTCTCCCCAGAAATTCGATCTCTGGCGCCAGAAAAACACACTTGGAGCATTTCAGCCTGAGTCCCACTCTGTCCAGTCGCTTGAGAACCTCTTCCAGGTTGTGCAAGCATTCGATGGTGTTGCGGCCAGTGATCAAGATGTCGACTTGAAACACTACGGTGCGCGGAACCGATTTCAGCAGACTCTCCATGTTCCTCTAGAAGATGGCCGCAGCCGAGCGAATCACAAAGGGGCATCTGTGGTATATGAACAGTCCTCTGTGCGTGTTGATGCATGTCAATTTTTTCAAAGATTCAGCCAGCTCTTGTGTCATGTAAGCAGAGGTTAGATCCAGCTTGGTGAACGACTTCCCCCCTGCTAGCGTTACAAACAGGTCATCCACTTTGGGTAGTGGGTACTGATCCTGTAACGAGACTCGGTTGATCGTTACCTTGTCGTCCCCGCAGATTCTGACCGTCCCGTCGCTTTTCAACACCGGAACAATTGGGCTGGCCCACTCGTTGAACTCGACTGGCGATATAATCCTCTCTCATTGAAGTCTGTCCAGCTCGATCTCGACTTTCGCTCACATCATGTATGGAACCGCTCGGGCCCTGTGATGGACAGGTTGTGCATCAGGGACTAGATGGATCTGCACTTTGGCGCCTGTGAAGTTGCCGATGCCTGGCTCGAATAATGACAGTAATTTGTTTAGCACTTGGGCGCACGAGGCGTCATCCATTGAAGACAGTGCTTTGATGTCGTCCCAGCTCCATTGGATCTTTCCTAGCCAGCTTCTACTGAACAGCGTTGGGCCATCGCCTGGTACAATTCATAGTGGTAAATCATGCACAGCTCCATCATACGATACCTTCACTGCCGCACTGCCAATGACTGGTATGAGCTCTTTGGTGTAAGTGCGCAGCTTGGTGTGGATCGGGCTTAGTTTTGGCCTTTGTGCCTTGTTGCCCCATAGTTTCTCAAAAGCCTTCTGGCTCATAATTGACTGACTTGCCCCCATGTCCAATTCCATGGAAACTGGAATGCCATTTAATTTAAATTTTAATGTTATCAGAGGGCTTTTGGTGGTGAAGGTGTGTACCCCATACACTTCCTCTTCAGCCTCGGGTTGAGTTGCCTCTCTTACTCATTCAGCATGATCCAAGCCGGATCGGTCAACTTCTGCCGACTCTGCCATGTGGTGAGTCGCAGCACGTCTGCACATTCGCTGGTGGTGCCCCATTGTTCCACAGCCCTTGCACGTAGTGCTTGAATCGACATTGATGGGCTCGATGATTACCCCCGCAGCGCCAACATGGTGCTAATGGATTTGCATTCACACTCCACGGCGGACTCTGAGTCATCCTAGGTCTGGCCTCTGCAGGCGTGTAGGCCCTGCCATGTACAGTTCTGCCTGCTGAAGTTGTTATTTTATGCACACTACTTGCCGGTGAACTTCGATGCTGCAATGATATCTGTTTAGAGTTTTCGCTCATGGATATGAATGCCTGGGCTATTGTGATAGCCTTGCTCAGGTCTAGGGATTCGGCAGACAGCAGTTTGCGAAGAATGACCTTGTGGACGATTCCAAGAACAAAAAGGTTCCACAACACTTCCCCCAAAAATCCAGCAAATACGCACGGTCCTGCAAGGCGTCTTAGTTCGGCGACATAGCTCGCCACATCCTGGTCCTCTGAGTGATGGTGCGTATAAAAGCGATACCTGGCCATCAAGATGCTCTCCTTCGGCTTGAGGTGTTCCCGAACCAGCGTGCACAACTCTTCATATGTCTTCTCCATTGGTTTCGTCGGTGCTAGCAGATTTTTGATGAGGCCGTATATCGTGGATGCGCAAACGGTGAGGAGAATCGCCCTGCGCTTGACCGCAGTTTCTTCCTTTTCCAGCTCATTGGCCACGAAGTACTGGTCAAGACGCTCAACGAAGGCTTCCCAATCATCACCCTCAACAAACCTCTCAAGAATACCAATGGCTGCCATAACCACGTGAAAATTCGTGATCTATTACTCATCGCCAATTGTTATGTTCAGAATAACTCCACAAGACTGTATACTGTAAGCTCAAACTGTTGTGACCGTGGTCTCTTTATTGTAACTCCAGAGTGAGGAAGCAGCATGGTAGACTGCCTTTTATACCTGCTTGCCCGGGGTGTGCAGGTGACCCTTGGGTCTCCCACAGGTGCGCCCCCTGGTGGCAAGTCTTACACATTCTGTTATGTATGTAGACATCCCATGGGTTATTGAGCAGGAAGTGACTTGGGTTCCTGCTCCTGATTGCAGTCTAACAACTCCTGCTGTGTGGATGTCAAGTGGGGACAGGACAGAATTGGGTGTGATACTCCCAAGGTCGAACGGCTTGCTGACACTCGGATCACACTTGAAGAATGGCCATTTGGGTGAAATACTTGTACCTAAGCAAGGAGTCAATACCTTCAGGAACAGTCGGCAGGGGAGCGAACTGGTGGGAAAGAGAGGGAGATTTTAAAAAACAGATGGGTGTTAAAATATTAAAGTGAAGCAAACATGAAACAGTAATAAGGACCATGGAAATGGTACACATGTTTTATTGATTGGTCAATGAAAAGTTAATTTAAAAAGACCCAACTTATCAAACAGCGATATTAAAAAGAATGTCTAGCAATCATTAGTAAACTACTTGGCAGCTCGATTTTGCCCCACAGCAATCACTCTTGGGATGCCTTTAAATCTTTTCGGCTCCAGTTGTTCACAGTTTCTTTTCAGTCAAATCCAGCTCTGTCCTACGATGACCGTAAGCATTGAGACATGCCATTCCAACAGGCTATGACCAGCTTCACTGGCAGCTGCTGTAGCACATGCTCCGCACGCTTTGTGGCAGGAACCCTCACCATCTCCATTCACAAGTAGTTAGTAAGAGGAAGGCAAGAAACCACTGGGACAGATGAACAAGAAAGAGAGCCCATATGATTGATACAATAAAGAAAAGAAAATATATGAGGACAAATTAGAAAAGAAAGAAAATAACTGAAAATTAGAGTGTATCATTAAAGACTGGCATCCCATTCAGAACAAGAAGATCCCAGATGTTGATGCCAGTGAAAGGTACAAAAATGATTTCAGAAAAATCAAGGTTTACTCTTTTCTCGCCTCCAATTCACCCCTTCCATTTCTCACTACTCACCCATCTCTCTGTACCTGAAGACATTGGGGGCATTTTCAGTCTCTATTATGGTGTGTAACTGGCGTGGCATATGTGCGTCTCAAGATCTATCCAGCAGTAAAATTAGTCAGGGCTTTAATATGTCCTTACTATACAGTACAAATGCACACGAGGCCCATACTAGAGAGAAGGTCACTCTGTGACCAGTCACCTTTATTCCAGCACTGAAGTGAAGAAGATGGGTGGAGCTTCCCCTTTTATACCTGAAAGTCCAGGTTAGAAGTGTCTCCCACAAGTTCACCACCTAGTGGTCAGTGTTCTCACAGTGTACAACTTAAGTCAGTTTATACATGGATTACAATGTCAGTTGAATACATGACATCACCTCCCCCCTCAAAGTCTTATTGGGATCACAGGTTAAGTCTCTCTGGTGGTTTACGCTCCCTTGTAGAGCGCCTGAGTTGGGGCTCCGGTTGTTGGGCGCTGGCCTGAGTGTCTGCTGTTTGCAGTGCCTCAGGCCTGTCCGGACTGCCCACAGTGACTGGGCTCTCCTCCACTTGGTTCCGGTGTTCGGTCACCTGTGGTGGAGTGAACTCTACAATGTGTTCTTCCTCTGCTTCTTCTATAGGGTTGCTGAACCTCCTTTTTGTTTGATCCAGGTGCTTGCGGCAGATTTGTCCATCGGTAAGTTTAACTACCAAAACCCTATTCCCCTCTTTGGCAATTACAGTGCCTGCGAGCCATTTAGGCCCTGCAGCGTAGTTGAGGACAAAGGCAGGGTCATTGACATCAATACATCGCGCCCTTGCATTCCCGTCATGATAGTCACGTTGTGACCGGCGCCTGCTCTCAACAATTTCTTTCATGGTGGGGTGTATAAGGGATAACCTGGTTTTGAGCGTCCTTTTCATTAGCAGCTCTGCGGGTGGAACCCCTGTGAGCGAGTGTGGTCGGGATCTATTGGCCAACAGGAGGCGTGATAAGCAGCTTTGTAGGAAACCCCTTGGATTCTGAGCATCCCCTGTTTGATTACCTGCACTACTCGTTCCGCCTGGCCATTTGAGGCCAGCTTGAATGGTGCCATTCTGACATGGTTGATACCATTTCCTGCCATGGAGTCCTGGAATTAAATGCTTGTAAAGCACGGGCCATTGTCGCTGACCAAGACGTCCGGTAGACCATGGGTAGCGACATTGCCCGTAGACTTTCTATCGTAGCAGAGGATGTGCTTGAATTGAGAATGTCGCACTCGATCCATTTGGAGTAGGCGTCTACTACAACCAAAAATATTTTACCCATGAAAGGACCTGCGTAGTCCACATGGATGCGTGACCATGGCTTGGCGGGCCAGGACTAGGGGCTAAGGGGGGCTTCCCTGGGCGCATTGCCCAGCTGGACACACGTGTTGCACCTGCAAACACAAAGTTCCAGATCTGCGTCTATCCCTGGCCACCAAACGTGTGACCTGGCAATTGCCTTCATCATGACAATGCCCGGGTGCTCATTGTGGAGTTCTTGGATGAACGCCTCTCTGCCCATCTGGGGCATGACTACTCGGTTTCCCCATAGTAGGCAATCGGCCTGTGAAATGGTTTAAATTCCTCAGGGCATGCCCTGTACGTGGCTGCCCAGTCCCCATTCAGGACGCATTTCTTGACTAAAGACAATAGCGGGTCTCTATTTGTCCAGACTTTGATCTGACGGGCTGTCACTGGTGAGCCTTCGCTTTTGAAAGCTTCAACAGCCATGACCATATCAACAGCATGCTCGGTTGCCTCCTCGGTGGTGGCTAGTGGGAGCCTGCTGAGTACATCGGCACAGTTTTCAGTGCCCGGTCTGTGCCGAATGGTATAGTCATAGGCGGCTAACGTGAGTGCCCACCTCTGTATGTGGGCCGACACATTTGCATTTATGGCCTTGTTGTCGGCCAAAAGGGACGTTAGGGGTTAATGATCTGTCTCAAGCTCAAATTTCCTGCCAAACAGGTACTGGTGCATTTTTGTTACTGTATACACATATGCAAGCGCTTCCTTTTCTGCCATCATGTAGCCCCTTTCTGCTTGGGACAGACTTCTGGAGGCATAAGCTACCGGCTGTAACTGACCCTTGGCATTAACATGCTGCAACACACACCCGACACCATAGGATGACACATCACACGTTAAAACAAGTTTCTTACATGGGTCATATAGCGTTAACAGATTGTTGGATCATAACAAATTGCGTGCTCTATCAAAAGCCCTTTCCTGGCTGTCCCCCCAGACCCATTCACGACCTTTGCGTAGGAGCACGTGTAGCGGCTCTAACAGCGTGCTCAATTTGGGAAGAAAGTTACCAAAATAGTTCAGGAGCCCCAGGAACGAACGCAGCTCCGTCGTGTTACGGGGCCTGGGTGCTCTCTGGATCGCTTCCATTTTGGACGTGGTCGGTCTGATCCCATCGGCTGCTACCCTCCTCCCCAGGAATTCTACCTCTGGAGCTAGGAAGACACACTTCACCTTTATCAGTCGCAGACCTACCCGGTCCAGTCTGCGTAGCACCTCCTCCAGGTTGTGGAGGTGTTCTTCAGTATCGCAACCCATGATGAGGAGTTGTCTTGAAAAAGCACCGTCTTTGGAATCGATTTGAGGAGACTTTCCATGTTTCGTTGAAAGATCGCGGTGGCTGAGCGAATCCCGAACGGACATCTGTTGTACTCAAACAACCCCTTTCGTGTCGTGATGGTGGTCAGCTTCTTCGACTCACTCACCAGCTCCTGGGTCATGTAAGCTAAGGTCAGGTCCAATTTTGAAAAAAAGTTTGCCACCGGATAGCGTCGCAAAGAGGTCCTCCGCTCTCGGTAGCGGGTATTGGTCTTGGAGTGACACCCGATTGATGGTGGCCTTGTAATCACCACATATCCTGACCGACCCATCTGCCTTGAGCACCGGCACAATCGGGCTCGCCCAGTCACTGAATTCGACTGGCGAGATGATGCCTTCCCTCAGCAGGTGGTCCAATTCGCCTTCTATCTTTTCTCGCATCACGTACGGCACCGCTCTGGCCTTGTGGTGTACTGGCCTGGCGTCCGGGTTTATGTGAATCACTACCATGGCCCCCATGAAAGTGCCAATGCCGGGTTGAAATAGTGAGTCAAATTTGTCCAGCATGATATTCGCTCCACAGAAGAAATTGTATTGACATCGCCTCATTTCCAGTTCATGACAGCAAGCCAACTCCTCCCTCGCAGTGCGGGACCGTCCCCCGGGACAATCCAGAGTGGCAACCTGTTCTCCGTATCTTTGTGGGTCACGACTACCGTGGCGCTGCCTAGCACCGGAATGATCTCCTTTGTATATGTCCGTAGCTGTGCGTCAATCGGCAATAATTTTGGCCTCCTGGCCTTGGATGCCCACAACTTGTCGAACTGTTTGATACTCATCAGGGACTGGCTGGCCCCTGTGTCTAGCTCCATTAATGCCATTGAGGAACACTTTCATCATTATCGGTGGCGCCCTGGTGTATGAACTGTATATGTGCTCCACATGAACTCGCTGAACTTCAGCTTCCAGCAAGTTCCCCCAGTGTACATTTGGCCTCGTAGGGCTTACATCGGGCCCGTCCTCCTCGTACATCAACGTGGCTGCAGACTTCCTGCACATACGCGCCAAGTGACCGCTGACGTTGCAGTTTCTGCAGGTATATTGCTGATACCTGCAAGCTCTGGCTGTGTGTTTGTCTCCACACCTCCAACAGGAGCCGTTGTTGGAAACAAAAGGTCCATTATCAGTCGATCGTCTCTGACTGTCTCTGTAACTGTCCTTAAACACACCATTGACAGGTGTTGATGGCCCATTACTGGCCGCATTTTCCCTTGCGATGGCATGAATTGCCGTTCAGCTAGCCATTGTCTCTGTTGAATTCCCCCTTTTGGTTCGGCTACATGCTCGGGCATGTCCGATTGCCCCTGTCTGCCTGGAGACCTGTGTGCCGCGTTAACAATGTTGACTCCCTGTCCATTTGCTGCTTTTAAACCAAGATTTTTTCAAACATCATTCTGGTCTCTTCCTCCCCTGAGATAAATATCTGGGCCATCAAAGCCACCTTTTCCAGGATCAAGTCCTTGGTCTCAATCAGTTTCCTGAAAACCCCAGCGTGCCCGATATCCTCAATGAAAAAATCTCGCAGCATCTCCGCTCTGCATGCATCTGGGAACTTACATAGGCTCGCCAGTCGCCGGAGGCCTGCCACGAAGTCTGGAACGCTTTTTCCTTCTCGCTGCAGATGCATGTAAAACCACTGTCTCGCTATGTGCATGCTGCTCACCAGTTTAAAGTGTTCCCCGATCAACTTACTGAGCTCTTCAAAAGTCTTGCCCGCCGGCTTCTCTGGCGCTAGAAGGTCCTTCATCAGGGAGTATGTCCTGGATCCACAAACCGTCAGGAGATGAGCCCTGCGTTTGTCGGCCGAATCCTGTCCCAGCCATTCCTTAGTGACGAAACTTTGCTGTAGTCTCTCAATAAAATCATCCCAATCATCACCAACACAGTATCTCTCGTCTGTGCTGCTAGTGGCCATGCTCGCGTGGTTTAAATCCCAGTTTCTCATCACCAATAATATGTCTTTACTGTACAGTACAAATGCACACGAGGCCCATACTAGAGAGAAGGTCACTCTGTGACCAGTCACCTTTATTCCAACACTGAAGTGAAGAAGATGGATGGAGCTTCCCCTTTTATACCTGAAAGTCCAGGTTAGGAGTGTCTCCCACAAGTTCACCACCTAGTGGTCAGTGTTCTCATGGTGTACAACTTAGGTCAGTTAATACATGGATTACAATGATAGTTGAATACATGACAGACTTCACATACGATGTTTGTGTCATGGGTCTGCTGTCACAGTCTCCCATGGAAATTGGGGCCTTCACATGTACTAAGCCTTTTGATAACGTGACATACCCTCTGCCTGTAGATGTGAGAGTAAGAGTAAGGTGGGTGGGCACAGAACCAGCTTGACATGCCTGGCATCCTTCCATCGGTTCTCCTTTCCTTCCACCAGAAAGCTCAGATACTGAGGTACTCCCGCTGTGAGACACATTGTGACACTAACTGAGCTGTTAGGGAATAAAAAGGCAGCAATTTCAAAATTGCCCCACCCAAAAAACGCTTGCAGAAGAAAATGCCATATTGGTCCTCGCTGTATTTAGGCATCCCTGGATACCACCTGAAAGCAGTAGTGGCTGAATTTAAAGTGGAGAGAGTATGTGCCATGCAAGCTCCGACTCGTTTTTTCAGTTCCATATTGGCTTACCTAGCGATCCTTAAATGGACTGCTGGAGGCTGTGCAAAGAAAGGTAGGTTTTTACCTACCCTCTAATGTGGAGCCAGGAGGAACATGTGCGCTCACCCTCTCCCATTTGCGTGCTTCCTCATTTTAGTGGACAAAACAACACTTGTGCTTTTAACTATCCAGGCAGCCATTAAATAGGATTTTATAAAAATTAATTTTTTAAGTTTGAAGCAATTTATTCCTTTCTCCAAAAGTTTCCGGCAGCCCCTGTATACATTTAATAAATTGGCTGCATGTCTGTATAGATTTTATTTTTTTAGTGCTGTTGCACACATTTTTCTGTCTGGTTTTATATCAAACACAACAGAAATAACTCGCCAGTCTCGTCATATCTGATGACCACTTCCCTTCCTCTTTCAGTCATTTCAGTCTGCCTGGTCAATATCTGCTTGATGTGCCTGTTCTATTTTGACCATGGGCGTCATATCTTTTCATGTTGATATATTGGCCACTGGCAACTTTTATAAAATAATGTAGCCTTCCACCTTCCCTTCAACAGGAGTTTTGGTTTGGCCATGTGATGGGACAAAAGCCTCCTCACGACTATAAAGGTTCTAAATGAAACAGTTGGGACAGTGCCTTCGTCCACAGTAACAAAACTGTCCATAATTCAGCATAAATTGAGGTCTCATTCAGAAAGGGAAAGTAGATGATTAGTGTGGGAAGCAGAAATGTCATACTAGTGCAATTCTGAAGTTGGGAGGAGTTTAGAGGGACATTTATCCTACATTACAACAGTGACCACACTTCAAAAGTACTTAATTGGCTGCGAAGTGCTTTGAGACATCCGCTGGTCGTGAAAGGCACTAAATAAATGCGTCTATATTTCTTTCTTTACATGTATTGCATTTTAGGCATAGTTTAATACCAACATCAAACTTTCCATTTCTCTGCAGTGACATGCATAGTTTTAAAGATAAAAATTCATCCAAAAAATATTTCTAAAATATATGAAAGTTTATACTTTACATAAATAAGATTCCCTTTTAATACTATAATTGCATCAGAGAGAAGGAAGTTCATTAACTTGGTCACTGGACCCACAAAGCACTAAGATTCTTCTACAAATCACAAATTAGAATTTATAACTCCATATAAAATAAAAACAGAATAGATGAAGACACAAGGACTTCAGATTTCAGACTCTGGACTTAATTTTAACCCTCCTCGCCCATCTAGAATGATGCACGGGAGGGTTTAAGATTAGGCCGGGTCCACTTACCTCACTCCAGAAACTTAAACACAAAAATCGAGGCTGACACTCCAGTGCAGTGCTGAGGGAGTACTGCACTGTCAGAGGTGCCATCTTTTGGATGGGAGGTTAAACCGAGGTTCCATCTGCTCTCCCAGGTGGATGTAAGAAATCCCATGGCACTCTTTCAAAGAAGAGTAGGGGGGTTCTCCCTGGTGTCCTGGCCAATATTTATCCCTCAATCAACAACACGAAACAGATTAACTGGTCATTATTGTTGTGTATGGAGAAAGAGTCAGACTGAACACGGTGAGCTCAAAGTAAACTGTGAACTTCGTCTTTTATTGCAGGTCTCCAGAGTGCCTCTCCAACCTGTGAAGCCTCCTGAAATACCTGCGCTCCCAAGGGATTAGACTCTGGTGGCTGTACAGAGCAAATACAAGTCCACATATTGTAAAGTCCTGTCCCCTCAGTACAGATTCACACGAGGCATGTAGTGAAGTCAAGGTCACTCTGGACCTGCACCTTTATTTCACAGCTCTGGAATGCTGCACTTGCCTGAGACCTGTCCTTGTATACCTGTCTCTTGCAAGTGCACCCCTGGTGGTAAGGTATGCTGGTAGTTACAGGTCATATCTTATTACAGTCATGTATAGCATGTTAGGATACAGTTATATATAATAATGTAAGATACATGACATCACCCTCCCCCAAGGTCTTATTGTCTTTATAGGTTCAGTCTCTCAGGTGGTCTACGCTCTCGCTGAGTTGTGGTTCAGTTGTTTGCCTTGGTGTCTGTTTTTCTTTGGGTGTGGTTGCTGGTATTTCACCTGGGGTGTTTGTTTCGATTGGTGTGATTGTTGTTGACTTGCCTCGGCTGTCTGTTGGGATTGCCCTTTCCTCAGGTTGTTCCCTCTGTCTGTCCACCAGGTGTGGTGCGAGTTCCACATTGTAGTCTGCCTCTGGTTCCGCAGTGTTGTTGGTAAATCTGCTTTTGACTTGGTCTACGTGCCTCCGGCAGGTTTTGCCATTGTCCATTTGTACTACCAGTAGCCTGTTTCCTTCCTTGCCCGTTACTGTCCCTGCAAGCCATTTGGGAACCCCTGCCATAGTTTAGTACAAACACTTTGCCCCCTATCTCATTCCATCTCCCCCTCGAATTTCTGTCATGGTACTCAGTCAGCTTACGGCGCTTTGCCTCAACGATTTCGTGCTTGTCTGGGAGGATTAATGAGAGCCTTGTTTTTAAAGTCCTTTTCATCAACAGTTGCGCGGGGGGGATCCCAGTCAATGAGTGCGGACGAGATCTGTATGCCAGCATCAGTCGCAACAGGCGACCCTGCAGCGTGGGACCTTGGATTTTAAGCATGCCTTGTTTAATGATTTGCACTGCTCTCTCCACCTGGCCGTTGGAGGCCGGCTTGAACGGTGCCGTCTTGACGTGATTTATGCCGTGGTCAATTATAAAGTCTTGGAATTCTGTGCTGGTGAAGCACGGACCATTGTCACTGACCAATATGTCAGGGATTCCGTGCAATGCAAACATGGTTGCGATGCTCTCCACAGTGGTGGAGGTTGTGCTCGAGTTTAAAATGGTGCATTCGATCCACTTTGAAAATGCATCGACAACGACGAGGAATATTTTGCCCATGAATGGGCCCGCATAGTCTACGTGCACCCGCGACCACGGTTTGGTAGGCCAGGGCCAGGGGCTCAGGGGAGCCTCCCTGGGGGCATTGCTGAGTTGGGCACAAATGGTGCGCCTTCGGACACAGAGCTCCAAGTCCGCGTCAATACCAGGCCACCAGATGTGGGATCTGGCTATGGCCTTCATGAGGACGATCCCCGGGTGCTCGCGGTGGAGCTCCCGGACAAATGCCTCTCTGCCTCGCAGAGGCATGACTACTCGGCTGCCCCACATCAGGCAGTCTGCTTGTAGTGATAGCTCATGCATGCGCCTGTGAAAGGGTTTTAATTCCTCAGGGCAGGCATCGCGAGCCTCTGCCCAATCATCGGTTGGGACACATCTTTTTACAAAGGATAACGTGGGGTCGCTGGCCGTCCAGGCTCTGATTTGGCGAGCCGTTATGGGCGAACCTGTGGACTCAAAGGCATTGATTGCCATGACTATCTCACAGTCCTGTTCGTCAGACCCTTCCGTGGTCGCCAGGGTTAGCCTGCTGAGCGCATTGGCACAGTTGTCTGTGCCTGGTCTGTGCCTTATGGTATAGTCGTAGGACGCCAGCATGAGTGCCCACCGTTGAATTCGCGCCGAGGCGTTGACGTTTATTGTCTTGCTCTCGGATAGGAGGGACGTGAGGGGCTTGTGGTCGGTTTCTAACGCGAACTTGGCCCCGAAAAGGTATTGGTACATCTTTTTGACACCGTACACGCACGCGAGTGCCTCCTTCTCTACCATTCCGTACCCGTGCTCCGTCCGCGAAAGTGACCTGGAGGCATAAGCTATAGATTGTAATTTGCCTGCACTATTGACATGTTGCAAAATCGCACCCGACCCCATACGCTGACGCATCGCATGTGAGAACTAGCTTTTTACCTGGATCAAAGAAAGTCAAAACACTGTTGGAACACAGAAGGTTGCGTGCCTTATTGAAGCCGCGTTCCTGGGCGTCCCCCCAAAACCAATCGCACCCCTTTTTGAGTAGCACATGGAGAGACTCCAGCAGCATGCTTAAGTTCTACATAAAGTTCCCAAAGTAATTGAGTAGCCCGAGAAAGGCGCACAGTTCTGAGACATTCCGGGCCTGGGTGCCAGGCGAATTGCTTCTGTTTTGGACTCTGTTGGGCGGATTCCATCAGCGGCAATCCTTCTGCCCAAAAATTCAACCTCGGGTGCGAGAAACAGGCACTTGGATTTCTTGACTCGTAGGCCTACTCGATCCAACCGCTTTAGTACTTCCTCCAAATTACGGAGATGGGAGTCGGTGTCCCTGCCCGTGATAAGTATGTCGTCTTGAAATACAACCGTCCCCGGAATGGACTTGAGCAGACTCTCCATGTTGCGCTGGAATATGGCAGCTGCCGACCTGATGCCGAATGGGCATCGATTGTACATGAAAAGGCCTCGATGTGTGTTGATGGTGGTGAGTAGCTTGGATTCCTCGGTCAATTCTTGCGTCATATACGCAGAGGTGAGGTCTAATTTTGAGAAAAGTTTACCTCCAGCCAATGTGGCAAATAAGTCCTCCGCTCTGGGCAGCGGGTACTGGTCCTGTAGGGAGACTCTGTTTATGGTAGATTTGTAATCCCCACAGATTCGTACGGATCCATCAGGCTTCATAATTGGGACGATGGGACTTGCCCAGTCGCTAAATTCCACAGGTGATATAATGCCTTCCCGCAGAAGCCTGTCTAGTTCGTGTTCAATCTTTTCCCTCATCACATAGGGTACAGCTCTGGCCTTGTGATGGAACGGTCTAGCATCCTGTGTGATGTAGATTTTGACTTTGGCCCCTTTGAAAGTGCCCACACCTGGCTGAAAAAGATGTTCAAATTGCTTTATAACTGCTGAGCAGGAGATCCGTTCCTCTAATGACATGACATGGACATCATCCCATTTCCAGTTTAGTTTTGCCAGCCAGCTTCTCCCCAGCAGTGCTGGGGGGTCTCCGGGGACAATCCATCGGGGAAGTCGGTTCACTGTCCCTTTGTGTGTGACAGAGAGCACGGTGCTGCCGAGGACTGGTCCGATTTCTTTGGTATAGGTCCTTAGTGTGGTGTCGACCCTTGTGAGTTTTGATCTGTCTCTTTTATGCGGCCACAGTTGTTCAAATTGTTGAGCGCCCATGAGAGATTGACTCGCTCCCGTATCCAGCTCCATGTTGACAGGTATCCAGTTGAGTAGGACCCTCATCATTATAGGAGGTGTCCTGTTGTAGGAGCAGCGGCCATTGATCGTGTTGACCCGCTGTACATCAGTGTCCCGGGTACTGTCCCCACCGTCTTCTGGTCCGCTTTCCGACCCATCCGATTCGTATACCAGCCGAGCTTCCGTTTTTTTGCACATGCGGGACAAATGCCCTGTATATTCACAGTTCCTGCAAACAGCCTGCTGAAATCGACATCTCCTTGACGAGTGGCCACCCCCACACCTCCAGCACAGACCTGTTCTATTGTTTAAAGTGTTCCCAAAGAATGACCTGCGTCTGGCTGATCTCTCTTGAGCTTCTCTCAGTTTGTAGTTGATTGCTCGCATTGTGGGTTGATGAGGTGTAAACGGCCGTTCCTGTGGCCCTTGATGGCTTCTGCCTGCTGTCGAGAGCCTGTTCTCCCGGTTTTGTCTGTGTGTGGGGGTAGCAGCTTGTTTAGTGCTGTGAACTTCTTGTTCCGATATTTCGTTAGTTGTCGTACCTGCATTGTAAATCAACCTCGTTTCTTCTTCCCCTACCAAGAATGTCTGTGCAACCAGTGCTGCTGCCTCTAAGGTCAGGTTCTTGGTCTCTATGAGCTTTCGGAATATGCCTGCGTGGCCTATTCCTTCAATGAAAAAGTCTCTCAGCATTTCTTTCCTCAGTTCATCGGAGAACTCACATAAACTAGCCAACCTCCGAAGTTCCGCCACGAAGTTGGGTATGCTCTGGCCCACACAGTGTCTGTAGTTGTAGAACCTGTGTCTGGCCATGTGTAGGCTGCTCGCTGGCTTCAGGTGGTCTCTTACCAGTGTACTCAATTCTTCAAACGACTTGCTTGCTGGTTCCTCGGGTGCCAGCAGATCCTTCATTAAAGCGTATGTTTTCGAGCCACAGCTGGTCAAGAGATGAGCTCTTCTCTTGTCTGCCTTGTCGTCACCTAACCAGTCTTTGGTTACAAAGCTTTGCTGGAGCCTTTCTATAAAGTCCTCCCAATTGTCCTCCCAATTGATCCGTTGTTCGCCATTCTGTGGATTCTGTAATCACGTAACCCGTCGCCACTGTAAAGTCCTGTCCCCTCAGTACAGATTCAGATGAGGCATGTAGTGAAGTCAAGGTCACTCTGGACCTGCACCTTTATCTCACAGCTCTGGAATGCTGCACTTGTCTGAGACCTGTCCTTATATACCTGGCTCTTGCAAGTGCACCCTGGTGGTAAGGTATGCTGGTGGTTACAGGTCATAATTTATTACAGTCATGTATAGCATGTTAGGATACAGTTATATATAATAATGTAAGATACATAACAGCTGGCATTTTCAATGTCCGACACATTGGCAGCAAAGGTGGGGCACCTGGAAGTGTCAACAGTGCATCTGACAGTGGCTTTTTAACCCAGCCTTTGCATTTGCATCTGACTTCTGGTTATCCCAACCAATTAACTCTCGCGGGTGTAATGACATCATGCATGGGTCTACTTCGGTTGAGGTATTTAAAGGTAGACTGCAAAGGTGACAGGAGAAGTTTTGTGGAGGCGGGAGAAACATTGCTTGTCGAGAAAATGTATTTGTAATGTACCAAATCTGCCCCTTAATTTTGTGTTGCCTCCCTGAACTTCCTGTTGTGAGGCTTTGATTGTAGCACTCTTTGGCCTCCTTGCTTGGCCTTCTCAAGTATGTCATCAGCCACATCTTCAGTGGATACCCCTTGTTTCCAAGCAGCCAGCTGGTAAGTCTGGCCGGAGGTGTGAAAAGCTTAAGGAGGGTGGACTGGCACAGGATGAATGAATCATGGCAGCTCCATGGGAATCTGGCACACACATGCATGATGAGTTTTTTATGGTTGCAAATGAGCTGCTCATTAATGGAATGGAAGCCCTTCCTTTTCACAAACATTCCTGGGTGATCTGCGGGTACCTTGAATGCCATATGTGTGCAGTTGATTATACACTGCACCTGTGGGAAGCCAGCCAGGGCCGCAAACTTGTGCACCCATTCATTTTGACTGGCTTCATCGGTGCAAAGTGTACATAACTGCCTGCCTTGCCAAAAATGGTATTGGTCATCTGGGTGATGCATTTGTGGGCGGCCAACTGCGAAATCCTGCAGATCCCTGGAAGGAACCTGAAGTGAAGAAGTTGAGGACAGTGGTCACTTTGACAGCCACTGGTAAAGCATGGCCACCAGGTCCACTTGGCAACATTCCAGCAGGCTACAAATGTCTGCCATGACCTGACGCGATACCCTGAGCTAGTACCAAACGCTTACATGGATCATACAACACAAGCAATTTGTTTGAGCATAACAATTTTCTCGCTTTTACAAAGGCATTTTCTTGGCTTTTGCCCCAAACCTATTCGTCCCCTTTTCATAGTAAGACATGTAGTGGTTCTAACAGGGTGCTGAGACCCGTTAAGAAGGCACCAAAGTAGTTCAAGAGTCCCAGAAACGACCGCAGCTCCGTCATATTCTGTGACCTCGGTCTCGATTGCCTCCGTCTTCGCGTTGGTGGGCCTGATGTCATCCACCGCAATCCACCTTCCCAAGAACTTCACTTCAGGCGCCAGGAAAGCGCACTTCGAGCATTTTAACCTGAGCCCCGTGAGGTTTAGTCGACTAAGAACCTCCTCCAGGTCCTGCAGATGCTCGACTGTGTTCTGACCTGTGACCAAGATCTCGTCCTGGAAGACCACGGTATGTGGGACCGACTTCAATAAACTTTCCATATTTCTCTGGAATATTGCCACCGCTGATCAGATTCCAAACAGGCATCTGTTATAAACAAAAAGACCCTTGTGCGTGTTGATGCAGGTGAAAGCCTTCGATGATTCCTCCAGTTCCTGCGTCATGTAGGCTGAAGTCAGATCCAGCTTCGTGAACGTCTTTCCTCCCGCCAGCGTTGCAAAGAGGTCGTCGGCCTTTGGTATGGGTATTGGTCCTGCAGGGAGAAACGATTGATAGTTACTTTGTAATTGTCACAGATTCTGATGGTGCCGTCTCCCTTGAGGACTGGGACAATAGGTCTGGCCCGCTCGCTGAACTCGATCGGTGAAATGATGCCCTCTGTTTGCAGCCGGTCTAGCTCGATCTCTACCCTTTCTCTCATCATGTACGGTACTGTTCTCGCCTTGTAATGGATGGGTCGCGCCCCCGGAATTAGGTGGATCTGCACTTTTGCTCCTTGGAATTTCCCAATGCCCGGTTCGAACAGCGAAGGAAATTTGTTTAAGACCTGGGCACACGAAGTGTTGTCAGCGGGCGATAGTGCTCCGACGTCGTCCCAGTTCCAGCGTATCTTTCCCAGCCAGCTCCTGCCGAGCCACGTGGGAGCATCGCCTGGCACCACCCAGAGTGGTAGCTTGTGCAGCGCTCCATCGTAGGAGACCTTTACGGTAGCACTACCGATTACAGGAATCAGTTCTTTTGTGTCAGTTCTTAGATTCGTGCGAACTGGAGTTCGGAGTGGCCTTGAGGCCTTGTTGCATCACAACCTTTCGAAAATCTTTTTGCCCATGCTGGACTGGCCGATTGACACCAAGAGTCCATTTAGTTCAACATTCAGCATTATCGGGGGACAATTCGTGGTGAATGTGTGCACCCCATGTACCTCTGCCTCCTCGATCCGGGGCTCTGGTTCGTCATGATCCTCCGTGGATCTGTCCTCCTCTGCAACATGGTAGCTTGCAGGCTTTGCAGCTCGCCTGCACACTTGTTGGAGGTGTCCCATTGTTCCACAACCCTTGCAAACGTACTCTTTGAATCGGCATGAATGGAAACGATGATCACCCTGCAGTGCCAACAAGGTGTGAATTCATTACCCTTGATGGTGGACTCTGGTCATCTGTGGAAGTGCAGCTGCAGGTATGTGTGACCTGCCCTTTACATTATGATTTGAAAACAACATCACTTTGTTCACAGTACTTGTAGCAGCACTTGTGTGCTGAGAGATTTGCTTCATATTGTCACTGGTGGCAATGAATGCCTGGGCTATCGCTATGGCCTTATTCAAGGTTGGGGTCTCTACAGTCAAAAGTTTGCGAAGTATGGTTTCGTGGCCAATGCCAAGTACAAAAAAGTCTCGGAGCATGTGCTCCAAATGTCCTTCAAATTCGCAATGTCCTGCAAGGCGTCTTAGCTCGGCGACATAACTTGCCACTTCCTGGCCTTCGGACCTTTTGTAGGTGTAGAATCAGTACCTTGCCATCAGAACGCTTTCCTTCGGGTTCAAATGCTCTCGGACCAGTGTGCACAAATCGTCGTATGATTTCTCCGTGAGTTTCGCTGGAGAGAGCAGATTCTTCATGAGGCCATACGTTGGTGCCCCACAGACGGTGAGGAGGATCATCCTTCGTTTGGCAGCGCTCTCTTCCCCATCTAGCTTGTTAGCCACGAAGTATTGGTTGAGTTGCTCCACAAAGGTTTCCCAATCATCTCTCTCCGAAAATTTCTCCAGGATGCCCACTGTTCTCTGCATCTTTGGGTTCGCTATCTGCATCTCATCACCAGTTGTTGTGTATGGAGAAAGAGTCAGACTGAACACTGTGAGCTGAAAGTAAAGTGTGACCTTCGTCTTTTATTGCAGGTCTCCAGAGTGCCTCTCCAACCTGTGAAGCCTCCTTAAATACCTGTGCTCCCAAGGGATTATGCGATCCCTTGAGACTCCAGGGGACGAGCCCTCTGGTGGCTGTATAGAGTCCACATATAACAAAGTCCACAACAAACTTGCTGTGCACAAATTAGCTGCCTTGTTACCTACATTATAACAGTGGCTACACTTGAAAAGCACTTCATTGGCTGTAAAGTGCTTTGGGACGTCCTGAAGTTATGAAAGGAGCTATATGAACACAAGTCATTCTTTCTTTTTTTACCGGCCTGAGGACTTTCAAGTCGCTCGAGACTCCCGCTACAGACAGGCGGAGGCCGACTTTAAATTATAAAGTTGTGGACCGATGATGTCATCGATGGTGCAACGTGAATTTAACCTCATGTCAAGGGCGACCACACTGTGTGGGACCCGACAGCCGCAATATGGCGAGAGGTGCCAACTGACCAGAAGAGGTCGAGATAAGTTGTGTAAAATGCCTTTTGTAAAAATGTCTTGTGGTTCAGGAGGAGCAGGAATACTTTCTTCCCCTCGCAAGTCCCACAAGGAGTCCTTTGGCCTTCCTTAAACCTGGCTCGCTCAACCCCCGATCTCAAATCGCAGCTGTAACACCCCCCTCCAATCACCTCCGGCCCCCTCTGCCACCACTAACTCCTGCTGCCAAATTCCCATTTCTATCCGCTGGCCAGGTGGTTCTGGTCAGATCTGGGGGGGAGGACCCCTGGGAACATTTATGTTATGTTAGGGCACAGGCTGTTCATGGAACCCGGCCTGCTTCCGGAATCAGACTACAATGCCTCTTTAAGGTTTGGATTACCCACGCACTGGGGTTGCGCAGTGGGAGAGAATTAAAACTTTCTTACATGCTTTGTATAAAGTGCCCAGTCACTATAGTTCCTGCAGGATTTGCACTTCAAGCATAGTGAATGGTCTGTTCGGACTTTCTTGCTGTCTGAATGTGGTCTCCTTCATATCCATCCCTAGCTAATCCTGAATTAAGAAACCATCTGTCTTTGAGTTTGCTGCCACCAGTTCAACGTATTTAATGTGACTGCGGATGACACAAACACCTGCTCCCAACAGTCACTTCTTTGTGGTTCCACTGATTTTCCCCACTGTAGTTGTACTCAGCTCCATTGGGTTTTTAAGAGCAGATTTCCTGTGGGAACACGCACATCAAGCACAGCAACACGTGCAAAGGCAGCTGTACTCTTAAATCATTAGAGTCCGGCCACAGCACAGGCGAGCTGGAGACCAGCAGTCCACTCATGCCTGTTGCTGTATGGCTCCTGTTTGTTTCTTCCTCGGCGTGCTTGCTGTCAGCTTAGCAATTAGTCCCTCTAATGTAGCACATCGGTGGATATTTGAGACTTAGCTATGGTGTGTCAATGATGTTGGAGCTAGTATCGCTTTGTCTAGTACAGGTACCCCAAACCTAAATGATACTGTATGGGAGGTCCGTGTAAACCTGACTCAGTCAAGACTGGCGCAAATGTTGCTATATACCCTGATTATGAGTAGGGTGACCAATGATATATGAAACATTTTTACAATTACCTTCACTACCATACTGTGTCGAACTGAGGGCATAGAGAAATGCAGTATGGAACTACATATAAAGAAAGAAAGACTTGCATTTATATAGCGCCTTTAAAGACCACCAGCCGTCCCAAAGCACTTTACAGCCAATGAAGTGTTTTTTGGAGTGTAGTCACTGTTGTAATGTAAGAAACGCGGCAGCCAATTTGCGCACAGCAAGCTCCCACAAACAACAATGTGATAATGACCAGATAATCTGTTTTAGTGATGTTGGTTGAGGGATACATATTGGCCAGGACACCGGGGATAACTCCCCTGCTAAAATATTTAAAATATTTTTTGTAAGGAATTACCCTGTGAAGATTATTATTTGCTGGTTCGTTACTTTTAATATCATGTGAGATGAAGTAAATCTTAGCAACCAGCATCATGCAATTCATCTCAGAGGGGCGACTCCCTCCAGACGTGGTGGGCACCAGACTTTGAAGACGTTCTTTAACTTTCTCTGGGAAAGCTGGCCAGAGAACCAGATCGAACACTGATGGTGGTGCAGTGGCTGGGGAGATATTCTCAGTAAGTGAGATTACTATTGCAAATGGCAGAAGGTGATAATAGTGCTGCGCAGTGCTTCATTTATGAATTTTTCTTTCCTTTCTGGTAACGTGTGGCAGCACTATGATTTTAGGACTCAGAAATATTTCACCAAATATGCGCTGGAGTTCAAACATGTGTTTTAACTAAAATTGCTGAGTTCTAATCACAGACGTGAGCAAAAGTGGTACAGGCATGACAGGCCGATGGGCCAAATCCTGTGCTGTAGAGGTCTATTGATTCGAAGAGTCGGAACAGTGACCATGTTATTCACCATTTCATATTTAATTCATTGACTCCACCATCTGTGATGTAGTGGTACAATGATTAGAGAAATGGAGATAAATGACATCGCTGGCAGTTTTACAATTTTATGATTATTTTTTCTTTGTGATAGGCACACTCACAGATTTAAAATATAATACAGAATCTGGATACTTTAATTCAAACTGGCAATCTCTTCTCCATCCCCCTTCCCCAGTTCACACTCACATTTTCCTCTCACTCTCCTCAATTCAGGCTGGCTCTCCCCCATTCTCTTTCCGTTCGTGCAGGCACCCACCTCCCCCTCCCCCCAGTTTATGTTGGCACTCTCCTCCCCTTGCCCTCAGTTGGTGCTGGCACTCACCTCCACCCCCTCAATTTAAACTGGCACTCTCTTGCACAGCCCCAATTCACATTGGCACCTTTCTCCCCTCCTCCCTCACTACCTCCCACCACCATTTGAATGATAAGGGAGTGAAGGGTTATGGGGAGTGGGCAGGGAAGTGGAGTTGAGGCCAAGATCAGATCAGCCATGATCTTATTGAATGGCGGAGCAGGCTGTAGGGGCCAAATGGCCTACTCCTGCTCCTATTTCTTATGTTCTTATGTTCTTAAGTTCGCCCCCAGCTTTTACCTGACAATGTCGCTGCTCTGGGGTAGTGACACCCAGCTGCATTCCTTGGGTGGGAATTTCTGACCTCACAAAAACATTGTAACTATTCCCACCAAGAAAATTTCACAGATTTCCATCCCTCGGAGCAACAGCAGCATCAGGTGGGAGCTGGGAGTGGCGGTAAGGAGTACAATCAGGAACGGTACTGATTTCTGCCTGCAAACAAGAAGCAAACACCGACTCCAAAACACTAACTGCCTGTTTCAAACATAGACGACTAGTATCATGAGTATGGATCAGGCTTGATTGACCAGTTGTTCTTTTCCTGCCCCTCAATTGTGTATGTCGTATGTATGCAAAATGGCAGCACCTCACCCTGGAAGCTGAAAGACACGGTAAGATTGCTGCATGGAAGCATGCTACACCGCTCGCTTCAATTCAGCTATGAAGTGCAATCCCTCCATCACTTCAGCTTCCACACATAATTCCTTAATTTTTCTGAGTGGCTGTTACCACTTGGAGAATAAGCAAACACTCTCTCATAATAAGGAGCACATTACAAACAGCAGCATATTTCATACTTTATTTACTTTTACAGTAGATTTGCTTTATGTAGCTCTTGATTCAATTTTTTTTTGCCGGCAGTGGCTGTCGGCATTACTGATGCTTGCTAATGTGTGCACTGAAACATTAATAGCTACAGCAACATTACTGCAAGTTTTTTAAGTCATGAGTTGCAGTTGATTACCAGGAAAGTGTCTTGAGCCATATATCAGCAGAGATGGTTTGCGATGAGCATGCGGCACAAATTCAGGACTCAAATGACTTTCATAAACCACTCAAGCACCGCTTCCACAGTTTATGATGTCATCCAAATGCCCCGAGTGCTATATGGCTTTACGCAGTGTCAAACATTAATTACACCCTGCATATGCCTTTCAAACAAGCAGACTGTGGTTTTTTTACAAGGAATGGAATTAGTAATAAACAGAAAACATATTTGATGCAGAAGTTATCACATTTGCTTCATGTACTTATATATTTAAGCATCAGTCATGGTTAGATTTTACTTCCATGTCACAATTAGCACTGAATCCTGCTGTATTAAAATGTTAATGAGTCTTCCTCCTATCAGGATCACTTTAAAGAAGATGTTCCACCCCCGTGACCCATTTCCTCTGTCTTTGTTTGTGAATCATTGATTTAAAGGATGTTAGTGCTGGGAATGGAACAACTTCCATTTCAGCCATCCAGTGCCAGCATCAAGCATCACCCAAGTCAGGCACAGAATGGTTAAATGCAGAGTTGAGCTCCATCTGCTCTGTCCCAACCATGTGCCTCAGCCCCAGGCTCAGAACAGCATCCTCCGTTGCACCAGTGTGATCATTTGCATTTCCTATGCAAGCCATCCTCTCTGCATGAGATTGTCTGTTAGTGGTGAATATTGGACACCAGGAACAAAGTCGCCTCTTACAGTCAGGCAAGGATTAGACCTGCCTATGTATGCACATTCATTGCATTTATTTTCATTAATAAGAACAACAATTCAGATTCAGATGCCTGTCGAAGAATGAGTCTAACAAGTCAGTGGTACCACAGGAGAGACTGCCATGCCCTGCTGGTGGCTGCTAATGCCCATTGCATCTGTGTGATGCAGTGGTCCCATAGCTAGAGAAACCTAAAGCCTGTGTTAGAAATAGAATATCCTCATGAACTCAAACCTATGACACAGCACAACACAATAATCGCCTCCATCAGTTTATTGACCATCATTTATCAAACTTAAGCTGTAATATAATGATGCTCTCTATTGATGTGCATCATGAGGCTCTTTTATGTATCATCCCAAATGGCAAATACATTTTTTTGTTCTGACTTATCTTCCTGTATGAACATATCACATAAAAAGAACATTTCAAACAAATTATTTGCACCTCTTTACTCTGTCGTGCCTTGGTGCACCAGGCTCACCTGTCCTGGTCTTCCACGCACTATTCACAGTACAATAAATGAGATTCCATAGTATGGAACCAGAACTGCTTTGACAAGGGAATGTAACTAGATAGAATTGGTACAGCTAAACACTGCCACTCAAATTGGAAGCAGTGATATCACAAAGGCTGGGACCCTAGTAGTGGGGAGATTGGGATGAGGCTGAAACAACTATTTCAACCAGGTAAGAGGTTAGCATTGAATTAAAAACATTTTTACCTATTTACGTTTTATAGCTGGGTGAGAACTGTTATGATGGCTGTCTCTGAGCGTTTCATTTCCAAGGAGGTGATTGGGTACATTGTTTTTTGGTGATATATGAATGGGAAGAAAATTGAAAAGTTTTGCAGAATATGATGGGTGAATAATGAATGTAGAACATAATCAATTTAAAAGGAGATAAACAGAGACAACCAATAAAGAAAAAAAACACTTAACCAATGAGAAAGATGAAAATTGATGGACTCAACAGTCAAAATACTCTTTATATGGAGGCAAATCTAGGAATGTGCTCTTTATTTTTCAACATCATTTTTGCATAAATATTACGTGTTAGAGGCTCACTATTGGCGCAGCTGTCTCAGAATACAATTCCAAAACAAGATTAACTCATTCGCATCTTATTTATTCAGATGGATTGCACATGCAGAAAGGGAAGTCCATTTCTCTGTTGTTGTATTTGGGACATGTCATTAAAACTAGACATTTGGTTGGTCAGTAGTATATAGTATTAGGCTTCCATTGTGGTGAGGATCACCCGCTTCCACACCAAAAAAAGTTGAGTTCACAGGTGTTTCAATGAGCTACATTTGAAGGTGGAAGATGCCTGTGCGTGAATTATTTTAACGTGGAGTGGCCATTGCACACCAGCCACCACACGGGCTTGACAGAGCAAGGCCTTGGTCCAGTGGCAAGGGTTAACCAAGACGACTGGAGACCAAGCTCTGCTGCGCCATCCCTGGGCCCCGACCCTGCTGTTGATATATGCTGTGCCGCTCCTGGGCCACGACCTCTTTGCTCCTTGACTCCGACCCCGCCGCTCTGGGGCACGACCCCGCCGTTCCTGGGGCATGACCCTGCCGCTCCTGGGTCAGGACCGCTTCACTCCTCGACTCCGACCCCACCACTCCTGGGCCACGACCTCTGCGTTCCTCGACTCCGACCCCGCCACGACCTGTCGCTCCTGGGGCACGACCCTGCCGTTCCTGGGGCATGACCCCGCCGCTCCTGGGGCACGACCTCGCCGTTCCTGGGGCACGACCCCACCGCTCCACCTCTCCTGAGCCCCGAACTCTCGCCTCACCTTGGCCCTGACCTCGTCGTTCCTCTGCTGCTCTCCGCCTCTCCTCTTGCATCTGTATCCCGACCCCGCTGATGGCCCTGCCCATGTACCAATCACGACTTGGATTTTGGTGATATCAATCCAGTCCTCCTCGAAGCCGTCGCACTCCTGGACTAGCTCGCACTGCTCCCTGCAGGGACAAGCTCCTCCTTTTATCCCCAACCTGCTGCGATGGTGTTCCTTCGCAGGTCAGGAAGCGCCACGCTGGGTCTGGGGCTAGCTCCTCCTTATATCCCCGACCTGCTGTTGGTGTCTGGGGCTGGTAGGACAATGGCAGCAGGAGCATGGGAGCACCATCACCTACAAGTTACTTTCCAAGTTGACACACCTACCTGACCTGGAAATATTTCGCCATTCCTTCATGCTGCTAAGTCAAAATCCTGGAACTCCCTCCCTAACAGCACTGTGGGAATTCCTTCATAGAAACATCGAAAATAGGTGCAGGAGTAGGCCATTCGGCCCTTCGAGCCTGCACCGCCATTCAATGAGTTCATGGCTGAACATGCAACTTCAGTACCCCATTCCTCTTTCTCGCCATACCCCTTGATCCCCCTAGTCACCACAAGGACTGCAGTGGTTCAAGAAGGCAGCTCACCACCACCTTCTCAAGGGCAGTTACAGATGGGCAATAAATGCTGGCCTTGCCAGCGACGCCCACATCCCAGAATGAATTAAAAAAAAGAACGTAAGAAATAGGAGCAGGAGTAGGACATACGGCCCCTTCAACCTGCTCCGCCATTAACCAAGATCATGGCTGATCTTTGACCCCAACTGCACCTTCCCGCACTATTCCCCTATCCCGACTCCCCAGACTACAAAAATCTAGCTATCTCAGCCCTGAACATACCCAACGACCGAGCACCCACGGCCCGCCACGATAGAGAATTCCAAAGATTCACAAGCCTCTGAGCGAAGATGCTCCTCCTCATCTCAGTCCCAAAAGGACAACCCTCTTATGCGCCCCCAGTTCTAGACTCTCCAGCCAGGGGAAACAACCGCCCAGCATCTACCCCGTCAATCCCCTTCAGAACCCCGCCCAAATTACGTAAATGAGTTCCAAGGTTCAATATGAAGCGAATGTTGGACCTCCCGGTTGGAGCACGCTCTCAGTGCCCAAAAGCAGCCATAACCAACAGAAATTTTGGGATGTTGAGATGCAATTCATCTCGGAAAGGAGGACGGAATAGGGGAAAATCATGTTGCTGATTCGCTAGTACCCAAGACAAATCTCATGCCCGGGAATCACATCTGGTATGGCACCCACCAGAGTTGAACAATGTCATGGGAACACCACCACTTCCAAGGTCCCCTCCAAATCACACATCATCCTGACTTGGAAATATATCGACTGTTCCTTCATCGTCACTGGGTTAAAATCCTGGAACCCCCCCTCCACCTCCCCCCTCCCCCGCTAATAGCACTATGGGAGAACCTTCACCACAAGGACTGCAGCGGTTCAAGAAGACGGCCCACCACCGCCTGCTCAAGGGCAATTAGGGATGAATAATAAATGCCGGCTTTGCCAGCGATGCCCACATCCCAGGAACGAATACATAAAATGAAAAAAAATTGTAATGGTAGCCCAGACTTTTTGACTCCATTACAGACACAAAGATGTGGCTATCACACCTGGAGGTTTTATCTCCACTTCACTGCCCTACCCTGTGAGAGCATGCAATTCAACATTGATAGAACCCACTAAGTTAAATAATAATCCGTCTAAACTTCTCCATGGGGTAGAATTGGTGTGTGTTTGTGGCCACTTTTTGGCAATGTACCAATTAAGCAATGAAACGTCCAATCTATGCAGGCGTTCAATCTGTAAATTAGAGGCCTAATGCCTGATAAAGTGCCCTTTTTCAAAATCCATTGGCAATGAGCGGGGTTGGCATCAAGATCAGGGGCTGAATGGCTTACTCTTGATCCAATGTTCCTATTGTTATGTCTTGGATAAAGAGTCAGACTAGATACTGCAAGCTCAATGTAAGTGTGACCGTAGTCTTTTATTACAGGTCTCAGAGTGCATCTCCAGCCTATGAGGCCTCCTTATATACAGGTGTTCCCAAGGGATTGTGGAATCCCTTGGGACACCAGGGGATAAGTTCTCTGGTGGTTAGACATGGTAATTACAGGGTTAGATACATAACAACACTCCTCCCCAAAGTCAATAGTGTAACTGTTTACAATGTGAGTCGATCTGGGGCCTTCCTTTCCCTGGTTGATCGTCTCGGTGCAAATGCTGGTGTTGGGAGTCGTTTGTTGGGCCTTCGCTGGGCTGCTGCGCAGCTGGCCTTGCTGGATTGCTGGGGGTGGTGAGTTTTGCTGGGCTGCTTCGTGGTCAACCGCTGGGTCGGTTGCCACTTGTGCGTGTTTTGGAGGGTCGAAAAAGGTAGAGTCTTTTGTAGGTTATGCTGGGCCGGGCGCTAAAAATCTTCCAGTGCTAAATTTAGTGCCTGATGATATTAACGCCTTAGGCACCTTCCAATTGAATTTCTAGCCCTTCATATTCAAAATCCAATTTTCTATTTCAAACAAATAAAATACAGCACATCAAACAATACATTTGTTGGTGCACGAGTGATCCATTCACGCTGATTCAAAGGGTACGTTTGCAAGGGCTGTGGAACAATGGGACAGCTCCAAAGTATGTGCAGGCGAACTGCAAACCCTGCTAATCCTGCAAACCACCTTGTTGCAGAGGAAGACAGATCCACGGTGGATCATGACGAACCAAAGCCTCAGGAGGCAGAGGTATATGGGGTGCTCACATTTACCACAAAGTGTCCCCCAATAATGCTGACGGTTGAATTAAATTAACTCCTGGTGTCCATGGAGCTGGACACGGGTGCAAGCCAGTCCATAATGAGTAAAACGACTTTCGATAAGTTGAGGTGCAACAAGGCTTCAAGACAAGTCCTGACTCCCATTTGTACCAAACTTAGAACTTACACAAAGGAACTGATTCCCATAATTGGCAGTGCTACTGTAAAGGTCTCCTACGATGGAGCGGTGCACGATTTACCACTCTGGGTGGTACCGGGCGATGGCCCCACGCTGTTCGGCAGGAGCTGGCTGGGAAAGATACGCAGGAACTGGGACGATGTCCGAGCGCTTTCGTCCGTCGACGACACTTCGTGTGCCCAGGTCCTAAGCAAGTTCGCCTCGCTGTTCGAACCAGGCATCGGGAAGTTCCAAGGAGCAAAAGTGCAGATCCATTTGATTCCGAGGTCGCGACCCGTCCATCACAAGGCGAGAGCGGTACCTTGCATGATGAGAGAGAGGGTGGCAATCAAGCCGGACAGGCTGCAACGAGAGGACATCATTTCGCCGATCAAATTCAAAGAGTGGGCCAGTCTGATTGGACATACTGTAGGCCCTCTCAACCTTAGACAGACTTCTGGATGCATAAGCAACTGGTTACAATTTCACAAATTCATTAGCTTGTTGCAATACACACCCAACCCTGTACGATAATGCATCACATGCTAGTACCAAACGTTTACATGGATCATACAACACAAGCAATTTGTTTGAATGTAACAGCTTCCTAGCTTTCTCAAAGGCATTTTCTTGTCTTTTACCCCATACCCATACATCTCCTTTATGCAGTAGAGAGTGCAGGGGTTCTAACAATGTGCTAAGACCCGGTAAAAAGTTACCAAAATAGTTCAGGAGTCCTAGAAACGACCGCAGCTCCATCGCGTTCTGTGGTCTCGGTGCGTTCTTGATTGCCTCCGTCTTCGAATCGGTGGACCTGATGCCATCCGCCGCGATTCTTCTCCCCAGGAACTCCACTTCAGGCACCAGGAAAACGCACTTCGAGCATTTTAGCCTGAGCCTCACACGATTAAGCTGACTCAGAACCTCCTCCAGGTTCTGCAGGTGCTCGATGATGTCCCGACCTGTAACCAAGATGACGTCCTGGAAGAAAACGGTGCGCGGGACTGACTTCAGCAAGCTTTCCATGTTCCTCTGGAATATCGCCGCGGCTGATTGAATCCCAAACGGGCATCTGTTGTAAACGAAAAGACCTTTGTGCGTGTTGATGCAGGTTAGGCCTTTCGAAGATTCCTCTAGTTCCAGTATCATGTATGCTGAGGTCAAGTCCAGCTTCGTAAAAGTTTTCCCTCCTGCCAGCATTGCATCTGCCTTTGGTAGCAGGTATTGATCCTGCAGTGAGAAACAATTGATCGTTACTTTGTAATCACCACAGATTCTGATGGTGCCATCTCCCTTGATGACTGGAACAATCAGACTGATTGGAGCACAAAAGCAGGGAGGACCTGCTGCAACTGTATAGGGTATTGGTGAGGCTGCACCTGGAGTACTGTATGCAGTTTTGGTCACCTTACTTAAGGAAGGATATACTAGCCTTGGAGGGGGTACAGAGACGATTCACTAGGCTGATTCCGGAGATGAGGGGGTTACCTTATGATGATAGATTGAGTAGACTGGGTCTTTACTCGTTGGAGTTCAGAAGGATGAGGGATGATCTTATAGAAACATTTAAAATCATGAAAGGGATAGACAAGATAGAGGCAGAGAGGTTGTTTCCACTGGTCGGGGAGACTAGAACTAGGGGGCACATCCTCAAAATACGGGGGAGCCAATTTAAAACCGAGTTGAGAAGGAATTTCTTCTCCCAGAGGGTTGTGAATCTGTGGAATTCTCTGCCCAAGGAAGCAGTTGAGACTAGCTCATTGAATGTATTCAAATCTCAGATAGATAGATTTTTAACCAATAAGGGAATTAAGGGTTACGGGGAGCGGGCGGGTAAGTGGAGCTGAGTCCATGGCCAGATCAGCCATGATCTTGTTGAATGGCAGAGCAGGCTCGAGGGGCTAGATGGCCTACTCCTGTTCCTAATTCTTATGTTTTTATGTTCTTATAAGGTGTTAATTGCCTTGTATTCACCACCCTTGATGGTGGACTCTGAGTCATCTGCGGACGTGTAGCTACAGGTATGTAAGTCCTGCCATGTACATTTCGATTCGAAAACAACGTTACTTTGTTCACAGTACTTGCAGCAGCATTAGTGTGCTGAGAAATGTCTTTGTTATTGTCACTGGTGGAGATAAACACCTGGGCTATCGCTATGGCTTTACTCAAGGTTGGGGTCTCTATAGTCAAAAGTTTGCGAAGTATTACTTCATGGCCAATGCCAAGTACAAAGAAGTCCCTGAGCATATGCTCCAAATGTCCTTCAAATTCGCAATGTCCTGCAAGGCGCCTTAGCTTGGAGACGTAGCTTGCCACTTCCTGGCCTTCAGACTTCTTGTACATGTAGAACCGATACCTCGCCATCAGAACACTTTCCTTCGGGTTTAGGTGCACAACTCATCATACGACTTGTCTGTGGGTTTTGCTGGAGCGAGCAAGTTTTTCATGAGGCCATACGTTGGTGCCCCGCAAACGGTGAGGAGGATCGCTCTTCGTTTGGCGGCGTTCCTTTCTCCTTCCAGCTTATTGGCCACAAAGTATTGGTCAAGTCGCTCCACAAAGGTTTCCCAATCATCTCCCTCCGAATATTTCTCTAGGATGCCCACAGTTCTCTGCATTGTTGCATTGGGTTTCGTCATCTATATCTTGTCGCCAGTTGTTATGTCTTGGATAAAGAGTCAGACTAGATACTGCAAGCTCAAAGTAAGTGTGACCGTAACCCTTTATTACAGATCTCAGGGTGCCTCTCCAGCCTGTGAGGCCTCCTTATATATGTGCTCCCAAGGGATTGTAGGATCCCTTGGGACTCCAGGAGATAAGCCCTCTGGTGGTTAAACATGGTAGTTACAGGTTTACATACATAACACGTATGATAACCTTTCCTTACAAAAATCTTTCCATCTCGCTTTTGAAAATGATTCTGGTGTCATTTGAGCAGCAAATGTTGGCCAGGATACTAGAAAAACTTCCTTCAAATAGTAAACCTGACAGCCAGAATTGCTTTAATGTTTCAACCAAACAACAGCACCTCTGACAATGCAGCACTCCCTTGTTTTCTTTGTGCAACACACTGTGAAATTCAGTTGCTTTTCACCATCCCACGTGGGCTATATGTTACCATTACAGGGTTATTTTGACTGGATTTCTTGCAAAATGTATTGTTTGATGTGCTGTATTTTATTTGTTTGAAATAGAAAATTTGATTTTGAATATAAAGGGCTAGAAATTCAATTGGAAGGCTCCTAAGGCGTTAATATCACCAGGCACTAAATTTAGCACTGGAAGATTTTTAGCGCCCGGCCCAGCAAAATTCAGTTTCAGTGCCCTGAGTGTGTAGTGTAGCGCTAAGGTAGGCGTTCCACACTTCTCTTAGGGCACAAGGCCGGGTGCACAACTGAATATCCCGTGCTAAGGAGCCGGCTTCGTAGCGCCCTAAGAGAGACCTCCCTTCCAAAAAAACCATCAGACCAAAATTCACAAAAAACATTCCCTATACATTATTTATCCCAAATAAAGTTAAATCGCAACAAAAAACTTCCAAAAATCAATCACACTTACTTGATGCAGTCATGCCTGCTGTTAGCGCCCCAGGACAGCTCTACACACGAGGCTTTCTCTGTCGAGGTCACCGTGGGTTGCTACAACTTTGCTTCTGTGTTGCTTCCAGGGACGTTGCACTCTGGCTCTACGCTCCCGGGCAATGCTCCTCAGCGCCGCCAGTAACAGCACACTGAAGTTGCCGAGCAGCACTACTGTTGATGCCCGATGGCACTAACCCTTTAGCGCCCCTGTTGCGAACCTCACGGGGGGGCGCTAATCAACCGAATTTTTCACCTAAATTATTTAGTGACGTTATATCAATAGTAATGTACTCTGATTAGCATATGATGTTTTTCATGTTGGGAGGCTCACAATGGGCTCAATTTTCCCCGGTGATCTGCGCCATTGTTTTTGCAGCAGGCTGCTGTTTTTGGCCTAAGTTTTAAAAAAACACAGTTTCTCCACTCAATTTGCACCAGTTAGTTTCGATTTTTTTAGATGCGTTTTTTTTTTCAGCCATAGCGGGTATAACCAGCCACCCGTGCCAATTCTGGCCATTTCGGCAAGTTTGGCCAGCTAAGAGTTACTCCAGTTCTGCTTAGGTCAGTGTATGTGGCCTCTGCAGAAACATCTTCTGGAAAGTTAAAGAAATCGGTGCAGGTAAGGACCGGCAAGGCACTCAGGGCTGGGGGTGGGTGGAGGAGCTGGAGCTGGACCGGCACCAACAAGGGGCTCGGGGTGGGCTGGACAAGAAGACCGGCAAGCCCTTCGGCAAGGGCTAAGGGCGGGGAGCGGGACCGGCTTTAATAATTGGAGGTAAGTTGCTGCAATATATTTCAATGTGTTTTTAAGTTGCTGCAATATATTTTAATGTGTTTTAATGTGTTTTTAAGTTGATGCAATGTGTTTTAATGTGTTGGGAGCTGGCTGTATATTTCACTTTGCAGCCTCAGCTCGCATTGTGTGCCTGGTTACCGTGGCAGCCTAATCTTCTTGGCTCATTCTCACAACTCCACCCCCAAAATTAAAGGACAGGTTTGGCCACGCCAAAATGAAGAAATCCAACGGGAAAGCTTAGAACATTTTTTTTTGCCGTACTTGGGCCCCCAAAAAATGGGCGTAACTCTTCAAGTACGCCAAAAAAAAGCTTTGGGGAAAATTGAGCCCAATGTGCTTTCTAATTTGGTTTGTAGTTTACGACTTACAATTCTTCAGTACTTTATGTAAGTTTACAAGTTTAAGAGGTGGATGTTGTGGTAATGCTGTAGAAATAGTATTTAAAAATGCAAAAGTTAAAGAAAAATCCCCTACAAGATTAGGCACTGTGTTGGTCAGGATTGAAACCACATTATTTTTACAGTACACAATCCCCTAAACTGGTAAAAAGTTGATACATGTATTTCTGTATAAAATTTCCACTTGGTGAGGATGTAAAAGGCTGACAGGGCCTCTGGGAGCCAAAAACCAGCAAGCGTCTTATTGGAGGGGACAGAAAGGGAGTTGGAGAAAAAGCTTTGTTGGTAGCCAAACGTCGTAATGCAATTAGAATCGTTTAACTTTATATCTATTATGTTCACCAGCTTTTACCATGTTCAAGGGCTGGATGCATGTTGGTTCATCTCAGGTGGTAAAGGTGCACAAGGCCCATGCTTGAAGTTAATGGATTGGACAGGGTGTTGACATGAATGGAAGTACCTGACCTTCAGCACAGCACTGTCCTAAAGCTACACTTGAAGAACCAATAGAATCCTGGGAAAGTGTGCAAGGTCAGTTCACAATCCCCACAAATACAGCCAGAGAGGTGAGCTGTATATTTAGGTCCACTTATCTATGTGGGAGTTCTTTCTCTGCAATAAGCAACAAACAATGAAGAATAAAGAACAAACGCTGGAGTAGAGTCAAATACAGATTTGACCCAGCTGAAGATAGAATGATAGAATCATAGAAATTTACAGCACAGAAAGAGGCCATTTCGGCCCATTGTGTCTGCACCGGCCGATAAAGAGCTATCCAGCCTAATCCCACTTTCTAGCTCATGGTCATAGCCTTGCAGGTTACGGCACTTCAAGTGCAAATCCAAGTACTTTTTGAATGTGGTGAGAGTTTCTGCTGGTACCACCCTTCCAGGCAGTGAGTTCCAGACCTCCACCACCCTCTGGGTGAAAACATTGCCCATCAAATCCCCTCTAAACCTCTAAACAATTACTTTAAATCTATGCCCCCTGGTTTTGTACCCCCATGCTAAGGGAAATAGATCCTTCCTATCCACTCTATCTAGGTTCCTCAGAATTTTATACACCTCAATAAGGTCTCCCCCCAGCCTCCTCTGTTCCACAGAAAACAAACCCAGCCTATCCAATCTTTCCTTATAGCTAAAATTCTCCAGTCCAGGCAACATCCCCATAAATCTCCTCTCAACCCTCTCTAGTGCAATCATACCTTTCCTGCAATGTGGTGACCTAACTGCATGCAATATTCTAGCTGAGGTCTAACCATTGTTTTATACAGTTCAAGCATAACTTCCCTACTCTTATATTCTATGCATCAGCTAATAAAGGCAAATATTCCATATGCCTTCTTAACCATCTTAGCTACCTGGTCTGCTACCTTCAGGGATCTGCGGACATGCACTCCAAGGACCCTTTGTTCCTCTACACTTCTCAGTATTCTACCATTTAATGTGTATTCCCTTTCCTTGTTAGCCCTCCCCAAATGCATTCCCTCACAGTTCTCCGGATTAAATTCTATTTGCCACTGTTCTGCCCACCTGACCAGTTCATTGATATCTTCCTGCAGTCCGCAGCTTTCTTCTTCATAGAAACATAGAAAACATAGAAACATAGAAAATAGGTGCAGGAGTAGGCCATTCGGCCCTTCGAGCCTGCACCGCCATTCAATAAGATCATGGCTGATCATTCCCTCAGTACCCCTTTCCTGCTTTCTCTCCATACCCCTTGATCCCCTTAGCCATAAGGGCCATATCTAACTCCCTCTTGAATATATCCAATGAACTGGCATCAACAACTCTCTGCGGCAGGGAATTCCACAGGTTAACAACTCTCTGAGTGAAGAAGTTTCTCCTCATCTCAGTCCTAAATGGCCTACCCCTATCCTAAGACTATGTCCCCTGGTTCTGGACTTCCCCAACATTGGGAACATTCTTCCTGCATCTAACCTGTCCAGTCCCGTCAGAATCTTATACGTTTCTATGAGATCCCCTCTCATCCTTCTAAACTCCAGTGAATAAAGGCCCAGTTGATCCAGTCTCTCCTCATATGACAGCCCAGCCATCCCTGGAAGCAGTCTGGTGAACCTTCGCTGCACTCCCTCAATAACAAGAACGTCCTTCCTCAGATTAGGAGACCAAAACTGAACACAATATTCCAGGTGTGGCCTCACTAAGGCCCTGTACAACTGCAGTAAGACCTCCCTGCTCCTATACTCAAATCCCCTAGCTATTATCAACCACAGCCAATCATCTGCAAACTTCTCAATCATACCCCCTACATTTAAGTCTAAATTATTGATATATACCAGAAAAAGCCAGGGACCTAGTACTGAGCCCTGTGGAACCCGACTGGAAACAGCCTTCCAGTCACAAAAACACCCATCAACCATTACGCTTTGCTTCCTGCCTCTGAGCAATTTTGGATCCAACTTGCCATTTTGCCCTGGATTCCATGGGCTTTTACTTTCGTGACCAGTCTGCCATGTGGGACCTTATCCAAAGCCTTGCTAAAATCCATATAACTACATCAAACGCACTGCCCTCATCGACCCTCCTGGTTACTTCCTCAAAAAATTCACTTGTTAGTAAGACACGACCTTCCCTTAACAAATCCATGCTGACTGTCTTTGATTTATACCTATCGTTCTAAATGAAGATTTATCTTGCCCTTCAGAATTTTTCCCAATAATTTTTCCATCACCAAGGTTAGGCTGACTGGCCTGTATTTACTCGTTCTATCCTTTTCTCCCTTTGTAAACAATGGTACCACGTTAGCAGTCCTCCAGTCCTCCAGCACCACACCTGCAGCCAGAGCAGGTTGGTAAATGATGGTCAGAGCCTCTACTATTTCCTCTTTTGCTTCCCTTAACAGCCTGGGATACATTTCATCCAGGCCTGGGGATTTATCCACTTTCAAAGTTGCTAAACCCCTTCCTCTCTCACTATATTTATTTTATCCAATATTTCACATACCTCCTCCCTGATTGTAATATCTGCATCGCTCCTCTTTTGTTGAAAGGTATTCATTAAGAACTATACCCACATCTTCCGCCTCCACACACAGATTACCTTTTATGGTCTCTAATAGGCCCTACTCTTTCTTCAGTTATTCTCTTGCTCTTAATGGATTTATAAAACATCTTTGGGGTTTCCTTGATTTTACTTGCCGACATTTTTTCATGCTCTCTCTTTGCTTTCCTAATTTCCTTTTTAATTTCACCCCTGCACCTTCTATACTCCTCTAGGGTTTCTGCAGTTTCTGTCATAAGCGTCCCTTTTTTTCTTTATCTTACCCTGTAAGCCCTTGACATCCAGGGGGCTCTAGATTTGTTAGTCCCACCCTTTTTCTTTAAGGGAACATACTTGCTCTGAACCCTCAGGATCGCCTCCTTGAATGCCTCCTACTGCTCTGACACTGATTTACCTTCAAGTAGCTGTTTCCGGTCCACTTTGGCTAAATCACATCTGAGCTTAGTAAAATTGGCTCTTCCCCAATTGAGAACATTTATTCCTGTTCTATCTTTGTCATTTTCCATAACTATTCTAAATCTAATTGAATTATGATCACTCGCACCAAAATGCTTTCCCACTGATACCCCTTCCATCTGCCCAGCTTTATTCCCTAAAATTACATCCAGAATCATCCCCTCCCTTGTTGGGTTTGCTACATACAACAGTGGTCCGTGCAGTAGAGCAGATCTCCAGTCGTCCTGGTTAACCCTTGCCACTGGATAAAGGCTGAGCTCTGACAAGCCCGTGTGGTGGCTGGTGTGCAACGGTCACCACACGTTAAAAAAATCCACTCACAGGCATCTTCCACCCCTTAATTGGAGTTCAGGACTGGAACATCGGGTCCTTCATTGAAACATCTGTGAACTCATGTGGAAGCAAGTCATCCTCGTTCGAGGGACTGCCTATGATGATGATATGATGATGATGACATACTGGCTAAAAAAGTTCTCCTGAATGCATTATTAGGAATTCTGCACCCTCTCTATCTTTCACACTAATTCTATCCCAGTTAATATTAGGGTGGTTGAAATCCCCTACTATTACTGCCTTATAGTTTTTGCACTTCTCAAAAATTTGCCTTTTAGCTCCCTCTGACTGTTTTTGGGTCTATAGTACACACCCAGCAGTGTGATCGCCCCTTTTTTGTTCTTCTACTTACAGCATCTTATCTACAACCAAATTATTGACAGCTAGGCCGTGATTTTGCTGGTACTCAGCAGACCCAATTGGTGGTGGGTCTGCTGTGAAACTTAAAATGATTGATAGCGGGTCGGGAACTCGCTGTCAAAATGCGCACTCTTGCATTTCGCTATGTCAGGTCTGCCAGCACTGAGCCGATAGGCAGCGGCAGGTGACCCAATTCAAATAATTAGTGACTTGTTTACAGCCACTTAACAATGCTCTTTCTCACAGCTTTTTAACTTTAACATCTCTCCCACGGCTTTCCTGCTGTGCCTAGACCTCGTCAGTGAAACTGAGGCAGGAGGTCAGTGGCCATTGAATCAGCTGATGAGTTGACAGCTTCAAATCAAAGCTCCCAGCTAATTCAGATATCTTCCCTTAAGCACTAGCATCTCTAAACTGCATTTCCATTACAGACTCAGAATGCTGCAAATCTTTACATATGAACATAAGAACATAAGAATTAGGAACAGGAGTAGGCCATCTAGCCTCCATAAGTCTCCATGCAGTCTAACCTCATTACCTCTCCCACCATTGACAGATCGCTTCTCTCATCTCTACTTCACCTGCCATCTATTCCATCAGCATGGGTGCACTTTATACACTCACACCTTGATCCTCAGTATCTGACCACAATCAGCCCCCAAATCAGAATCACCAGGCACAACAGCAGCACCAACAACCACACCAACCTTCTCCGCAATCACTTGATGCTGCATAGGACACAGGACATCAGCACCCAACCACATTGCTACCCGGGAGGCCAGAGATGGCCTCAACATGGCCACCCTTACTTCATTTGAAGCTGCACACCCTGGCTGCCACATGATGTGTCTGGTATGAACCACCCCACACCATCATCATAGAGCATCCCTACAATGCACAAGCCATTCCTTTCACACTCACCATTCATTGCAACTCGCTAAGCCCCTTCCAAAGGTGCACACAAATCTGTCCAATGTTTGACAGCACATTAACAGAAACTTTACATGAACATTGGCTAAAACACCCTTGTGTGTTGTTAGTTGGTATGATTGCACTAGGATGAGGTTGAGTGTGAGGGGTGGCTAGTGAGATGGGGATTTGATAATTTAAATAGAGAAAGAGGGATGGATGGAGGTGCAAGGTAAGTTGGTGTGAGTAAAGAAGTGTAGGAGTGTGGTAGGGAAGGCAGAATGATGGGGATGTGATGAGTGGCACAGCAGTATGAGGTTGAGTGTGGCTTTGCAGTAACGTTTTGTGATCTACTGAGATCATTGACAGATTTGTGCCACTGCAGCCAGGTCCTCCTGATGACATCCCTGCTTGTGTCCTCCTCTGCAATCTGCAACCAGGCTGAGTTGGTCTCTTGCAGAGTTCTCGTCCGCTCATTGGAAGGGAAGAGAACCTCCCTGTGTTCTGTAACTCCCTCCATAAGCACCTGGAGAGAGTCGTGGCAGAGCCTGGGTGCAGCCGTGCACCTCTCTGCAGCGCTCGTCAATGTTTGCAGCGGCTGAATGCTGTAGAACACTGACAGCACAACTGTCAAAATAAATTTGCACATGGTCCCTTTAAGGAAACCGGCTGATGACGCTGCACACCCTGGCTGCCACATGATGTGCCTGGTATGAACCACCCCACACCAACACCATCGAGCATCCCTACAATGCCCAAGCCATTCCTTTCACACTCATCACCATTGCGGGGGGTACCATTATGTCTCACCATTCACTGCAATTCGCTAAGCCACTTCCAAAGGTGCACACAAATCTGTCCAAGAAAGCAAAGTGTAGAAAATAAACATTTCAATGTTTGACAGCACATTAAGATCCGCTTCCTTCAATATCCGGGAAACGCGCTGGGCAGGCTTAACGTGCCCAAACAGGGGAAAGTCATGTCGGAGACCAGGATGGAGCCAAAAGCAGGGCCGAGACCCACCACTGACATCACCCGCCACGGACCTGCCAAGGTAAGGAAAATCGTGGCTCTAGTGTGTAAATGTAAATAATGAATACCTATTGTGGAAAAGTAGTTCAATATACTCACTATATTGTATCTAATTCTAAACAAAATCTGATTGTATGCATGTTTTTATGATCTTTTATTTCTGCGGGTATCTTTTTTTAAGCTTGTTTATATCTGGTTGTAAAAAGTTTTGGGGTGCTTAATGAATCATTCTTATTTTCACCCATCTTGCTGGACTTCCTGTAAATAGAGCTTATGTCCCCTACATTCCAGAAGCCAAAGCCTTTCAGATGCCCCCACAGAACCTTTGCGTTCCTCCAATTCTGGCCTCTTTGGGCTCCCAACTTCCTTCGCCCAGCCATTGGCAGCCATGCCTTCAGCACTTTAAGCCATAAGCTCTGGAATTCCCTCCTTAAACCTCTTCACCCTGTTCTCCTCCTTAAAACCTACCTCCTTGACCAAGCTTTTTGTCACCTGTCCTAATGGGCCTAAAATTCCGACCTCGCTGGGTCCATATGAAGAGCGCACGGACCCGGCGAGGCCTCACAAAAGCCGGTTTTCGGGGTGTGATGTGCATGTGCCGAAAACCAGCTTTTCCAATCTGTCAAAGATTTCTGAGAGATTGGGCTATTTGCCCAACTCATGCCCAGCGAATGTCCTTCAAACTTTTATGCCTGGTGAAAGCAGGCACATAGCTTACTTTTACCAGCATGAGAGTTTTAAAACATATAAAAATTAAATTTAAATACACATTTTTTAGTAAAAACCCTGTCCATTAAGGTAAGTTTATTTTTAACACTATTGAAACACATTTAAAAAAATCCTCAAAACATTTTTTTTCTAAAACATTTAATTATATTTAATTTCAATTAATTTTAAATATGTGAGGTGTTTTATTTATTTATTATGCTGTGTTTGGGTGTTTTAGGGGTTTTTCTCATTGATAGTAATGGGAACTCGTACAAACGGAGTTCCCATTTTTAATCTATGTGAATACTGCATCGTGATTGGTTGTCCAGGCCCACGTGACATCAGCTTGGACTTACGTACCTCGAAGACAGGTCCCTGCACAGTGAATCCGACCGGGATCGTACGTTCCTCCTGGACCACCAGGTACTTTCGTAGATTTTTTTTGGGGTGAAGACGTTCGTATGAAGGAAGCCTCCGACCGCAGTTTCAAGCCCATTGTCTTTTCATGTGGCTGGGTGTCATTTTTATTGTCCGATTAAGCTCCTGTGAAGTGCCATGGGACATTTTACTATGTTAAAGGCGCTATATAAATGTAAGTTTTTGTCGTTGTTATATGCTTGGAACTCACACAATTCACCTTTGACACTGACACGCTTACTTCACTTCTTGTTGCTCCAGAAGGTGGAAGTATCACCACATCACAATGACATACATTTTAGGCTCCAAATTGAATCACTAAGTTTATTTTTGGTAATCTTAACAAATAAATGCATATATAGAACAGCACAATTCTACACAATGACTAGTTACTAACTCACAGACCTTTGATGATGCACGATACTGTAAATGGTGATCTTTGGCACCACAAGTCTGACTCTCACTCCAGCAATAACATCACAACCACTTCCCACACGCCTTCCATATCATATTCCTCTTTTTTCCTTGCTCTGTCTAGCAGGTTGGGGCTTGACGTTTATATATCCTTTTTCTCTTCAATTTTCCCACAGATCGTACTAAATTCAATATTGCCACAAAAATGCAGATCTGGTTTTTTTTTGCCAATGGCTGTTCATGTTAATGTAGTGGACCCTTCGTCCAAAGTATCCTGATCTGTTGATGATTGTAAAGTTGTCTAAATAGCCCACAGATTGAAGAATAATGAAGTAAAGATAAACTTATACAGAAAATTGTTAAGAATACTGTGTGCAGCTTTGGGCACCCCATAAGAGAAAGGTTGTTAAAACCATAGCGAGCATGCAGTGTAGATCCACCAGGATGATGCCAGGAATAGGAAACAATAGTTATGAGAAGACATTTGAGATACTGAGATTATTTCCACTGGAACAGAAAAAGCTAAGAGAAGATTTAACTGAAGATTTTAAAATTCTGAAGGGTTTGACATTGACCCCCAGATCGAAATTGTGAGATTCCGACGACTGTGTGGTTCGAGAAGGCTCTTCAAAAAGACAAGGAGTTGCGGGAAAGGTAGGCATGGATTTTGGAGGTGACAACACGTTCAAGTACTTTGGAGAGGAAAGGGAGGTTGGAAATGGGGCGGTAGGTTGCAAGCACAGTGGGGTCAAGGGTTGTTTTTTTGAGGAGAGGGTGTTGAAGTCAGATTTGAAGGAGAAGGGGATAGTATCTGAGGAGAGAGAACTGTTAACAATGTCAGGCAGCATAGGAGCCAGAAATGGAAGTTGGGTGGTCAGCAGTTTAGTGGGGATAGGGTCAAGCGAGTAGGAAGTGGTTCTCATGGACAAGATGAGCGTGGAGAGGTCAAGAGGGGAGTTCAGAGAGAAACTGGAGAGAGATGCGAGTTCAGGGCTAGGGCAGGGGGAAATCTCAGAGGGTGGGCTAGGAGAAGGAAAGGAACTGGTGGGCTAGAAGAAGGAAAGGAACTGACAGAGGCAGCTGATTGGAAGGTCTCAATCTTTGAGACAAAGAAGTCCATGAGCTTCTTGCACTAGTTGTTGGAGGTGAGTGTGGTGGAGACAGGGGAGAGGGGTTTAAGCAGATGGTTAGCAGTAGAGAATAGTAGCTAGGGGTTATCTTTGAATTCCAGAATGATCCTGGAACAGTGAGCAGTTTTGGCAGACAAGAGTAGGACCCAATAATTCTTTATGTGGTCAAGCCAGATCTGGTGGTGAATGGCTAAAGAATGTTCGCCATATCTGTTCAAGTCTGCGTCCCTTGGGCTTAAGGGAGCGAAGATGAGGGCTGTACCAGGGGGAACGGCCAGGGTGAGAGAGAGTAATTGTTTTAATAGGGACTAGAGCATCAAAGATGGTGGTGAGGATGTGGTTGAGCAGATTGGTGGCTGCAAAAATGTCATGGTGAATGGAGGGCCAAAGGCTGGACAGTTTGGAGTTGATAAATGCAGTTGTGACAGAGTCAAGAGAGAACAAGTAAAACAACATAAGATTATGCTTTTCTTTTACTAACTTCTGATCCAGCTTTACATTATATAGGTCATAAAAACATGCTTCTTAATTGCTTAGCTAGTTGAGGAAGTCCCCTTTGATATTCACTTCCTCTTCTCAGGGTCTAAGATAATTCTGGTGGTAATCTTCCAGTAACAAGGTGTCAGTGTGAGCTGAAAAGAAATGAAGCAACGTCAAGTACAGGATGAGCAACATCAGTACCGGATAAGGCCGCACATTCGGTTATCTTTCAGCTTTCACACAATCAATGGTTTCCCGAAGCACAGAAAGAAAATAAGAAACCGGGGGAATTCACAATTCTTTAAAATTTGCTTTTACAGTAAGAAAGTTTATGGCTTCGAAGATCACCTTCACTCTAAAATTACATTTTGAAAAATTGTATCCTTTGGACTTGATTTATGGGACTTCATTCCAAGTAGTTCTTGGTCCTTGGAAATATACAGGCCGTGAAATTGCACCCATTGGCGTCGGCCGTTAAGGTTGGTTTGGAAGAAGAAATGGCGGCCACCTTAATTCTGCCTGCTTCCGGCTTGGAATAAGGCGGCTGCCATTTTGGGCAGGTCGGCAGTGGCGCCAAATGAGCCAGATCATGACCTCAATCAGCGTGCAACACTGTATTTACACACAATCTGGTATTTTGGACGCCGCCAGTCCTTTTAACGTCCTCTCCAAAGCACGCAGAGCAGAACTTGCGTGTAGCAATATGACGGACCCCCTACCAGCGCTCCTTAAAGGGACATGGGGGCCGAAATTCAGCCTCCCAATAAGGCCTGTTACCGCCGGAAAGCAGCAGCCACGCGACGGTGTCAAACGGCCGCCGATTTTTTGTGGAATGGCTGCTGCTAGCAAAATTCACCTCGGTGGTTTTTCCGGCGGTCCCCAATTCCATCCCGCAGCTGACAAACCCTCCTAAGTGCGTCATCAAAGTGCGCACCGCTGATGTCCTGCCCTGAAGCGAAATTTACCTTGGCAAATCTTGCGGCCGCCGCTCAATGCCCCCGACAGTTTTTTCTGTCGGTGCACTGTATTTGCACTGTGTGTAAAATGGTGGTGTGGCCACCATTAAAGGGGAGGGCTCACTGCCACGGCTGCCATCTTATTTTTTATTGTGTGACGACTGCCAGGCTGGCCCGACAATTACACCCCCGGGTTCGGCCGGGCAGCCAACAGGCAGCCTGGCACCCCCTCTTGGGTACCAGGCTGCTGGCCTGGCTGATACACTCTCTGGTGGACCAGTGGACCGAACTAAAAGAATCGCAGAACTCGCAGCAGCCCTCCCCTTTAAGTGAAGGAGAAATGTGGTGACGCACTAGCATGATGTCATCAGCGCCACGCTGATGACTGACAGCGGCGGACACTGCGCCCGTCCCCACTTCCGCCCCCAGTTTGACCGACTTCCGCCCCGCCGAAAAAAAGACAAAGAGCTGAATTTTGCGCAAGAGACCACTGCATCCACCGCAGCGGTGGAATCAGCTGAAACACGATAAGTGCAACCCATTTCCAACGGGGGTGAATTGCGACCCCATGCACTTTTAAGTAAATTTAGATTTTTGCTTTTGTACTGGTTTCTTTATATTTTATTGGAGTCATCATCATCATAGCCAGTCACTCGAACGAGGATGACTTGCTTCCACATAAGTTCACAGATATTTCAATGAAGGGCCCAATGTTCCAGTCCTGAACTCCAATTGAAGGGGTGGAAGATGCCTGTGCGTGGATTTTTTTTAACGTGTGGTGACCGTTGCACATCAGCCACCACATGGGCTTGACAGACCTAGGTCTTTATCCAGTGGCAAGGGTTAACCAGGACGACTGGAGACCTGCTCTGCTGGAGTAGTGGCTTGGTGTAATACATTTAAACACTTGTTAAAGTGTGAAGGGAATGCAGGGAGTACTGCTGTATGTTTGCAAAGCTTTGGCTCTTGAAGGAACAAAGTGATTATTTGCAACATTTTTTGTGTGCCCTTCTGCGCATGCGCGCCCTGGACTTTGCCCACCCTCCGTCCCGTGCATGCGCAGACTCCTGGAACCCGAGACCGGAAGTGGGGCCTGTATCATGAGGAGCTGTGCTGCTGTCGACTGCATTTCTTTGCTTTGGAGAGGATGGGGAGGGGTCAGCTCTCTCCTGCCTCAAGTCGGCAGTCAGAAAGGCTTGAATTACACTTTGCAAAGTCACTGAGAACTTGGGCAGGGCGGTTCTAATTACATAGCCCAGAGAAACTGCTGGGTGTGACTTATCCTCCAAGATGACCAATCAGCTGCACAGGAGGGCAGGAAAAAGAGTGGGAGAGCTATAGTGGTAGGGGATTCTATTGTAAGGGGAATAGATAGACGTTTCTGTGGCTGCAATCGAGACTCCAGGATGGTATGTTGCCTCCCTGGTGCAAGGGTCAAGGATGTCTCGGAGCGGCTGCAGGACATTTTGAAGGGGGAGGGTGAACAGCCAGTTGTCATGGTGCATATAGGTACCAACGATATCGGTAAAAAACAGGATGAGGTCCTACAAGACGAAATTAGGGATCTAGGAGTTAAATTAAAAAGTAGGACCTCAAAGGTAGTAATCTCAAGATTGCTACCAGTGCCACGTGCTAGTCAGAGTAGGAATCGCAGGATATCTCAGATGAATATATGGCTTGAGGAGTGGTGCAAAGGGAAGGATTCAAATTCCTGGGACATTGGAACCGGTTCTGGGGGAGGTGGGACCAGTACAAACCGGATGGTCTGTAGCTGGGCAAGACCGGAACCAATGCCCAAGAGGGAGTGTTTGCTAATGCTGTTGGGGAGGGATTAAACTTATATGGCAGGGGGATGGGAACTTATGCAGGGAGACAGAGGGAAGTAGAATAGGGGCAGAAGCAAAAGATAGAAAGAAGAAAAGTAAAAGCGGAGGGCAGAGAAACCCAAGGCAAAAAGCAAAAAGGGCCACATTACAGCAAAATTCTAAAGGGGCAAAGTGTGTTAAAAAGACAAGCCTGAAGGCTCTGTGCCTCAATGCGATAAGAATTCGTAATAAGGGTACGAAATAACTGCGCAGGCAGCAAGTAACGAATATGATATAATTGGCATCACGGAGACATGGCTCCAGGGTGACCAAGGCTGGGAACTCAACATCCAGGGGTATTCAACATTCAGGAAGGATAGACAGAAAGGAAAAGGAGGTGGGGTGGCATTGCTGGTTAAAGAGGAAATTAATGCAATAGTAAGGAAGGACATTAGCTTGGATGATGTGGAATTGGTATGGGTGGAGCTACACAATACCAAAGGGCACAAAGCACTAGTGGGAATTGTGTACAGACCACCAAACAGTAGTAGTGAGGTTGGGGGCAGCATCAAACAAGAAATTAGGGATGCGTGCAATAAAGGTACAGCAGTTATCATGGGCAACTTTAATCTACATATTGATTGGGATAACGAAACTGGTAGCAATGCGGTGGAGGAGGATTTCCTGGAGTGTATTAGGGATGGTTTTCTAGACCAATATGTCAAGGAACCAACTAGAGGGCTGGCCATCCTAGACCGGGTGATGTGTAATGAAAAAGGACTAATTAGCAATCTTGTTGTGCGAGGCCTCTTGGGGAAGAGTGACCATAATGTGGTAGAATTCTTTATTAAGATGGAGAGTGACACAGTTAATTCAGGGACTAGGGTCCTGAACTTAAGGAAAGGTAACTTCGATGGCATGAGACATGAATTGGCTAGAATAGACTAGCAAATGATACTTAAAGGGTTGATGGTGGATAGGCAATGGCAAACATTTAAAGATCACATGGATGAACTTCAACAATTGTACATCCCTGTCTGGAGTAAAAATAAAACGGGGAAGGTGGCTCAACCGTGGCTAACAAGGGAAATTAAGGATAGTGTTAAATCCAAGGAAGAGGCATATAAATTGGCCAGAAAGAGCAGCAAACCTGAGGACTGGGAGAATTTTATAATTCAGCAGAGGAGGACAAAGGGTTTAATTAGGAGGGGGGAAATAGAGTATGAGAGGAAGCTTGCTTGGAACATAAAAACTGACTGCAAAAGCTTCTATAAATATGTGAAGAGAAAAAGATTAGTGAAGACAAACGTAAATCCCTTGCAGTCAGATTCAGGTGAATTTATAATGGGGAACAAAGAAATGGCAGACCAATTCAACAAATATTTTGGTTCTGTCTTCACGAAGGAAGACACAAATCACCTTCCGGAAATACTAGGGGACCGAGGGTCTAGTGAGAAGGAGGAACTGAAGGAAATCCTTATTAGGCGGAAAATTGTGTTAGGGAAATTGATGGGGTTGAAGGCCGATAATTTCCTGATAGTCTGCATCCCAGAGTACTTAAGGAAGTGGCCCTAGAAATAGTGGATGCATTGGTGATTATTTTCCAACAGTCTATTGACTCTGGATCGGTTCCTATGGACTGGAGGGTAGCTAATGTAACCCTACGTTTTAAGAAAGGAGGGAGAGAGAAAATGGGTAATTATAGACCGGTTAGCCTGACATCAGTAGTGGGGAAAATGTTGGAATCAATTATTAAAGATGAAATAGCAGCGCATTTGGAAAGCGGTGACAGGATCGGTCCAAGTCAGCATGGATTTATGAAAAGGAATTCATGCTCAACAAATCTTCTAGAATCTTTTGAGGATGTAACTGGTAGAGTGGACAACCAGTGAATGTGGTGTATTTGGACTTTCAAAAGGCTTTTGACAAGGTCCCACACAAGAGATTGGTGTGCAAAATTAAAGCACATGGTATTGGGGGTAATGTATTGATGTGGATAGAGAACTGGATGGCAGACAGGAAGCAGAGAGTCGGGATAAACGGGTCCTTTTCAGAATGGCAGGCAGTGACTAGTGGGGTGCCGCAGGGCTCAATGATGCGACCCCAGCTATTTACAATATACATTAATGATTTAGATGAAGGAATTGAGTGTAATATCTCCAAGTTCGCAGATGACACTAAGCTGGGTGGCGGTGTGAGCTGTGAGGAGGACGCTAAGATGCTGCAGGGTGACTTGGACAGGTTAGGTGAGTGGGCAAACGCATGGCAGATGCAGTATAATGTGGATAAATGTGAGGTTATCCACTTTGGGGACAAAAACATGAAGGCAGAATATTATCTGAATGGCGGCTGATTAGGAAAAGGGGAGGTGCAACGAGACCTGGGTGTCATGGTGCATCACTCATTGAAATTTGGCATGCAGATACAGCAGGCAGTGAAGAAGGCAAATGGTATGTTGGCCTTCATAACTAGGGGATTTGATTATAGGAGCAGGGAGGTCTTACTGCAGTTGTACAGGGCCTTAGTGAGGCCTCATCTGGAATATTGTGTTCAGTTTTGGTCTCTTAATCTGAGTAAGGACGTTCTTGCTATTGAGGGAGTGCAGCGAAGGTTCACCAGACTGATTCCTGGGATGGCAGGACTGACATATGAGGAGAGACTGGATTGACTGGGCCTGTATTCACTGGAGTTTAGAGGATGAGAGGGGATCTCATAAAAACATAAAATTCTGACGGGACTGGACAGGTTAGATGCAGGAAGAATGTTCCCGATGTTGGGGAAGTCCAGAACCAGGGGACATAGTCTAAGGATAAGGGGTAAGCCATTTAGGACTGAGATGAGGAGAAACTTCTTCACTCAGAGAGTTGTTAACCTGTGGAATTCCCTACCGCAGAGAGTTGTTGATGCTAGTTCATTGAATATATTCAAGAGAGAGTTAGTTATGGCCCTTATGGCTAAAGGGATCAAGGGGTATGGAGAAAAAGCAGGAAAGGGTTACTGAGATGAATGATCAGCCATGATCTTATTGAATGGTGGTCCAAGTTTGAAGGGCCGAATGGCCTACTCCCGCACCTGTTTTTTATGTTTCTATGTCATGTGATCATGGAGACCCAATCAGAGTATTTTTCTGTTGCAAATAAAGGAAAGCCTATGAGAAGACAACTTGCTCCGAGTCCTGTGGGCTCTAGTTGCCATCCCGCATGGGCTGCAGCATGACATGCAGATGGAACAGAGGCAGCAAAGGGGACATGCTGCTTGCAGATGGAGGAGGAAGAGGAAGAAGCAGAAGAGGAGGAAGCAGAAGAAAGGAGGCAACCCTTTCTGGCCGGGATATCCGGGATCGAAACATCTGCCTACGTTAGCAGTGAACATAACCCCAATTCCAATATTACCTAAAGAATCAACTAATCACCTGTTATGTATGTAAACTTGTATATACCTTGTACAGCCACCAGAGGGCTCATCCCCTGGATTCCCAAGGGATCCCACAATCCCTTGGGAGCACAGGTACTTAAGGAGGCCTCACAGGTTGGAGAGACCTGCAATAAAAGACTAAGGTCGGACTTTACTTTGAGCTCACGGTGTTCAGTCTGACTCTTTCTCCATACACAACAACTGCCAACAAGATACAGATGACAAACCCAACGATGCAGAGAACAGTGGACATCCTGGATAAATTCTCGGAGGGAGATGATTGGGAAACCTTCGTGGAGCAACTCGACCAATACTTCGTGGCCAACGAGCTGGAAAGAGAAGCGAACACTGCCAAACGAAGGGTGATTCTCCTCACCATCTGCGGGGCACCAACGTATGACCTCATGAAAACTCTGCTTGCTCGTAGAAACCCATAGAGAAATCATATGATGATTTGTGCACACTGGTCCGGGAGCATCTGAACCCGAAGGAAAGCGTTCTGATGGCGAGGTACCGGTTCTACATCTACACAGTCTGAAGGCCAGGAAGTGGCGAGTTATGTCGCTGAGCTAAGATGCCTTGCAGGACATTGCAAATTTGAAGGACATTTGGAGCACATGCTCAGAGACTTTTTCGTACTTGGCATTGACCATGAAGTGATACTTAGCAAATTTTTGACTGTAGAGACCCCAACCTTGAGTAAGGCCATAGCAATAGCCCAGGCGTTCATTGCCACCAGTGACAATACTAAGCAAATCTCTCAGCACACGAGTGCTGCTACAAGTACTGTGAACAAAGTGATGTTGTTTTCAAATCGCAATGTACAGGGCAGGCCCCACTTGCCTGCAGTGCACGCCTGCAGATGTTTCAGAGTCCACCATCAAGGGTGATGAATGCAAGGCCATTAACACATTGTTGGTGCTGCGGGGGTGATTCATTCACGCCGATTCAAAGGTTACGTTTGCAAGGGCTGTGGAACAATGGGACAGCTCCAAAGTATGTGTAGGCGACCTGCAAACCCTGTTAATCCTGCAAACCACCATGTTGCAGAGGAGGACAGATCCATGGTAGATCACAACGAACCAGAGCCTCAGACCGAGGAGGCAGAGGTATATGGGGTGCACACATTTACCACAAAGTGTCCCCCGATAATGCTGAAGGTTGAATTAAATGGACTCCCGGTGTCACTGGAGCTGGACACGGGCGCGAGCCAGTCCATTATGAGCAAAAAGACTTTTGAAAAATTGTAGTGCAGCAAGGCCTCAAGGCCAGTCTTGACTCCCATTCGCACGAAACTGAACTTCCACAAAGGAACTGATTCCCGTAATCGGCAGTGCTACTGTAAAGGTCTCCTACAATGGAGCGGTGCACAAGCTGCCACTCTTGGTGATACCGGGCAATGGTCCCACGCTGCTCGGCAGGAGCTGGCTGGGAAAGATACGCTGGAACTGGGATGACGTCCGAGCGCTCTCACCCGTTGACAACACTTCGTGTGCCCAGGTTTTAAACAAGTTCCCTTCACAGTTCGAACCAGGCATCGGGAAGTTCCAAGGATTAAAAGTGCAGATCCACCTAATTCTGGGGGCGCGCCCCATCCATCACAAGGCGAGAGCGGTACCGTACATGATGAAAGTGTAGAGATTGAGCTGGACCGGCTGCAACGAGAGGGCATCATTTCGCTGATCGAATTCAACGAGTGGGCCAGTCCGATTGTTCCCGTCCTCAAGGGAGATGACACCGTCAGAATCTGTGGTCATTACAAAGTAGCTATCAATCATTTCTCCCTGCAGGATTAATATCCACTACCAAAGGCTGACGACCTTTTTGCTAGCTGGCAGGAGGAAAGACATTCATGAAGCTGGACTTGACCTTGGCCTATATGACGCATGAGCTGGAGGAATCATCGCAGGGCCTCACCTGCATCAACATGCACAAAGGTCTCTTCATTTATAACAGATGCCCGTTTTAAATTCGATCAGCCGTGACGATATTCCAGAGAAACATGGAAAGCTGATTGAAGTCGGTCCCGCGCACGGTGGTCTTCCAGGACGACATCTTGGTTACAGGTCGGGACAGTCGAGCATCTGCAGAACCTGGAGGAGGTTCTTAGTCGATCCAACCGCGTGGGGCTCAGGTTTAAACGCTCGAAGTGCTTTTTCCTGGCACCTGAAGTGGAGTTCCTGGGGAGAAGAATCGCGGCGGATGGTATCAGGCCAACCGATTTGAAGACAGGCAACCGAGAACACACTAAAGCCACAGAACGTGATGGAGCTGCGGTCGTTTGTAGGACTCCTGAACTACTTTGGTAACTTCTTACCACGTCTCAGCACACTGTTAGAACCACTGCACACCTTACTGCGTAAAGGAGACAAATGGGTATGGGGTAAAAGCAAAGAAAATGCCTTTGTAAAAGCGAGAAAATTGTTATGTTCAAACAAATTGCTTGTGTTGTATGATCCATGTAAGCGTTTGGTACTAGCATATGATGCATCGTCGTATGGCGTCGGGTGTGTACTGCAACAAGCTAATGAATCTGGGAAATTGCAACCGGTTGCCTATGCATCCAGGAGTCTGTCTAAGGCTAAGAGAGCCAACAGCATGATTGAAAAAGGCTGATTAGCGTGTGTCTATGGGTAAAGAAAATGTATCACTATCTGATTGAGCTAAAACTTGAATTGGAAACGGACCATAAGCCACTAATATCACTGTTTTCCGAGAGTAAGGGGATAACTACTATTGCATCGGCCCGCATCCAGAGATGGGCGCTCACGTTGTCCGCATACAACTATGCCATCCACCACAGGCCAGGCACAGAAAACTGTGCCGATGCTCTCAGTAGGCTGCCATTGCCCACCACAGGGGTGGAAATGACGCAGCCTGCAGATTTAGTCATGGAAGCATTCGAGAGTGAGCAATCTTCCATCACAGCCCGACAGATTTGAACCTGGATGAGCCAGGACACCTTACTGTCCCTAGTAAAACATTGTGTGCTTCACGGGAGCTGGTCCAGTGTCCCAGTGGAAATGCAGGAAGAGATAAAGCCGTACCAGCGGCAAAAATGAAATGTCTATATAGGCAGACTGCCTTCTGTGGGACAATCAGGTAGTGGTCCCCAAGAAGGGCAGAGACACTTTCATCAGTGACCTCCACAGTACTCACCCAGGCATCGTAATGATGAAAGCGATAGCCAGATCCCACGTGTGGTGGCCCAGTATCGATGTGGACTTAAGAGTCCTGCATTCACAGATGGAACACATGCTCGCAGTTAAGCAATGCACCCAGGGAGGCGCCATTAAGTTTATGGTCTTGGCCCTCCAAACCGTGGTCCAGGGTCCATGTCGACTATGCAGGCCAGTTTTTGGGTAAAATGTTCCTCGTGGTTGTAGATGCGTACTCCAAATGGATTGAATGTGAGATAATGTCGGCAAGCACGTCCGCTGCCACCACTGAAAGCCTGCGGGCCATGTTTGCCATGCACGAACAACCTGATGTCCTTGTGAGCGACAACGGGCCATGTTTTACCAATGCCGAGTTCAAAGAGTTCATGACCTGTAACGGGATCAAACATGTTACATCTGCCCCATTCAAACCAGCATCCAATGATCAGGCAGAGAGAGCAGTGCAAACTATCAAGCAGGGCTTGAAGAGGGTAACTGAAGACTCACTGCAGACTCGCCTATCCCTAGTTCTGCTTAGCTACTGCACGAGACCCCACTCACTCACTGGGATTCCACCTGTTGAACTGCTCATGAAAAGGGCACTTAAGACAAGGCTCTCGTTAGTTCACCCTGATCTACATGAACAGGTAGAGAGCAGGCGGCTTCAACAAAGTACATATTATGATACCGCTAATATGTCATGCGAAATTGAAATAAATTATCCTGTATTTGTATTGAATTATGGACAAGGTCCCAAGTGGCTTCCCAGCACTATTGTGGCCAAAGAGGGGAGCAGGGTGTTTCGGGTCAAACTTTCAAATGGACTCATTCAACTGAAACACTTGGACCAAATCAAACTCAGCTTCACAGACTATCCTGAGCAACTTTGGACCCTACCTTCTTTGACCCCCCCAGCATACACACCAGTGGCAACCGACACCACGGTTGGCACGAAGCAGCAGCCCAGCAGAACTCAACACACCAGGCAGCCCAGCAAGGCCAGCTGCACAACAGCCCAGTGAGGGCCCAACAAACAATTCACCAAAACCAGCATTTGTACCGAGACGATCAACCAGGGAAAGAAAGGCCCCAGATCGACTCACCTTGTAGTTACACTGTTGACTTTGGTGGTGGGGGTGGGGAGTGTTGTTATGTATGTAAACTTGGAAATACCTTGTACAGCCATCAGTGGGCTCATCCCCTGGAGTCCCAAGGGATCCCACAATCCCTTGGGAGCACAGGTACATAAGGAGGCCTCACAGGCTGGAGAGGCACTCTGGAGACCTACAATAAAAGACTACAGTCACACTTTTCTTTGAGCTCACAGTATCCAGTCAGACTCTTTATTCATATATAACCTCACCCTTGTGCATTCCCTTAGTGAATGTCTTGCATGTGACTTTGCCTATCCTGATGCTCTTATGCAGCACTATCCCAATGGCTGGTGGAAGGTTGCTGATTTTCAATGGGGGCCATGCAGATGACCTTGCAGGACGACTTAGAGGAGCTGGTGGCTGGGAGTGTAAAATCGAGTGACGGCATTTCTTCTTCTTCACTCTCCTCCCCCTCTTCTTGGTCAACAACTGGCTGGGCAGGCTGGATTTTTTGGCTGTCTGAAATGAGGAAGGCAGGGTTGTGGTGAGGGGAGTGGGGTAAAGCAAGAGCTGCATGCTTACACCTTGTGCAGCTTGTACATCAGAAGAGATTGTGGGATGAGGGAGGGAGGATAACATATGCAGATATCAGCATCTTGCATTCTTTCAGCCCTCTGCTGGCCAAGAGCTCAACCACACCCCTGCTAAGAATGGCCAGCACCGTCTCCTCCAAGGGGATGAGGTGAAGCTAGGAATGTGAAGTGTGCATCGTGTTTGGTAGAGATTGTTGGTAGGTGAGTGATGGGGGGGGGGTTGTGCATTGAGCAGTGTGTGAGGCTAGTGGTGCAGTTGGTAGATGGCTTTTCATGATGCATTCACTGACTTTGATCACTCATCTGAGGTCATGAAACCTCTTTGGGCACTGGAGCCAGGTCATGGCACTGCTGGCAGTGACCACCTTGGTGATCTAGTCCCACATCCTTTTTTCTGGAGGGCCTCCTGGCCTCCTGTAGGTAGAGGACCTCTCTTCCAGTGTTGACCTCCTGCACAAAGCTCAAGTCCCTGGGTGCCCTGTTCCAGGCCTGTTGAGCCATTTGTGTTAGTGCTGAAACACTTTTCTCATTTTCATCAGCAGAAGGCAGCTCACCTTTAAGCAGTGCAGACTGTCTTGAAGAGGAGCAGGTTAGCTTTAAGTAAAGTTAGCCTCGCTTGGACAATGCAAACTTCAGCCCTCTGCTGAACGCACAGCCTGTCAGCAGTGAGTTCAGCGCTCGGCTGTGCACTGCAATCATTATAATTAACTGGCAGCGCGAAGTTGATGAGCTACCTGAGCTTTTTGAATGGGCATGGGCATATCCTACATCGCGATGCATGGCCCATTTTTTCGCGTTAAGCAATTTCTAGGCCGGAGTCTCGAAACTTCCAAAGACGAGACATGCTCCCAAAAGCTGTTAAGGCTGGGGATCAATTGAAAATTTTTTAACTGAGATTGATAGGTTTTTGTTAGGCATGGGTATGAAGGGTTATGGAACCAAGGCGAGTATATGGAATTAAGATACAGATCAGCCATGATCTAATTGAGTGGTGAAACAGGCAGGAGGGGCTGTCAGTGGGCCATCGGGGCAGACACGATGGGCCAGAATGGTCTCATTCCATGCTGTAAATTTCTATGATTCTATGAATGACCTACTCTTGTTCCAATAAATTGGAGGATGTTGTGTTGAAATGATGAAGTGCTCCGGTCAGAGTAGCTCTTGAGAGCTGTGTTCAGTGAGTTCCACCCACCCCAGTGGATCATCCTGACCCAGGCCAATTACATGGAATCAGAGTCATTTAAGTAATGTGGGCAGGTTCCTGTTTTTGTCGGGAAGTCCATAGCTGGTCTCCCACAATGAACCGGGGCCAGCTCCTTCTTCTGAAGAGGAGTGTAAATGTATTTTTAATTGTAGCCTGGTCCATGCGATTAACTACTGGACCGTTAAAGCTTAACTGCCACTTTCACACACCATAATAACACTGGGCACCAGGAGCAGCAGACCAGACGATGTATTCCTGTTACATGCATTTCCTTTGAATAGCTTCATCGTATCTGGATAGATGCTTCCTGTCTCCTCCATTGTGGACAGGTGACCTTCGAACTTATTCATCCCTGTTCCATTTCAGGAGAATGTCACATTGGGTAGGATTTCTACATTCCCGTTTGCAATTTCCTGCCCGTTCACTTGAACACCGCAGGCTGGAAAGCACGGATGTGGAAATTCTTCCCCAATGTGTCCTTCGCCTGAAATGGGACAAGGCTGGCTAGGTTCGAAGATAACTTGGCCCTCAGCACAATACAGGAGACACCCACTTCCCATTTATCTCAAGCGCAGTCACTGGAGCACCTGACATTTTCCTGCACCATTATTGGCCTCCTTTCCAGTACAGGAAACATCTCTGAAATATGGCCATTACTACACCAAATATTGCTGATGGATTTCATATTAATACAGAAACCATATTAAAAAAAGCTTTCAAGAATGTACCCCTTTCTGGAGCATTTTTTTGTCTGACTCCCAAAGACAGTTTTGGTCTAAGTAAGAGTAAAATCCAGCAGTTTAATAAAAATTAAGTTCACAATTAACATAGTTGCATAGAATTTACAGCACACAAACAGGCCATTCGGCCCAACTAGTCCATGCTAGTATTTATGCTCCACCAGAGCTTCCTCTCACCTTTCTTCATCTAACCCTATCAACACATTCTTATGTTTATTTAGCTTCCCCTTAAATGCATCTATACTATTCGCCTGAACTACTCCATGTGGTAGCGAGTTCCACATTCTAACCACTCTCTGGTTATCTGCCCTATCGAACACTTTCATAACCCTAATAACTTCGATTAGGTCACCCCTCAACCTTTTTGTTTCTAAAGAGGCCCAGCCTGTTCAAAATGTGTAACAAATAGACCATCAAGCTGTCAAAATATTTTAATAATTAAAAGCAAGACTAAAATACAAGACCTAATTTTCAGTGCAGTGTGTTTATGTTCCACACGAGCCTCCTCCCACCCCTCTTCATCTAACCCCATCGACATAACCTTCTATTCCTTTCTCCCTCGTGTTTATCTAGCTTCCCCTTAAATGCACTTATGCTGTTCACCTCAGCAACTCCTTGTGGTAGCAAGTTCCACATTCTCACCACTCTCTGGTTAAAGAATATTCTCCTGAATTCCCTATTGTATTTATTAGTGACCATCTTACATTTATGGGGGCTGAAATTGATCAACTTACCGCCCACTGCCGCCGACATTCCTCTGCAGCATCCGCCAAGTGCCACTCTCGACGTGGCCTAGAGCGGGCGGGAGGGGAGAGCGGCCGGGAAGCGCCCGCCAACGTCAGCGGACGGCCGATGCGCGTAAGTAGACTCCCGGCCGCCGAGATGCCAGATTAGTGTGGGCGGGAGTCGGCGGTGGACCGCAGAGTGGAGGCTGCTCTGTTCTCAACGGTAAGTGTCAAGATCCTGTAAAAAGGTAAGTGGAACGTTTTTAAATTATTTCTTTACAGGTACTTAGCTGGATGGGGTCCCCTGAAGGTCCTCAGATGTGTTTTTTTTGTTGATGATTTTAATTTTTAGTTCTTCGACCCTCCGTGGGCCCGACTCCATCCTCGGCGGCACCTGGGTGGCAAGCACCTCTGCCGCTGAGAATGAGAGCTCCCACCCGCTGCCACCCAGATTGGCGGCGTACGTCGTTCATTTGTCGCCCGCCAACCTTCGAGGGGCCTCGGCGATGAAAATCTCGCCGAAAGTTCTGTCCAGTACCTCGGCGGCCATTGGTGGCACTTTGGGCGGCACGTGAGCGAACGGGGGCCTTGACCAAATTCTGCCCCATGGCAACTTGTTCTGGTCTCCCCCGAAGTGGGAACATCTTCTCTACGTCAATTAAGAGTGGCCAAGAGGACCATTTAGGGCAGAATCATTTTATTTGGTTAGGAATTCATTCCATTCAGAGGTTTACAATGTATTACTTTTTTTTTAAACAATCGTTTTATTTGATTCTCAAAATGCAAAATGATACAGTAAGCACAGCATTCAGCAGGTGGAGGGTGTTTACAGAACTTAAGAATGCAACAGAGGTACATGGTCACATGATGAGTGATTAAACTGAAGTCAATGCATGGAACAATAAAACACACTAAGATAGGAAGGGAGGGGCTGTTTATAAAGTATCTCAGCGGAAAAAAGCAAGTGCTCTAAAATTGGCTCAAAATGCCAGGATCATCAGCAAGGCAATTAAATCGCTTCGTTTTGGAATACTAATAGGTTCCTTTGATTTTAACACATCACCATTATTACTACACTTGTGTTGGAATTAACACCATTTACAACACCCACCCCTGCACAAAGTGGGATGTTTGCATTGCAGTACCCGTTCAACATAACCCCTCCACACCTCCCAAGGACTTTTCATCGCAGGCTAAAATGTTTCAAATTTCAAAAGGTACAGAACATACAGTGCTCTTCTCCATCAACACTTTTGAATGTGAAATGTTGTACTACTGTCAACTGGTCATATAATCAATTGTTTGATGAATGTATTAGCATTTCAACACATTACAATAACATCAAAAATAGACCATTATCCAAGAATAATGTAACATTTAGAAGTGCTTTAGGCTGCCCCCAGTTTCCGAATTCTTACCGCGATCACCCCTACATTAGAATATTCACAGAAAATAATTTTTCAAATGTTTCATAAAAACAAAGTTATATACCTACTGAAGTCTGGAAACTTATAGCACAGGCAAAAGGGTCTGGTGATTGCAGTCCTGTCAGTCAAACTGTAAACATCCTACAGAAGAATGTCCTTCCCTCTTCCAGAACCCACCCCCACTACTCCGCCACACATTATACACATTGCAAGCAAGCTGTTTAGCTCTACATGATTATGTTAAGTATTCAATAGTATTCCCACATTTTTAACTGCTTGTTCCCAGCGGACCTACTAAATTTTGATCTAAGCCCCTTCAATTGCCATGTTGTACATATTTTCCTTTTGCTTTTAAAATATTCAGATACAAGATCCAAACGGGTCCGCAGCGACTGGAACTGAGGAGGTTTGGTTACTCTCCCTTCTGTTTCTGTTTGTCTCTTCTCCGGACATAGAGGAGCAGCAGCAGTAAGCCAAGGCAGACGGTAGCTGGTGTGCACATGTAAAGGGGTTTATTCAGCATCAGCAGGGAATAGATGGCACCTGCGGAGTCACAAAGACAGTTAAATACATAATGTCTGCCTTTTACCAAGTGCACAGCTTTCCCCTGAACAGCAACTCCAAGCTTTAAAGACAGAAACCATTTCGATGGATTATGTCAAGGGTTGGCCACTCGTTCAAGGAAAACGTCAACATCCAAAGCAACGTTGGTCATTTTGTTTTTCGTTTTCTTTCCTTCTCTTCTGCAGGTGCTGACTCATGCCGGGGTATGGTCCACAGGCCGAACAACTTTCCCTTAACCTCACTCATTCTTCGTGCCCAAGACCAAACTTTAAGTGTTGGCAGACTACACAAGTGTGAAGGACAACACAGTAAAGCCTGACTGTGTCATCAGCTGAGCTTCAACACATGCACTTTCCAGTAAGATTCACAGGACAGCGATCGGGGTGGGAACCCAGGCTGATATTTTCCTCTTTCGTCCAGATTTACTGAAGTCAAATACCGCCCTGGCTGAGATAAGCTAACAACAGCAACACAACTTATAGCATTCCTCAACATTGCTTCACAGTTGGGCATCAGGCCTAAGCATGACTAACAAGGAATTCGGGCAAACAGTCCAAAGCACCTCTGAAATGGTTCCCCTGAACATGGGATTCTTCCTGGTGTGTAGAATTCACTAATTTTTATTATTTTATTTTAGAGGAACATTTATGTATTGGCATTAAAAATACATTTTGAAAAATTGCATCCTTTTGGGACTTTATTCCAAGTAGGCCTTGATCCTGAAACACAGAATCTGAAAACTTCCAAAGTCAAGACATGGGCCGTAGAGTATAAATCGGGAGGATGTTGTGTTGAAACGATTAAGTGTTCAGACTACACATTGAGTGCCATGTTCGGTTTGTTGAATGATACACAAGGGGAACATTCATGTCCCGGAGGAGGAGCAGAGCTGACTAGGATTTTCAACGTGGGCAGAACCCTGATGGATCTTAGGATGGCCAGAGTTCCACCCACCCCAGTGGACCACCCCGACTCTAGCCAATTACCTGGGGCCAGGGTCATTTAAATAATATAGGTAGGTTCCTGCTTCTGTCAGGAAGCCCACCTGAGGGAAAGAGGAAAATCTTTCCTCTTTCAGGTTTGCTGCAAACTCTCGGGGCCAGCTGAGGAGTGTAATTTGTATTAAATTGTAGGCTGGTCCCTACGTTTGATTCACTACCTACTGGGCCTTTAAAATTTAAATGGCTCTTCCACACACCATAGTAACACTGGGTACCAAGAATGCATTGCAAGCACCCAGAGATGCTTGGGTATAATTGACAGGCATCACAGCAGATGAAGTAGTCCTGACATTTGCATTCCCTTTAAATGCGCTAATCATATTTGGGCAGACGTATTCTTTCACCGCCAGCCCAAAATGACTGGAAATGGCACGGAGGGTGTCCAAAGAATTTTCCAATACTGTTCTCTGGAGTTACGCATGGAACTGTCGTAAAATTCTGGACCCGGTGTTGGGAAACTGAATCATGAAGACACCAGAAACTTGGACTCTTGTAAGAAAGCAATGGGGTGTAGATATATTAACTAGTTTAGGAAAAGTAAATCTGGAAGAGTACATCAAGGTAAATCTTGACAGCAAGTCATTGGGCACAAGTTCAAACTGGCAAAAGGCCGAGGATAGGAAGTCTACATAGAGAGCCACCAACACATGCAATGGGCTTCAGCCCAGACAATAGGAGAAAAGGCAAAGTTAAAGGTTTTTCCTGATGGATGAGCTATGATGGGATGAAGTGCCTTCCTCATCTATCTTGACACCTATCTTGGGAGCACCTATTATTTACTCCCCTTTAATGTAAACGCCAGTTGAGAACTCTGCCCCTTAATTCTGCCATCTCACAAAACACGGATCTTTTGAGCTGCATTTTTCTCAAAATATCAGTGTTTTGTGAATTGGGGCACATGGGTCAGTGGTGGAGTTCTCATAAGCAGCGAGCAAAAAAAACACAAATTGAAAATGATCGATACACTTTCCTCATGGAGGATATAGGGCACAAAAAATCTGCAGGCATGGCTCCCCTGATGGTGCAACTGCCCACAAGCAGGAAGTGCCCACCTTCCAAATTCCAACCCCTGCTTTGCGATGAGTTGGCTTATCTGAGCGAGGGTAGCAATGGGAAGCCCTGTAACCTGAGCTCAGTGTTCCTGAGTTTGTGGGGGCATTGTGGAGGGATTGTGGGGGGCGGTGCTTGGAAATCAGTCATGGTTCCAGCACCTTATCTCGACTTCTCCTCGAAAGGTTGCAGGACTAGCGGAAGCCTGGTGGCATTAATCCAGGCTTCCCAACTCGGCTGGGGGGGGGGGGGGGGAAGGGATTAATCAAAAGGGAAAAGGGAGATGATCAAACTACTAAACAGGCAACAAGAATCCACAAAACAAAACCTGTGCGATCTACATCCGCCTCAGCAAAAGTGCTGTCTATGATGGTGGTATGAGATGGGGATGAGCTGGTGGTTTCTATGCACCGGTCTTAGCCATGGCCTTCTCAGCTGGGGAACCATGATCTTACTAAATGGCGGAGCAGGCTCCAGGGGCCACTTCTGCTCCTATTTCTTATGTTCTTATGCCAACAAGTTTATGTAGCAGTTTACGAGGGTATCCTTTCCAGTTAACAACAAAAGCTTCAAAACTGAACTGAATTTGACTCCCTTCCGCCACCAGTTCGCCTTCGGGTGCTATCTCCTAGAGTTCTCCTGAAATGAAATTAAAATTGTGGATGACGCAGGTTTAAACAACCTAAAAGTAATATATTTTTTTTAATTGATAATTTTTCAGGACCTCATGTTGCCATTCATGACAACAATGATCACACCTAACTGCAAGAGGAACACCACAAAGACAGCTAATTCTGCAGCCAAAAACATTGTGTTTTCAGGCCGAAATCTGCAATCCCCAGAATGAATCAGACGTGTTTAAGAATCCATCTCCCAGTTTCAAAGAAATTGGTAGAAATTCTACTTTTGCGCTGGTCAGCCCCGCTATATCATGTGAAAAGGCAGGAATTTGCGTGCTGGTAAGAGTGGGTGTGGACATGCTATGCCATGAGTCCTCCTCCTGTCAGAAAAGGATGGATAAGGTCAAAGGTTACCTGTCCCATAGCACAATGGAGGAGACACCCCACTTGTCATTCACCTGGAGCGTGAAGGGGCAGCACTCTGCCACTAGAGCACTCCGAGTTTACCTGCACCCTTATTGGCACCCTTTCCAATACAAGGTCCATCTCTAAAATAGGGCCATCATTGTGTCACATATTGCTGATGGATTTCTTACGAATGCAGAAAGCATGTACAAATAAAAACCCTTTCTAGAATGCACTCCTCTCTAGGGCAATCTTCTATTGTATGACCCCCAATAACAGTCGTCGTCTATGTAACAGTACCATCCAACAGTTTTATATAATTCAAGGTCACAATTAAGAGTGGTCAGAAGAACAGAATCATTATAATTTAGATGGTAATTGATTCCATTTAGAGGTTTACAATGTATCTCTTTTATTTAAAACAATCTTTTTATTTGATTCTCAAAATGCAAAATGATACAGTGAAAGCACAGCATGCAGCAGGTAGAAGGTTTTACAGAACTAAGGAATGCAACAGAGATACAGGGCCAGAGGATGAGTGATTAAACAAGAAGTCAATGCATGAATAAGTAAAACACACCAAGGGAGGTGCTGCTTCTCGTCTAAGATGAGAATATTTGAACTTTAACAAAGCATTCCATCTCTTAGTGGAAAAAAGCAAGTGCTAGAAACTTGGCTCAAAGTGCCAGGAACTTCAGTAAGACAATGAAAACTCAGTAATAATGAACTCTAAACACTAAAACACTAAAAGGATGCTATGATTTTAGCACATGAACCATCAATGTTATTACTGCAACTGCATTGGAATTAACACTATTTACAATCTCACCCCTGCACAAAGTGGGATGTTTGCATTGAAGTACACATTCAACATACCTCCTCCATACCGCCTCAGGATTTTTCATCACCAGGTAACACACTTCAAAAGGTACAAAACATACAGCAAACTATATGTTTTCATCCATTAACACTTTTAAATGTGAAATGTTGTACTATTTTCCTACTGTCAGACTGGTCATATTATCAACTGTTTGATCAATGATATAGCATTTCAACACAAAAAGATAAAGTAAAAGCTTACATTTATATAGCGCTTTTCATGACCTCAGCACATCCAAAGCGCTTTACAGCCAATGAAGCACTTTAAAAAAAAAAGAGTAGTCACTGTAGCAATTTAGGAAATGCAGCAGCCAATTTGCATACAGCAAACTCCCACAAACTGCAACGTGATAGTGACCAGAGATTCTGTTTTAATGATGTTGGTTGAGGAATAAATTGGCCAGGACACCAGAGAGAACTCCCCTGCTCTTCTTCAAAACAGTGCTACGTCCAACTCTGAGGACAGACAAGTTCTTGGTTTGACATCTCATCCGAAAGACGGCAACTCTGACAATGCAGCACTCCGTCAGTACTGCAGTGGAGTGTCAGCCTAGATTTCGTACTCAAGTCCCTGGAGTGGGACTTTAACAAACAAACCTTCTGACTCAGCGGCGCGAGTGCTACCCACTGAGCCACAGCTGACACCAGTAATAGCAAAATGACACAAAAACAAAAAATAGACCATAATCCAAGAACATTGTAACATTTAGAAATGCTTTTGACTGTCCCCAGTTTTCAAATTCTTACCAAGATCATCCCAGTAAAAAAAATTCACAGAAAATTATTTTGCAAACGTTTCACAAAAAAAGGAATACCTACTTAACGCTGGATATATCGTAGGCCAAAGATGCCTACATCTAGTGATTTCAGTCCTGTCAAACTGTAAACTTAAGACATTCAGCAGCTGAATGCCCCTCCCTCTTCCAGACCACACCCCCTACCCCCCCACCTATTCCCTCATTTCTACCTGCTTATTCCCAGCTGACCTTCTGAATTCAGATCAAAGCACTGTATAATCCCCTTCAATAGGCATGTTGTACATATTTTCCTTTTAAAATAGTCAGACAATATGCATGATCGAAACTGCTCCCCAGCGCCTGGAACTGAGGGGAGTGATGGTTACTTTGTCTTCTGTTTCTGTCTGCCACTTTCCCAGGTGTAGAGGAACATCAGCAGGAAGGCAAGTAAGACGGTAGGTAGTATGCACAAGTAAATGGGTTCCTTTAGCATCAGGAAGGAATATATCTCACCTGCAGAGTCATAAACAAAGACAATTAAATACACTACTACCTTTAACAAAGACACAGTTTTCCCCTGAACAACAACTCCAGGCTTTAAAGACATAAACCATTTCGATGGACTATGTCAAGTATTGGTCACTCGTTCAAGGAAAACTCCAACGTCCAAAATAACGTTCATCATTTTGCTTTTACAGTTTTCATTTCTCCCGTTCTGCAGGTGCTGACTCATGCTGGGGTATGGTCCACAGGCATAACGTTCTTGTTACCTCACTCATTCTTCATGCCCAAGACCAGACCACAAGTGTTAGCAGACTACACCAGTATGAAGGACAACACTGCAAAGCCTGATTGTATCAGCAGCTGAGGTTCAGTACGTGCACTCTCCAATAAGATTCACTGGATAGCGATCGGGGTGTGAACCCTGGCTGATATATGCAACCCGGGCTAAGATAAGCCAAGAACAGCAAAGTAACTTACACTTGTGCAGCACCTTCAACGTTGCTTCACAGTTGGGCGTCAGGCCCAAGCATGAGTAAGGAGGAATTAAGGGGATAGCCCAGAGCACTTCTGAAAAGGTAGGTTTTAGTACAAACTGAACATGGTATATTCCTGGTGACCACTCCATGGTCCAGTCCTAAACTAGATCTATGCCCAATTGCAAGGGCTAATTAATTAGTCACAAGCACTTTATCAACACAGTAAGTTATTTGATAGGGAATAAAAACAGAAAATGCTGGAAATCTTAGCACATCAGGCAACGTTAACTCTGCTTTTTTCTCCACAGATGCTGCCCGACCCGCTAAGATTTCCAGCATTTTCTGTTTTTATTTCAGATTCCAGCATCCGCAGTGTTTTGCTTTTGTATTTGATAGGGAATGTTGTCTATGGATTAAAATCAGCCATTGTGAATATTGTGAGCAGCCTTTTCAATCCGAGTTTTTATAAATGTTGGTGCTGGAAGAAAAAAAAAAATTCACAAAAAATGTGCTTTTACTGGAGTTTAAACAGAAGATAATGACCATCTGATAATGACCATCTTGCACTCTACTGAAACCTTAAAAAGCACACAGGCACGGAGTAGCTCCAACAGCAGCAAGCAGATGAGCATCACAATCTCGAGACAAACAAGCCACCCAGCCTTCTCTCCAGTCACTGGTACCCGAGTCATTCTGACACTTGTTTTTCCTGTGTAGATGAAATGATAAAAAAATGAATCAATGCTTGGAACCAGATATTTCTGTGTGTTAAATAAAATCTGTTTCGAGTCTGGAATTTCCCTCCAAGAATCTGGTAACATCTTGCACACAAAATATTTCACAACCCTTATGTTCTTTCCCTGTGAATCCACAGAAGCAGCTGGATTGATGAAAATGGTGAAAGAGAGACGTTTTATTTAGAAAAACCAAAAGGGAAGAATGAGAAAAATCAAGCAGCAATGATTAGTTGAATGATTCGGGTGATTATCATGACAAGAGAGTAACAAAGAACCTGATTACTGGCTCAGGACAGTGAGACACCCTTGTAGGATGAAGTGGTATCTATGATCAAGATCTCAGAAGACTTGATTCTGCAGCTTTAAAAGTTGAAATAACTGTTGAGCCAACATGGGATTTATTTTGGATTCTGAAATCTCCTGTTCAAAGCCGCTGTTCACAAGTTTGAAATGCTATCTTAACTCCCGAAATCATACCAAAATAGAAACATGGAAACATAGAAAATAGGTGCAGCAGTAGGCCATTCGGCCCTTCGAGCCTGCACCGCCATTCAATAAGATCATGGCTGATCATTCACCTCAGTACCCCTTTCCTGCTTTCTCTCCATACCCCTTGATCCCTTTAACAGTCAGGGCCATATCTAACTCTCTCTTGAATATATCTAACGATCTGGCATCAACAACTCCCTGCGGTAGAGAATTCTACAGGTTAGCAACTCTCTGAGTGAAGAAATTTCTCCTCATCTCGGTCCTAAATGGCTTACCCCTTTTCCTGAGACTGTGACCCCTGGTTCTGGACTTCCCCAACATCGGGAACATTCTTCCTGCATCTAACCTGTCCAGTCCCATCAGAATTTTGTATGTTTCTATGAGATCCCCTCTCATTCTTCTAAATTCCAGTGAATACAGGCCCAGTCAATCCAGTCTCTCCTCAAATGTCAGTCCTGTCATCCTGGGAATCAGTCTGGTGAACCTTTGCTGCACTCCCTCAATAGCAAGAACGTCCTTACTCAGATTAGGAGACCAAAACTGAACACAATATTCCAGGTGAGGCCTCACTAAGGCCCTGAACAACTGCATTAAGACCTCCCTGCTCCTATACTCAAATTCCCTAGCTATGAAGGCCAACATGCCATTTGCCTTCTTCACCGCCTGCTGTACCTGCATGCCAACTTTCAATGACTGATGTACCATGACACCAAGGACTCGTTGCAGCTCCCCTTTTCATAATCTGACACCATTCAGATAATATTCTGCCTTCATGTTTTTGCCACCAAAGTGGATAATCTCACATTTATCCACATTATACTGCATCGGCCATGCATTTGCCCACTCACCTAACCTGTCCAAATCACCCTGCAGCCTCTTAGCATCCCCCTCATAGCTCACACCGCCACACAGCTTAGTGTCATCTGAAAACTTGGAGATATTACACTCTATTCCTTCATCTAAATCATTGATGTATATTGTAAATAGCTGGGGTACCAGCACTGAGCCCTGCGGCACCCTACTAGTCACTGCCTGCCATTTTGAGAAGGACCCGTTTATCCCTACTCTCTGCTTCCTGTCTGCCAACCAGTTCTCTATCCACATCAATACATTACCCTCAATACCATATGCTTTAATTTTGCACACCAATCTCTTGTGTGGGACTTTGTCAAAAGCCTTTTGAAAGTCCAAATACACCACATCCACCGGTTGTCCCTTGTCCACTCTACTAGTTACATCCTCAAAAAATTCTAGAAGATTTGTCAAGCATGATTTCAATATCCTGTCTGTCTTTGATCTATTCCATTGGATGTTAATCGGCAATTTTATGAGTAGAATATTTTGAGATAGGCCTTAAGCATAGTTCAATAAAGAAGAAAACAACCCACTTGTTAAATTGTTATTTATAACCTGCTAACAAAATAACTGGTGCCCAAGATTCATAAAAAAGCAATTTTATGCAATATTACTCAGAATGCCAACAATAAAAAAAAATCAGCCAATCATGCGATGACTGTAACAATAGCCCATTAAAACTTTACAAGCAGATAACAAGCTTCTCGACCTCAATGAACACCACTAAACAGATTAAACTGGTCGGTCATTCATCTCCTTGCTATTGCTATGTGAGACCTTGCTGGGCACAAATTGGTCTCTCTTTGCCTACAAAACAGTAACTACACTTTAAATGTAACTTATTGATTGTGAAGCACTTAGGGTTTATCCTGAGGTCATAAAAGGTACTATAATAAATGCAAATTCTGGTTTTGTTACTTTCTATAAATGACAAAGCGTTTCTGGTTCTAGCTGTGTAGTCCAGGCTATCAGCACTCACCGTTATTAAGGAATAAATCGGACAGCAACTTCCACCGTCTGTACATGCACAGTTAAATGCAGGAATCAGGAAAATGCTGTGCGAATTGCTCTGCTCTTCCAGAAGCTTCATTACACCGGTATCTCACCGAGACTCGGCATCCCCATACATGAGGGTGTGAATTTGCGGTACTTACATGATAAGATATCCACTAAACCCACCAGAAAAAGTTAGGGCTTGCCCATTCAAGTGTAAGTCAATTTCTAACGGTGTGATAAGTCTTAATTACTGCCAAACCACCTCTCTGGCACTGAAAATTAACTTTTAAAATGTGGTGTCTCATTCCTTCAGAATTTAATTATTGTTTGAGATTTTTTGAAATATGTATTGTTTAAATTTTTCTTTCTGTTTCTTTTATCTCTCTTTCTTAATCCCACCTTTCTTTCCCTCTCTATTTCGCTTGCTGTACATATGGCATTGAATTAACTATTCTAACTTACACTTCCTGGCTTAGACTCTGCAGCCGCGATCTCACCAACCAATTTTAAACTTGAGGCATTGGGAACCAAAATAGTCAGATAGCATGGGGTCCAGGAAGGGAGGTTGGGTGGTCAGCAGTTTAGTGGGAATGGGATCGTGAGTAGGAAGTAGGTCTCATGGACAGGGTGAGCTCAGAGAGGGCATGAGGGGAGTTGGAAGGACATTAGAAAACAATGCAGGTGCAGGGCAGGGGAAACCTTGAGTGAGGTTTAGCTTGGTGGGAAAAGAGGAACGGGGCGATGGAGCTTAGGCAGTTGAATGAATGGTCTCAATGTTGATGACAAAGAAGTCCACAAGCTCCTTGTACTTGTTCTTGGAAGGGTGTGGGGAGCAGGGCACAGCATTTTAAGGAGATGATTGGTGGTGGAGAAAAGGAGCCAGGGGTTATCTTTGCTTTCCAAGAAGATCCTGGAGTATGAGGCAGGTTTGGCAAAAAGACCGAATAGTACTGGTGTGGTCCAGCCAGATCTTGCAATGGATGGTTCTGCTCAGGTTTATGCCCCTTGGATTGAGAGTGGAGAAGGGGGCTATATGAAGGGGAACCACCAGGCTGACAGAGAGTAAGGTTTTTACAGGTGTAATATATGTACTTATGCGTAAGCTCACAGGTTTGTAGAGCTGTCACATTTTCAGTGGCTTAGCCAGTCACATGATGTTCACAAGACTCAATAAAACCCCAGTCAGTTGGGTCTAGATTATCCACGACGAGGCATGTGGTTGTGAGCCTGGTGGATGAACTGGTAATGTGTAGTGTGATTGTTAAACCTTTGTTAATAAACCAACTAGTTCTTAATAGCAATGTGTTGTAATGAATGCTTAAGTAAAAAACCCATGAAGCAAATACATTACAACTGGGAAGACGGTGTGGGTGAGGGGTTAGACAAGCAGATCAACAGTGGCAATAGTATTGTGGGAAATGGAGAGGCAATGGTTTGAAAGATAAGAGTTTGAAAAAGCACTTGTTTGTCACTTGGGGGTGAGTTTTTTTCCAAGGCAGACACGGAAGGAAGTGGAGTTAGAAGGAGGTGAGCGGTGAGGAATACAAGGAAGTGGTCGGAAATGGCCTTGTCTAAAGGTGGAGCAGGAGAGTATTTCTATTTCATTTCCTCAGAATCAAGGTTAGGTGTAGAACAGAGTGGCTCTGAAATTCCTCGGGATTGTGCCAGTCAGTGTCCTCCGGCCCGGAGTTTATACGGTCATTTGCACGGATCAGGCGGGCACAAGCAGTGCTTCGGGCACATCACCAACACCTGCCTGGGGACTGTGAGGGGCTGGTGGCTGCCCTTGCCCTTCACCGGGGTTCCATCAGCGCCGCTGCTCAGGCGGCCAATCTGGGGAACAATTTTTTTAAAATGTTAAATTCTTCAGGGTTCCAGGCTGCTTGCATGGCCTTGACCTCTCTGGTGGACCCACACACGCCTTGTGAAAGCCTGCATGCTCCACTGACTCAGCGTGCCGACTGCTGGTACTACACCGGCTCCCCTTCCAGGCTACATTATGGCGGGACAACTGGGGAGTTTTGGTCCTGTCGCCTCAACAGAACAGCCTCAGAATGACGGTGTGGAATGGAATGCCGGTGTCTAAAACATATAAAATGGAATTACGCCATAGTTGGGTGAACTCTGCCAGGGTGGTGGCGAGGACACTTCAATTCAGTGGGAGAGAAATTTGCATTTTTTGCACCCCTATGGGGTGCTAACGGGGTGCAAATGATTTTTCGCCTGGGGCACGGTGCCACAACCGCTTCCACGGGAGTTAGCGATGGCGCACACCAACAGTACCTCGCTCCTGCCAGTAGCATCCCGAGATGCTGCACCGGCAATGACAGTATCATCGTCGTGCACAGCGACCCGGAGCGGAACTTCGGTAGCGCCCAGGTTACGGGTCGCAAACTATGCCTCACTCCACTCGCGGGGTGGAAATTAAAGGGAAGGTGCGGTGCACAATTATTTTTCCAATGGCCTTGCCTTGACGAATTCGCGGGGTGCGTGCCGCGATGTTGCAGCCCGGCACTCCGCTTCTGTACCGGGTGCTGCCAAGGCATCCCATTCCCCGGTGGTGAAGTGGTAGCCCCTCGCCCCATTGCAGAGTCCGCAGCATGCCCTCCCCTTTAACAGAAGGGGAGGGGAGGGCCCTGTGCTCCTGCCAGCGCTATTCGGCGCTCCGCGTAGCATTGGAAAATTCCCACGCTTTGCGCCCTAGTCCCTTCCCCGAGAAGAAGTGGAGCGCAATATCGGGCGCTCCACTTCCTCGCGGGGGCGGTAACCCCAATTTCGCTGCTGGGGCAGGACTTCCGTGCCGGGCACAGGAAGTCCCGCCTCGCCTCGGTTACCACCCCCAGACGGGGCGGTAACGAATTTCGCCCCCATTATATCTAAACTGGGTTGGTGATGGCTGGGGGGGGCGGCGGGTAAAAAAACAGCCATTATTCCTACTCCTGATTGCGCAGTGTACAGTCTGTTGCCAGGGGAGATCAGAATCAGGCTCCGTTTAAGCAAACATTCACCGTGCGGGCTCAGGTGACTGGGGCAAGGCACTAAAGCGTTTGCCAGTCATGGAACAGCATCCCAGCCTTTAGATGCAGATTTTCCCCTTGTTCTAATGTTGTTCATGCTTTATTGTGCGCAATCAGGATTTTTCCAGAATGATTTGATCTCTTTTGCAATTGTGGTTAGGCGAGTGAGTGTGTTAAAAATTACTTTCCTCGTGTACTTTCCGTCTAATTTGGGTTTGCAGCTAAGTGCTGAGAACGAGTTAAAAACTTGCAGACCTTTTCAATAATGAAAACCACATTTCAGCAACAGGGTTTGAACAATTTAAAAATGACCTGGGACTTTTCATACACCAAGCCTCACAAACTAGCTTGTTACAAGAGTGCTTGGAATCGGTGAAGTAAACAACAATTTCATTTCTACAATAAATAAAACCATAAGCATAAATTTTATTCAAAAAAAGCAGATGTTGAAATTACCCATCATCTCATAAGCTTTCTCTTGTGAGTTGCGAAAGAACATTAAATAATTTCCCACCTAAAATGTGCAGTGGTTGAAAAATTGCTCAATTTACGTCATTTGATTATACGTCTAGCCTCATCTACTTTTTGACAGCATTGTCACTAGGTCTATTTAATGAATTGAAACTAGTCTTGAATAAAGAGTCAGACGAGATACTGCAAACTCAATGTAAGGTGTGACAGTAGTCCTTTATTACAGATCTCAGAATGTCCCTCCAGCCTGTGAGGCCTCCTTATATACTGGTGCTCCCAAGGGATTGTGGGATCCCTTGGGACTCCAGGGGATAAGTCCTCTGGTGGTTAGACATGGTATTTACATAACAGATACCCGATGAGAAAAATTATAGTTAAGCCAACAAGCTTTAATATTATGTTGATGGGCTTCTTAATTTATTGCCTCCAATTCCTCCCAGGTACAGGCCTGTGCCACGAGCAACTCTCCATCTTCAGCCACAACATATCTTTAGGACAAAACTTCTAAATGCCTTTTAATGAGGCTCCATGAAAATTTCATGTATTCGTTAATATGCTCCATTTTCACCAAAAAATCAATCAGCCAAGATTGGTCCATTACAATTCGGCGACATGGGAGATAGTGGGATCTGCACTGGTCCACTGGATTTCTGGGCTGGGACCAGAGTAGATGGGGCAATGCTAGTGCAGCAGGCTCCATCAGCCACCCAATTTCTCTAGCCTGGTTGGCAACATTTACACAGCCAGCCACGGACAAAATCTTTCCTCAAGTCCAGCCATGAGAGCTGAGACCGCTTGATGCGCAACAATCTCAGATGCAATGGGTATGGCAGCATTCCTTCAATCACTCTTAGTGAACATCATCATCATCATAGGAAGTCCCTTGAGATCAAGAAAGACTTGCTTCCACTCTAAAAGTGAGTTACCCGGTGATTGTACAGTCCAATACAGGAATTAGTCTATGTCGCAGGTGGGACAGACAGTGGTTGAAGGAAAGGGTGGGTGGGGAGTCTGGTTTGCCGCACGCTCCTTCCGCTGTTTGAGCTTGCTTTCTGCATGCTCTCGGCGACGAGACTCGAGGTGCTCAGCGCCCTCCCGGATGTTCTTCCTCCTTTGCTGGGCTGCACATGGTACAGGACGCATCCTGACGCTGGTCCAACCATAACTGGTGTGGAACAAGCAGTACCTGAAGGAAGGCCGGCCTACATTCCTGGTTTTTCAGTTCCATCTGATTTGCCCGAGGCATGATTAGATTATCACTTGTGGTTGGGGTGGAGGTAGAGGCTGTTGTGTTTTTGTAAAGCATGCACTCCCATGTTCCGCCACCAGGGAGTGCATCCCTTGAAGTCCCAAGGGATCCCAGCATCCCTTGGGAGCACTGTATATAAGCCGGCCTCTAAGGTTTGTTCCTCACTCTGGAGTGTCTTAATAAAGACTGAGGTCAGTTACTTTAACCTCCCTGTGTGCAGCCTCATCTGTGTTCGGAATACAATAACTGGCGACGAGTATACGAATCCAACGCAAAGATGCAGCAAACTGTGGGCATCCTGGAGAAGTTCTCGGAGGGTGAGGACTGGGAAGCCTATGTCAAACGGTTAGACCAGTACTTTGTAGTCAACTAGCTGGATGGAGAAGGAAGTGCTGCAAAAAGGAGAGCGGTCCTTTTCACGGTCTCCGGGGCACCGACCTACAGCCTCATGAAGAATCTTCTGGCTCCGGTGGAACCCTCGGATAAGTCGTATGAGGAGCTGTGTACACTGGTTCGGGAGCATCTTAACCCGAGGGAGAGCGTGCTGAATGGCGAGGTATCGGTTCTACATGTGCCAGCGATTTGAAGGTCAGGAAGTGGCGAGCTATGTCGCCGAGCTAAGGCGACTTGCAGGACAATGTGAGTTTGATGGCTACCTGGAACAGATGCTCAGTGACTTTTTTGTACTGGGCATTGGCCACGAGACCATCCTACGAAAACTTTTGACTGTAGAGACACCGACCCTCAGTAAGGCCATTGCAATAGCACAGGCGTTTATGTCCACCAGTGATAACACCAAACAAATCTCTCAGCACACAAATGCTAGCAATGTTCAGAAATTAACTGGAACTGTGTTTGCGAGCAGAAATGTACAGGGCAGAAACCACAAGTCTGCAACTGCCAGCAGGCCTCAGGTGACCCAGATGACTCAGAGTTCCCAACAAAGGATGAATGCAAGGCAATTCACACCTTGTTGGCGTTGTGGAGGCTTCCATTCAGCCTATTCATGCCGCTTCAAAGGGTATGTTTGCAAGAGCTGTGGAACAATGGGGCACCTCCAACGAGCTTGCAGACGAGCTGCAAGCTCTGTAAAACCTGCTAACCACCATGTGGCAGAGGAAGATCGGTCCATGGTGGATCAAAGCAATTTCGAGCCTCAGCGAGAGGAGGCAGATGCTGAATGCTGAAGTACACAGGGTGCACACATTTTCGACTAAATGTCCACCTATAATGCTAAATGTAAAATTGAATGGCTTACCCATAGCAATGGAACTGGACACTAGCGCTAGCCAATCCATCATGAGTAAAAAGATGTTTGAGAGACTGTGGTGCAACAAGGCACTCAGACCAGCCCTGAGCCCCATCCACACGAAACTGAGAATATACACCAAAGAGCTTTTCACTGTCCTGGGCAGCGCCATGGTCAAGGTCACCTACGAGAGCACGGTGCACAAACTGCCCCTTTGGATTGTCCCGGGCGATGGCCCCACACTGCTTGGAAGGAGCTGGCTGGGCAAAATCCGCTGGAACTGGGATGACATCCGAGCGCTATCACATGTCGATGAGGCCTCATGTACCCAGGTTCTTAACAAATTTCCTTCCGTTTTTGAGCCAGGCATTGGAAACTTTTCCGGGGCGAAGGTGCGGATCCACTTGGTCCCAGAGGCACAACCCATTCACCACAAGGCGCGAGCGGTAGCTCACATGATGAGGGAGAGATTGGAAATCGAGCTGGACAGGCTGCAACGCAAGGGCATCATCTCCCCAGTGGAATTCAGTGAGTAGGCCAGCCCGATTGTTCCAGTACTCAAAAGTGATGGCACGGTCAGGATTTGCGGCGATTATAAAGTAACTATTAATCATTTCTCGTTACAGGACCAATACCCGCTACCTAAGGCAAACGACCAATTTGCGACGCTGGCAGGAGGCAAGACGTTCACCAAGCTCGACCTGACTTCGGCCTACATGACGTAGGAGCTGGAGGAATCTTCGAAGGGCCTCACCTGCATCAACACGCACAAGGGACTGTTCATCTACAATAGATGCCCGTTTGGAATTCGGTCGGCTGCAGCGATCTTCCAGAGAAATATGGAGAGCCTACTTAAGTCGGTACCACGCACGGTGATTTTTCAGGACGACATATTGGTCATGGGTCGGGACACCGTCGAGCACCTACAAAACCTGGAGGAGGTCCTCCAGCGACTGGATCGCGTAGGGCTGCGGTTGAAGAGGTCGAAATGCGTCGTCATGGCAACAGAAGTGGAGTTTTTGGGGAGAAAGATCGCGGCGGACGGCATTCGGCCCTCAGACGCCAAGACAGAGGCTATCAGGAACACGCCCAGGCCACAGAACGTCACGGAGCTGCGGTCGTTCCTGGGACTCCTCAACTATTTTGGTAACTTCCTACTCGGGTTAAGCACCCTCTTCGAGCCCCGACATGTGTTATTGCGTAAAGGTGAGAACTGGGTATGGGGAAAAAAAACAAGTAATTGCTTTTGAGAAAGGCAGAAACATTTTATGCTCCAACAAGCTGCTTGTATTGTATAACCCATGTAAAAGACTTGTGCTAGCATGTGATGTGTCGTCGTACGGAGTCGGGTGTGTATTACAACAAGCTAACGTTGCGGGGAAGTTGCAACCTGTCGCCTATGCCTCCAGGAGCTTGTCTAAGGCCGAGAGGGCCGACAGCATAATTGAGAAAGAGGCATTAGCGTGTGTGTGTTCGGGGAAAAGAAAATGCATCAGTACCTGTTTGGCCTCAAATTTGAGCTGGAAACCGATCACAAGCCCCTCATATCCCTGTTCGCTGAAAACAAGGGGATAAATACTAATGCCTCATCCCGCATACAAAGGTGGGCACTCGTGCTATCAACATATAACTATATCATCCGCCACAGGCCAGGCACCGCGAACTGTGCGGATGCTCTCAGTCGGCTACCATTGCCTACCACGGGGGTGGAAATGGCGCAGCCTGCAAACTTGTTGATGGTGGCGCAGCCCGCAAACTTGTTGATGGTCATGGAAGCGTTTGAAAATGATAAATCACCTGTCACGACCTGCCAGATTAGGACTTGGACCAGCCAAGATCCTCTGCTGGTAAAAAACTGTGTACTGCATGGGAGCTGGGCCAGCATCCCCGTTGAAATGCAAGAGTTAATCAAGCCGTTCCAGCGGCGAAAGGACGAGCTGTCCATTCAGGCAGACTGCCTGTTGTGGGTAACTCCCCAACAAGGGCAGGGAGACGTTCATCTCGGATCTCCACAGCACACACCCGGGTATAGTAATGATGAAAGCAATAGCCAGATCCCACGTGTGTTGGCCTGGTATCGACTCTGACTTAGAATCCTGTGTACGGCAATGCAGCGTGTGTGCTCAGTTGAGCAACGCGCCCAGAGATGCACCATTAAGTTTGTGGTCCTGGACCTCCAGACCATGGTCGAGGATCCATGTCGACTATGCCGGCCCGTTTCTCGGTAAAATGTTCCTGGTGGTGGTGGATGTTTTTTCAAAATGGATTGAATGTGAAATAATGTCGGGAAGCACCGCCACCACCACCATTGAAAGCCTGAGGGCCATGTTTGCCACCCCACGGCCTGCCTGACATACTGGTCAGTGACAAAGGGCCATGTTTCACCAGTGCCGAATTTAAAGAATTCATGACCCGCAATGGGATCAAACATGTCACCTCGCCCCCGTTTAAACCAGCCTCCAAAGGGCAGGCAGAGCGGGCAGTACAAACAATCAAACAGAGTCTTAAACAAGTCACAGAAGGCTCACTCCAAACTCGCCTGTCTTGAGTACTGCTCAGCTACCACACGAGACCCCACTCGATCACAGAGGTGCCCCCGGCTGAGCTACTCATGAAAAGGACACTTAAAACCAGACTCTCGCTGGTTCACCCCAACCTGCATGATCAGGTAGAGAGCAGGCGGCAGCAACAAAATGTAAACGATGGTCGTGCCACTGTGTCACGGGAAATTGATCTGAATGACCCTGTGTATGTGCTAAACTATGGATATGGTCCCAAGTAGATCGCGGGCACGGTGATAGCTGAAGAAGGGAATTGGGTGTTTGTAGTCAAACTAGACAATGGACAAATTTGCAGAAAGCACCTGGACCAAACGAGGCTGCGGTTCACAGACTGCCCTGAACAACCCACAGCAGGCACCACCTTTTTCGAGCCCACAACAGACACCCAAAGGATCAACGACGCCACCCCGGACCAGGAAATCGAACCCATCATGCCCAACAGCCCAGCAAGGCCAGGCTCACCCAGCAGCCCTGCAGGGCCAACAACATGCCAGCCCAGCGAGAGCACAGCCAACACACCAGAACAGACATTTGTACCGAGGCGGTCCACCAGGGAAAGAAAGGCTCCCGACCGCCTCACCTTGTAAATAGTTTTCACTTTGACTTTGCGGGGGGAGTGATGTTGTGTATCTGTAAAGCATGCACTCCCATGTTCCGCCACCAGGAAGCGCATCCCCTGAAGTCCCAAGGGATCCCAGCATCCCTTGGGAGCACTGTATATAAGCCGGACCCTAAGGCCTGTTCCTCACTCTGGAGTGTCTTAATAAAGACTGAGGTCACTGTTACTTTAACCTCCCTGTGTGCAGCTTCATCTGTGTTAGGAACAATAAAGGCGAGTACACTCATACTGTTCAAGGTTTAGCTGGGGAACGATCTCATAGGAAGGGGAACCTAATGTTCGGTGTGCCTGATATTAATTGTCCTCAGAAGTGACATGGGATGCAGTGAAAATTGCACACATCAATCCACAATCTATCTTCTCATAGACAGTCCCTCGTATCGAGGATGACTTGCTTCCAGGGATGAGTTCACAGGTGTTCCAATGAAGGACCTGATATTCCAAGTCCCGAACTACATGTTGAAGGGTGGAAGATGCCTGTGCGTGGATTTTTTTAATGTGTGGTGACGGTTGCACACCAGCCACCACACGGGCTTGACAGAGCTAGGTCTTGGTCCAGTAGCAAGGGTTAACTAAGACGACTGGAGACCAGCTCTGCTGCACGGACCTCGTGTGCACACATATCGCAGTGTGGGCTGGCCCATGCTGCCCCTGGGCCCTCGCCTCTCCTGGGCCCCAAACTCACGCCTCTCCTGGGCCCCGATCACGTCACTCCTCAATCTCTCGCTGCTCCTCTGCTGCTTGCCACCTCTCCTGCTGTACCTGCCCACGCTCCAATCAGCGACCTGGATTAAGGTGACGTACAATCCAGTCGCCATCCTCGAAGTCGTCACCCTCCCCGACCGGCTCGCACTGTCCCTTGTAGTGGCCGCCATGCTGCTCCTTTTGTAGCCCCGACCTGAGGCAGGTGTTTCCTCACAGGTTTCTTAGGAACACAAGAAATAGGAGCAGTAGGCTATACGGCCCCTCGAGCCTGCTCCGCCATTCAATATGATCATGGCTGATCTGATCATGGACTCAACTCCACTTCCCTGCCCGCTCTCCATAGCCCCTTATTCCCTTTTCGTTTAAGAAACTGTCTATTTCTGTCTTAAATTTATTCAATGTCCCAGCTTCCACAGCTCTCTGAGGCAGCGAATTCCACAGATTTACAAACCTTGGAGAAGAAATTTCTCCTCATCTCAGTTTTAAATGGGTGTCCCCTTATTCTAAGATTATGCCCCCTAGTTCTAGTCTCCCCCATCAGTGGAAACATCCTCTCTGCATCCACCTTCTCAAGCCCCCTCATAATCTTATACGTTTCGATAAGATCACCTCTCATTCTTCTGAATTCCAAGGAGTGGAGGCCCAACCTACTCAACCTTTCCTCATAAGTCATCTCCGGAATCAATCTAGTGAACCTCGCAGGAAACATCAGCGGCAGGTCGGGGCCTTAAAAGGTGCAGCGTGACAGTGGCCTGGCACTGAGCACGGCCCCAACCTGTGAGGAAATACAATCCAAAATAATACACAGACCAATAACCAAAAACCTCCATCTCGCATCAGTAATCAGTGCAGTAAACAGGGGTTTGCAAACAAATATTCAGTCCTGCCTTTCAGACAGCGGCATGGACCTCAATCAACACGGCCATGAATCTCAATAAATCCTTTTAGAATGAGATTTTGAAATAAAATAATAGAGGTTGAATAAAATCAACTTTTTACCTAATCTGACCGAGGACAGCCGCAATATTTCTGTATCAAATCTGACATGCAAGAGGAAACCCACTGTTAGGTACTTTTTTTGGTTTTATTTTATCAATTCACCGATATTTGGGGGATATTGTGTGAATGAAGTTTATATTCTGGCAGCTGAAATTTTAAATGGGTCACCTGCAGCTACAAAGGCCGAGATGGAAAATTCCACTATGTAGAAGATACACAGGACGGATTTGATTGTCCAGTCAGCAGTGACTCCACAAATGGATGTTTTCTGGCAGACGGATGCCAAAGAAGCTGGCCGCTCGAAAGTTTCCTTTGAGCACCATCTGTTAATATGAAATTAATGCTTTGCAACTGAGTTTGCTTCATGGCTCAGTTGGTTAATGCAATCCCTGAGAGTAAGAAGTAGAAATGTTCCTGGTTCAATCCCTGGCTGAGCTGAGCTGGCTGATCTCAGACAGAGCTCGACAAATGGCCTCTTTGTTGCCAGGGCTCCTGCTTGTAATTGATATCCCCAACCTTACATATGGAGAATGTCCCCTTGGGCAAAGTATCAGATGGCTGTGTGGAATCGTACATCAGTGCAAGTCAGCATCCTCCTGGGGCCAAGGTAGGGATTAGATTAAAGATTTGCTCCCAAAGAGATCAGTATGGCGCTGTTGCCAATCACAAGCCTTTTTTGAGGCTGGTACAAAAGAAAGAAAAATACTTTGTTTTTTAAGTGATGTTGGTGGAGGGATATATATATCGGCCTGCACACCGAGGTGAACTCCCTGCTCGTTTTCAAAATAGTGCCACGGGATCCTTTCCGTCCATCTGAGAGGGCAGACGGGGCCCTTGGTTTATCGTCTCACCCGAAAGATTGCACCTCCGACAGTGCTGTACTGAGGGAGTGTCAGTCTAGGACTAAGGGTTTAATTAAGAGGGGGAAAATAGAGTACGAGAAGAAGCTTGCAGGGAATATAAAAACTGACTGCAAAAGCTTCTATAAATATGTGAAGAGAAAAAGATTAGTAAAGACAAACGTAGGTCCCTTGCAGTCGGATTCAGGTGAAATTATAATGGGGAACAAAGAAATGGCAGACCAATTGAACCAATATTTCGGTTCTGTCTTCAAAAAGGAAGATGCAAATAACCTTCCGAAGGTACTAGGTGACAGTGGGTCTCGTGAGAAGGAGGAACTGAAGGATATCCTTATTAGGTTGGAAATTGTGTTCGTGAAATTGATGGGATTGAAGGCCGATAAATCCCCGGGGCCTGATAGTCTGCATCCCAGAGTGCTCAAGGAAGTGGCCCTAGAAATAGTGGATACATTGGTGATCATTTTCCAACAGTCTATCGACTCTGGATCAGTTCCCATGGACTGGAGGGTAGCTAATGTAACTCCACTTTTTAAAAGAGAGAGAGAAAACGGGTAATTATAGACCGGTTAGCTTGACATCAGTAGTGGGGAAAATGTTGGAATCGATCATGAAGGATGAAATAGCAGCGCATTTAGAAAGCGGTGACAGGATCGGACCAAGTTAGCATGGATTTATGAAAGGGAAATCATGCTTGACGAATCTTCTGGAATTTTTTGAGGATGTAACTAGCAGAGTGGATGAGGGAGAACCAGTGGATGTGGTGTATTTGGACTTTCAGAAGGCTTTTGACAAGGTCCCGCACAAGAGATTGTTGTGCAAAATCAAAGCACATGGTATTGGGGGTAATATACTGACATGGATCGGGAACTGGTTGGCAGACAGGAAGCAGAGAGTCGGGATAAACAGGTCCTTTTCAGAATGGCAGGCAGTGACTAGTGGAGTGCCGCAGTGCTCAGTGCTGGGACCCCAGCTCTTTACAATATACATTAACGATTTGGATGAAGGAATAGGGTGTAATATCTCCAAGTTCGCAGATGACACTAAACTGGGTGGCGGTGTGAGCTGTGAGGGGGACGCTAAGAGGCTGCAGGGTGACTTGGACAGGTTAGGTGAGTGGGCAAATGGATGGCAGATGCAGTATAATGTGGATAAATGTGAGGTTATCCATTTTGGGGGCAAAAACACAAAGGCAGAATAGTGTCTGAATGGCGGCAGACTAGGAAAAGGGGAGGTGCAACGAGACCTGGGTGTCATGTTTCATCAGTCACTGAAAGTGGGCACGCAGGTACAGCAGGCGGTAAAGAAGGCAAATGGTATTTTGGCCTTCATAGCAAGGGGATTTGAATATAGGAGCAGGGAGGTCTTACTGCAGTTGTACAGGGCCTTAGTGAGGCCTCACCTGGAATATTGTGTTCAGTTTTGGTCTCCTAGTCTGAGGAAGGACTTTCTTGCTATTGAGGGAGTGCAGTGAAGGTTCACCAGACTGATTCCAGGGTTGGCTGGGCTGTCATATGAGGAGAGACTGAATCAACTGGGCCTTTATTCACTGGAGTTTAGAAGGATGAGAGGGGATCTCATAGAAACATATCAGATTCTGACGGGACTGGACAGGTTAGATGCGGGAAGAATGTTCCCGATGTTGGGGAAGTCCAGAACTAGGGCACATAGTCTTAGGATAAGGGGTAGGCCATTTAGGACTGAGATGAGGAGAAACTTCTTCACTCAGAGTTGTTAACCTGTGGAATTCCTTGCCGCAGAGAGTTGTTGATGGCAGTTCATTGGATATATTCAAGAGGGAGTTAGATATGGCTCTTACGGTTAAGGGGATCAAGGGGTATGAAGAGAAAGCAGGAAAGGGGTACTGAAGGAATGATCAGCCATGATCTTATTGAATGGCAGTGCAGGCTTGAAGGGCCGAATGGCCTACTCCTGCACCTATTTTCTATGTTTCTATGTCTCTGGTGTGGGACTTGAACCAGAGGTTCTGACTCAGAGATGAGAGTGTTACCACTGAGGCACGGCTGACACTGCAGGGTGGAAGAAGGGACAGTGAAGCAGAACTATAACAACTGTGCGGTTCTGAAGTCTATCTCCTCTCCAACAGACAGGCTATTTTCACAGCAGACAGCACACAGCAGGCCTGGTCGAGTGGGCTGGCTTCTCCAACTTCAAGATGTACACAAGATTTTTTTTTTAAACTATTGTCGCTACAGGTCAACTATGGGGCACTGCAGGTTTAATGCGAGTGTGCGTGGGATGTCTATCTGCACTTTCAGTATTCGACTGTGTGTAGTTTACAACTGCAGCATCATCAGTAGCTTCTCAGACGATCAGCTCTCACAGGAAACATAGCACTGAATGAACTGGGCTAACTGTTATCCTGTGGTCCAACTGAAAACCGTCACACACACAGACCTGCACGAACAGTTCCTGCCAGACAGCCAAAACCACTATTTGCGTCTTCAGGGTGAGGGGACATTTTTCGCACTCCTCTACATGTAGGAAGCCACATCTAGGAAAAGGACCACTTTCCTACTTTTTTCGGACAATGTTACATTTTTTTTTGCACTGACTATTTGGCTTCAGTGTCTCCTCCACTCCCTTAGGCAAACCCACACTCTCTAGGACCCAGGGTGACTCTATCCCCCCAAATATCGAGGTAATTTGTAGTGTGTCTGGAGATCAAAACAGAAGGTCCATTACTGTATTTCGGCTTCCTGGTTACATCACTTGCCCTCACGTGATCCTTCTCGCCCTCAGAAGGCAATAGAATAAACATTCCAGTTAGACCATGGGTTAGGCTGCAAGCTGCCAAACAGAGTCATTAAACGCTAAATGGATAAGAGAACACAAGCAACAACACATTAGGGGCTAGAAATTCATTTGTACAGCGCCCCCCACGAGGGTCGGAACAGGGGCGCTAAAGGGTTTCCAACCGCGAGCACCGGGATTCGCGCCGCTCAGCAAATTCCGTGTGCCGGTACCCGTGGCGCTGAGGAGTATCGCCCGGGAGCATCGTGCCGGTGTGCAACGCCCCCGATAGCGACACGGATGCAACATTTGGTTTGCGCTTCACCTGTAGCGCCCCCTAGTGACACCGCCAGAGAAAGCTGGTCTGCAGAGCTGTCCCGGGGCGCTAAGGGAAGGAATGACTGCATGAGGTAAACGTGATGGATATTTTTTTTGCGATTTAACTTTATTTCGGGTGAGTAATGTATAGGGAATGTTTTTTGAGTTTTTTGTTTCGATTCTTTTTTTTGCAGGGAGGCCTCTCTTCGGGCACTACGAAGCCGGCTCTTTAGCACGGGATATTCAGTTGCTCACCCGGCCGAACGCCCCAAGAGAAGTGTGGAACGCCTCCCTTAGCGCTCCACTCCACTGTCAAGGCGCAATCACTGAATATTTTGGCTGCCGTCGCAAATCATTTTCCGGCACTAAATTTAGCGACCGCCTGACATTAGCGCCTTAAAAACCCTCCATTTTCAGCCCTAGATTTACAGCTTTTACAGACTTAACTATTCCCCCTTCCAACAACGTAATTGTAATGTAAAATGCATCAAAAACACAAAGTTCTCGACTTTAACCTCCACCCCATCCCCACCATTGGGCAAGAGGGGTTTGGGGGAAGGGGGATTAAAATATCAGGATTGAACAACCCGACTCCAATCCCTGATTCAGGCCCTGGACGAGGCCCCCGCTAAAAGCAGGCAGGGGCCTACTTAACATACAAAAGTCGCAGCCCGACGATGTCAGTGGTGCCGCAACTTATTTTTAACCTCACCACAGGGGGAGACCTTATCTCTGGGCAGCAGCAACACAGCGGGAAGAGCCAACTGGCCAGTTTTAAAACTTTGCCTGTTTTTAAAGTTCCTTGTGGTCCAGGAGGAGCAGCAGTGCAGCCCTGACCTCCAATGCCCACCCCGCTTCCGATCATGGCCTGGACCTCTCATGCCTGCCCCCACCCCCCATCTTCCCGAACATGGCCTGGACATCTTGTGCCTCCCCGTCCCATCCCATCCCATCCCAATCACAGCCCTGAGCTTTCCACCCCCCTGTACAAATACACAGTGCTTTTCATGACTTGTCACTCATTGCTTCAGTGCACTGGACAGGTTCAATCAGTTTACTGACTGCAGGGGAACGTTCCTACGGGTCCCTGGCCTCGGCTTCCTGCCATTCATTTCTGCTCCCGCCCGCCAGTCAGGCTCAGAATCTGTCTGGCTGACGGGCATGAATCTGCACTGATTTATTTAAATGAGGCCTTTACGTGAAGATCGGCGAGGCCTCCTTGACTCCCTCATCTCCCCATTAATAGCGAGTCCAAAGTTCCTGGAATATTAACCTTCTGGTGGTTTATTACTGAGCGCCCATAGAGTTCCCTCTTGCCTATCTATCTCTCTCTTTTTTGGTTCCAAAGGAAGTTGATCAAGACAGGCTAAAAAATACTTTTCCAACAAAACAAGATCGGGACAAAGGAAATTTAAGTCAGTAGTTCAAACTCAAAAAGTGCTGTCAAAGATAAAATCAAACAGCAACCCCCACGTTGCTTGTGTCTGAATTGAATGGCTGGTTCCTGTCCTTTGACACGTGGGCTATTGTATCGAAACAAACTGGGCCAGCCAGTAATGACTGGTGTGCGACTCCACATCAGCGACAGGTTGAAAAGGATTCTACGATTTAGGAGTGTCCAAGACTTAAGACGCTCACACTCAGCAGCATTACACAGCCCAGGCCAAGTGGGAAATGGCTCCTCGATAACCAGTCTATCAAAACCAAGTGCTCCTTGAAGAGAAATGTTAGCTGCAATTCAGTATCACACCTGTTTCAAGGAGCGGGTTAATGGTGGTGAATCTGTCCAGTGCACTGAAGCTGAATGAGTGCTACTCATGACTTGGCAATGGATCCCAAGCCTGTATTCCATGTCCTTCATCAACAGTGGACATGTGGATGCTGTAATTATCAGTACTTTTGTAAATCTTAATGCACCTCCTGAGCATAGCTCATCTACTGCAGGTAATTTTGAACTTCACTGCCTGCGTGATAACCTGGCGGAGCAGATCATTGGGCAATTATCCCTCAACTGTCTTAAAATAGTAACCATGGGCCCAAGTTTCCACATGATTCGCGCCTGATTTTTAGGAGCAACTGGTGGAGAACGGACTATTTTAGAAATCGCAATTCTCCACATTTTTTTTTCTGCAGTTCTAGTCAGGTAGAACAG